>NW_028187111.1:3341612-3386742 GCF_003343005.1 Rhea americana
TTTGTTTGTTTGTTTTGCCTATTTTTTTTTTCTGGGGCTTGTGCCCTTCTGTATGTCTTTGTGGTGGATGAAGTAGTCTGGAATGATTTAGATTTGTTTAATATGGTTTGTTCTGTTTTTACCTTAGAACTATCAAGAATAGTAAATCTGGTGTGCCTGCTTTTGTTGGATGTTTGTGAAAGCATTTCAGCATGTATTTGCCTTTACAGAAGAAGTGAGGGGTGCTGAGGCTTGAAGTTCAGTGCCTAAAGACTGTTTTGAAAGGATGCTTTTGTCAAAAGAGGTGGTAACAGAAGAACCCTAAACCCAGTTTTRACAAAAGTTAGTAATTCCCTCTCAATTATCTCTTACAATGGTGAAATACCTAACTTCTGTATCCTTCCAGCAGCATTTCCTTCTTTTCCCCATCACCTTCACAGTTTTCCAGGCTTGCTGAAATCTGTGTTTCTAAGGCAAATCTCCAAAATCAATAATCTTATGGGGGACAGTATTCCCACAGCCTCTCTTTGTTCCTAGTATGGAAACACTCCAGAGGGTGATCCCAATTTCATTTGTCACCTTTAACTAACAGAAACCAATTTCCTTTGGTTCTTCTTTCATATATGTCTGGGTTTTTACAGCTTGGGGGCTGCCTGGTTGGCTCTGGCCCAGATGAGATGCATTGATTGGGTCTTGTCTACTGCTGCAAGGCAAATTACACAGCATGGGCTGGAGTGAAGACAGGGGTGGAAATGTGGAGTGTCTCTGGCAATCACAGCAAAGGGAAGGGCTGCACTTACTGTCTGTGCTGGCTTTCCTGATGCAGAAGGGATACTGGGGACATAGGAGGGGCAAAGCYGTGATTTATAAAGGTATGCTACAGCATGCACTTACACCACTTGCCTGGATGCTCCAGAAGCTGTTTTATCTTCTGGGTCCACAGGGCCTTCTGTGCTCCACCAAAGCAGTGCAGAGCTCATGTGGGGTTGGAAGGAAGGCCGYAAACAGACAAACCTTCTTGGCCTCGAGAGAGCAACAACTGTGTGAATGAGCAGTGTGCAGAGAACAGTGAGTTCACAGCAGCTGATGTTTTATTTATAGCCATCATTTCTTTGACAGGCTGCAGCTTCACCTCCACCCGGCCGGAAGTGGCTTTGGCTCTGCAACTTGTGGAGCTGGGATGCCCTCGGGGCAAATGCAGCTTGCAGAGTCCTCAGCAGTGGCCTCTGGCTGCCCTTTCCTGGCAGGCGTGGGCAGCACATGCAGCTGGAGAACATGAACAAGCAATTTCTATGCCTCAGTCAAGGGCAATGCAAGTCCCAGCAAAGCTTGCAGTGGGTGAAGTGGAGGGGATAGGCTGAACACTGGTAAGGGATGCCAAAGCCAATGCAAATTTGGAGAGCCCTGCCAGCTTTGGGCAGTTTGCTGGCCTGACCTCTTGTGTTGGAAAGCCTGGGCATCTTGGAGGTGCTGTCAAGTCTTTCACCTGCTGCTTTCACAGCAGGCAGTAGGAAATTTTATTTAGTGAGGAACTGGTGCTTTCCCAATGTGTGCAATTGCTTCCCTGGCCCAGTGCAGTTTGGGACTAGGGAAAGTCTGCCTGCAGTTTTGCAGTGCTTGCAGTAGAGGCTGCTGCAACTGCTACTGGCGTTGAGCTGCCCAGAGTCTTGCTGGGAGCCTCTGGCTGTGGGAGGAAGGGGTGGCAGGAACCAGCTGGAGCTGCTGGCCTGTCCCCCACCTCAGGTGTGAGACTCAGACAGTGGGCAACAAGGCTAAGGTTTGGTCTGTTGGTCCCTCTTGCCTGCTGAGCAGGTTGTTGGGTTATACCAGGAGCTGGTCTCTGCTGACATGCAGCCAGGATCTTTGTAAGGGAGAGAGTGGATGTGGAGAAGCAGAAACAGTGCTAGGAAGGCCGGAGCCCTGTATGTGTGTGCAGAGGGAGAATAGTGAGCAAGATGGATAGTACTGCACTAGAGCTTAAATAGGTATTCAGTGTACTCAAATGCCCCTTACAGTGCATCTCACAGCATCTCCAAATTGAACCAATGGACAGATGAGTGGTTGGGACACTCTAAGGACCTTGCTAAATTTGAATAAGCACTGGAAAACTACTTCTGCAAATTAGTGTTGATTCCTCCCACCACTCAGTTCTGCCACTCGAGCAGAGGCTAGGGCATGGCAGCATGGTTGCATGAAAGGATCAAACGTTAAAAGCCATGTGGAAGCAGCTGATATAAAAATTAACTTAAAATCCAGTAGGGAATGCAGAAGAATCCTCTAGAGGACTTTGAACCTCTGGTCTGTTTGGAAATTCATCATTGCAGTTTGGGGCAATTGTTTTTCTCTCTCCAGTCGGTAGCAGCTATGACGCGAAAACTGTCCGTGTGGACATGCATGCTTTCCACGTATATACAGGAGGCTCGTGCAGCATGTAGGTATACATGTGTGTACACACATTAAAAACTCATAGGTGCTTTTGTCAGCTCCCAAATCTAGCCTCCTCCTGTGTCAAGGAATACACACTTGATTCAAGTGGGTAAGAGTCAAAGCACCATGCAACACATTAGATTGCTGGTGCATGAGAAGAACCGAATGAGATAGGGGTGTGCATTCAGTTACCATTATTATTATGGGATCTTTGCACCAGGCACTGTGCAGGCCCACAGAAGAGTCTGTGCTGCTTTGCTTTAGGCATCTGGCTTAGGCATGAAGTTAGGCATTTGGTTTCCCCCAAGGCTCTTTGTACAGTCTTTGGAAGAGCCTGTCTCTCCCCATTAAGCAAYTCAAAGCACCTTAACGAGGGCTTTGCCCTGAATCTGAGGTTTCTGAATAGCCATAGGGACAGTGCTGCACACTCTGCAAAGACTGAAAGGTAGAGGGCAAGAGGAGCCATCTGGAAGAGTGGCAGCAGACAGAGAATGCTCTGAGTTATGACTGAAGGCTTTGGAGGAGCCTTTTTCTTGTGATTGACTATGGAGGTAGCCTAGAGAGACCTGGCTCTCACCTAGGGGACCTGCAGTATTCCATGTGGGCAATTCCTGCTCCAAAGGATGTGCTGTCTAAATCTGTTCTCCTAGAGAATGGGTGTGCCTCTTCGTTGTTCAAAGCAGAAGCTTTCTTTTTATGGAAATCAAAATGAAAGGTAAGTGATTGGAAGAAGGTTCCCTGCCTGCTCCCAGGTGAGTGTAAGACTTGCAGTTTCTATGAAGAGTCCACTGTGCTCGCTGTCCTTCAGGGCGTGTGAGAAACTCCAGCCATGGCAATCCTGTAACTCCTCATAATAGTACTTGCTCCCTTTCCAAGCAGTATCTGCCAGTAGAGAGGTTTCTATGGCACACAGGGCAGTTGCTCATGTCAAGCATTAATGCTGATGAGGTCCTTTKAATGTTTTTAGCTATTGGGACTATGTTTCCAAGTCGTTTTTTTCTCTGCTAACTGTGCACCTCCTAGCTCTGTAACTCCAGCTGCTGTCTGCAAATCATACCAAGCTCATAGGAAGAGATGAATCCACTCAGCCAGTGGGCTTGAGCCTGATCRTGTATAGCAAGGTAGAAGATGCTCCAGAGAAGGCTCATGCAGAGCCTTTCCCAACCCACAGGCCTTGTTCACCAATGTTGCTGCTCTGTTTAAAAGCTCTGCAGGCCGTGCCAGCTTCCCACCACCTCCAGCAGTGTACCTAGACCTCTATGTCCTTTCTTTGCAGACAGCTGTTCAGGAAGGGTCATGTCACAGCCTGCATGACATGTCTTTGTACATCTGCTTGCTGGTCCTTGGCATAGCTTTTCTGTGCTGTCCCAGCAGGCTGCAGTGCGCAGCATGGGGTGGTATCCCTGGGCGGTCAGTGCCTTCCAGCCTCAAGGCTCTTCTGCAGTGCTTGCCTGCCATCGTTCACTCTCTGCTGCCTCCGTTCCTCTGTCAGCTTGTAATTATTTAGTAAATTGCAAAATTGTTCTTGATTATGATTCAGCTGCCTGACTTAAAAAAAAAAAGAAAAAAGAAAGAAAGAAAAAAGAAAGAAAGCTGTGTTAGCCACAGCAGAGGGGAATAAGCCAGGTTTCCTGGGATAAGAGTGCTGATTGTCAGTGTGGAAGGGTTGCCTTTGCCTTGCATTAGTTAACACCAGCAGCTGGACTTGGAGGAGAGCTTCTTTCTGAGCTTTGATACCAGGGACCGCTATTAGACATACTGAGTATTAAAAAAAAAATACTGCAAGAGGGAACTCTTGCTGTGCCCACAATAACCAGCTGAGGCTTGGCTGAGCACATGACCCGTGCAGATATTGGCTGCATAGTGGTGTTGCACCTGCCTCGGGACATTCCTGTAGCAAAGTGTTGAGCAGCAGACCAGGGCCTTAGGCCTCTAGGAATGCTGGCAGCAGCTTTTGCAGGTGTAAAGGAGCACCCGCATCAGCACATGGCCTCCACAGGTCTGGAAGAAGCTCCAGGGAAGCCTTCCTGACATGCAGCAGCCATCAGGGCTGTGGTGCAGTTCTCTCCTCCTGAGTAATGTTACTCTCCAGAGCCCAGAAACCAGGCCTATAATGAGCCAGGGGGAGAAAACCCATCCTGAAGCAGCCTGTCTTTCATCATCTCCACTTTTTCCTGCCTGCTTTCTCCTTGGCCTCTACCTCGAGATAGTTCTACTGAAACTGCAGCTGCTGTGGTTGCCCCAAAAGGCTGCTCTTAAAGCCAGTGCAGTGAAGTTGTAGCTGCCAAATTGTGAGGCATCAAATGCATCAATGTAAGCTGTGGCTTACTCCTCATCACTGGCACTGAGCTACAGAAAGTGATCTCATCCTTGGGAGGGTCTCTGAGGAGCTAAACACGATAAAAAGAGTTGTAGTTCCTGTGATGGTGGGAGAAGACCTGTGGAAAGTTTAGCAGCTGATGTTAACCTAGGAATTTTTCTGCCATGTTATCTGACACACGGTGTGGAAATGATTGTTCCAGGCACATGGCAGAGCACATGCATGGGTAGGTACCTACATGCAATGCTAAGCACATTGTTTCTTCCTGAATGGAAATCGTGTATCAAAGCTGCTAGAGGGCTTGCATTTCGGAGCATGTACCTCTCTGTGATTACGGTGAGGTATCTTATCCCATCTCCTTCCTCCTGTGTAAGGGAGTCTGTAATTGGTTTTCTTCCAACACAGGCATTCTTAGCTTTATACTTTGTGCTGCTAGAGCACAATTATTTAAGTAAGGGTGGGKTTTTTTTCGTCCTGGAAGTTCTTCCAGACAGGATGGGTGCAAGGGCCTTTGGACTGCTAGGCAGCTATATAAAGCATTCAGTGATTCAGCACTTACTGCGCTGTACACAGATGGCTCTGTTATTGTATCAACAGGAATGCAGGGATAGAAGGGATCTCCTAGTCATCATCATATTCCCTAACTATGACAAGTACTGAATCATAAAGTCCATCTTGTTAATTTATCACAGACCATCTTAAAAGTAGTTAGGAATTGTTTTGGCAGGTTATTCTAGAATCTCACTCTGACATAAGGAAACTTGTTTCTGATTTCCAGCCCACAGCTTTTCATAGCCTATTTTTATCTACTTGTTCTCATGCCAATGCTGTCTTCTAGTTAATAGCTGTTCTCCCTTCTTGTTTTTTAACCTACTGTGATATGTTGATGAAGAACATGGTCTTTTCTTCCCAAGATTTCTGATCTACTCAGGCAGGAGACCATTTATTTTTAGTTCCCTCTAGCAGCCCATACCTGCCACTGCTTTAGTCTAAAGGGAAGCATTAAGGGAGATCTCATGTTTCATCCTTACCAGGTCACACTTCCCATTGTAAGAATTTAAAGATGGCTGTATTGATTGCTCCCTGTCTCCAGCTGTAGCAAAGGTCTGCTTTAGAGTTTGGCAAGATGCCAGGAATAGGATCACACTCGCCTGTTGAAAAGCAGATGAGAAGAACTACTTATTGGTAATCAGGATACTGGAAAGGCATGCCATAAGCAGGCAAATTTTCTGTGGGTCAGGAGAAACTTTACATTTTCTCTGGAAGCCTGCAATGGACAAAAGGTTCCTAGTACCCATCAGGTGCTAGGTTTAGCAATAGGATTTCAATATACTCACAGCGCAAGACTTAGTCACCTCTCACGTTCTGATGTTTCTGTCCAACAGACCTCCTGAAGTTGCCTGTRTTTGTGTCTGTGCCTGACAGGTGCAGAAACCCTGCTAAGTCTTTGCTTCCTGGAGCTTCTCATGGCTAAGGAAATGCATAAGGACCTGCAGTTCCTCAGGAAGCCCGTAGCACCTCCCAGGGTGACTGCCGGAAGGGGGAGAGGACAGCACATGCTGTGCAGTGTCTTGATGACATGATCCAACACAGGAATCACATATGTGTTTCTTGGACAAGATGAGTTTAACCAGCAGGGCAACCTCCTGGAGGCATGTGTTGATTACCAGGAAATTACGTCTCATATCTAACCCAAATGAGCAGGGTGATATTTCAAACTAAAGAGAACTGCAGGAATAGCAGTAGCTGATGCAATCGCACCTTGAGTTTACAGCAGTGCTAGGCAGATCCATGAACAGTGGGATACACTATACATGATTACATCAAATTCAAACCCTTGTTTGAAAGTAACTTTTTTTTAACAGTCTCCCAAATAAAGATGCTAGATAAAGACTTCTTTTCCCCTGACAGGTGAATCTTTCATTTGGTGATGGATTATTCTTTTGTAAGTATCAGCTCATTTTCTCCTATCACAGCATTTTTCATAGCAATAATAAAAAATAGGTTAAGCACTCTTCCGGTTTTTTTTAATCCATTCTTCATGACTTCCTGATGGAAAGGTCTTTTTCCTACTTCTAATATCTGGTAACAGCATGCTCCAGTAAGTCAGCTAGGTAGGCTCTTCTCTTCCTGGAAGCACAGTATTAGTAGGAACTGCTGTGCCCTAGTATGAAACCTTTAGGCTGTATTTTACCCTATGATGCAAAAGCTCTCAGCCCCTACTACCTTCAGTAGTAGCTGCTTGGGAGTGCTGAATTTAGCCTTCAAAAGGGACAAACCCAACAACAATAGAATACTTGAGGATGAAATGAGGCTTAAGAGTCTTGTCTGTTGTGTTAATCTCGGGGAGAAAAATCCCAATCTCTTGAACATCATTCATCTGTCATTCAAGCGACCAAGGCCACCTCCCTGCAATACATCAGGGTTTCCTTAGTACATATTTGCAAAAAGGGCGTTGACTGCTTCACATGGAAGGCCTCAGATACATTGACCCATCAAAGTGCTGGCAAGTAAGAAGTGATGCTCCCAACCAGACTGTGGTAACTTTCTTAGTTCTTTTCTTAGCTAGCAAGTTTTGGATCATCCTTTGGAAAAAAAATGAATAAGCAATCAAAGCAGCATGAATAAGAGGCCAGGGAAGGTGAGGAGAGTTTGACCAACAAACTGAGGTATCAACTGTGAATACTGATGTTTTTGCTGTTGAGTAATCAGCATTTGCTCTATATGGATAATTTGTCTGTAATAGCTGGTTTTAATGAATCCAATCATATTTCTGTCCATGTTCCTGTATGTATTTGTGTCCTTACACAGAGAGGAAACATATAAATTTCACAGTACTTAACTAGAACTGTATTCCAGATTTAATTAGAATTTGACAATCATAAACTAAACAAGAATTCTTCTCCCCATCGGAAATTCAATGATCTGCTGAAAGAAGTATGAGATTTCTATTATTAAGTGGAGATTTTTGCAGACAATGACTAGAAACAATCCCACAAGTGAGATAAGTCTGGTAAAGTGTTTAAAAAAAAAAAATCCTCTTGCAGCTTTCCCCTGAGAAAGATGTGTCCTGCTGTCCAATCAGAAGCTGAGCTGCAGGGGGGCACAGTACTGCAAGGAGAGAAGACACTTCTATACTGGACACAGCAGGGACCAATTTGTTTTGCAGAACTGGGCTATCTTCCTCCTGATCCAGAAAACCTAAATCTTGCAGCAGCAGGAGATCAGGTAGGTTTTGCACTTACCACTTACCTTCTGCTGCAGCTCAAAAACTAGAAACAATATTGTTTCAAAAATTATTCATAGGGTTTCAAGAGTGGATGCCAAGCTCTGTGCAGCTAAAAGCTAAACAACTGAGATTTTGTCTCTCCTTTTACAGCTTTATTATAAAATCATTTCCCTCTGTGACCAGTTTAGGCTGGTCCAATGCACAGTCAGAAATAAGCCATTGACTTTTCAAGATCTTCCTACCCGTCAGGTGGCAGATGAAAGAACAGGTCACAGCTTTGTTCTGCTGCAACATATGGAACTGTTAAGAGAAGTGCTTTCGTTACAGGAAAATTTCTACTGCCTCATTGTTTTTTGCAAGTTTGCAACCTACCTGTAGAGTATAAAGGAAATTCTGGGCTGACGAAAACAGATATAACATACTGACTTGCACATCCTACTTTTGACAGCAATAGTCCTTCTGATAGCTATGTCTGTTGGATAGAGCACTGTGACTTCCATCCATAACAAGAAGCTTGTGACATTTCTCGCCTGCTCAGCAAGCATGCCCAAGCCCAAGACACCACAATTAATTTAATGAATCTGAAAGTCATCTTTGCAAAACACAGTGATCAGTGTAAAGAGAAGTCCATGACACTGTGTTGGGATGACTGTTGCTCAGACTAATTCAGCTGCTGAAGCATGTCACTCCTTTAACACTGACTATGACTTATGTCCCCAGTTTAATACCACCAGGTTCTTATGAATCGGCAAGAACCAGTATAATCAGTTAATTGAGAGAACAAGGAATTTGTCCTGCAGAATAAAGATCTCCAATGAAGAGCTAAATGTTAGAGGCCCAGAGCATGGAACAATTAACAGATTTTGATAATTGGTGAGAATGGAAAGGAGGAAAAAAAAAACTGCAGAAAGATTCGAGTGTTGAAGATGTTGCTCTCCACAACAACTTGGAGGTTGGGAAGAAACCCAGGAGTACTGAGTTTCCCCACACGTCTACTGCCAGCACAAGAATGTGAAATGCAAGCCTCTGGTATGGCCAGCAGCACAGTGACCACCTTCTACTTCCACCCTTATCCTGACTAGTTGGAGAGGGCACAGAGACATGGGTTGTCTCTGCCAGTTCCCCAGAATGGTCCCATGGTGGATCCAGCTGTTAAAAGCTTGTCAGTGAACTTTGTGAGTGTGCATATCATGGCATCCTTGCTAGTTTAAGTTTGCTTTAAAACAAACCAACTAAGATCCTAAAACCCAGCAAGCTATAATCTGTGCTAAAAAAATCTCTGAAATGAAACACTCAGAAGTTAGGGAAGGCTATCACAAAAATAATCCATGCAAACTTAATTTGGCTGTCTACAACATGTATGATTTTTGTGGGAAAAAAAAGGCCTGGCAAGGATCTTTAGGAGCTATCTGGGGATTCCAGTATATCTCCTTGACCCAAGGCATGACCAGTTCTTTGTAGACCATTCTTGACAAACGTTTGCCTCATCTCTTACGAGACAGACTTCAATGACGTGATTGTGTACTTTTTTTTTTTTTTTTTTTTTTAATGGAGTCCTACCCTAGTGCATAAAATAAACCAGGACCATGTTGTAGAGGAGACTGGGGACATAGCTGGAGGAAGGACAGACTCATGGCTCAGCTCATGGTGGCTGACCTGGAAAACTGCTCTGCATCAGAGTTCCTAGGTGGTCATTTAAACCAGACTTCTCCCACGCAGTCACTAATTGTGTCTTCTCTATTTTCTAGGTGCTCAGTTTGAAAATGCTGCCTCTTATTTAATTGTCCTTGGTTGGTGCCCTGTTTTGATGGAGTAATAGTACTTTAATTTTACCACCACAACACAAACAGCACCAGTCCATGTTGCACTGATTATCATAGACTGTCAAATAGTTTGCAACTGAATTTTCATGCACAGTGCTCAGTACTGGCTGTCATAACTCACTCATCTCCTGCTTCTCATCGGACCTTGCCCTGTGTGCTCTTGTCAGCCTCCGTCTCCCTGCACCATGCTTCTTCCCCCGAAAGCATTGTACAAAATCCCACAGTCATGAATGATGACTCTTAATTTTTGTATTGTGTTTGCAGACAATTTGTCTGACTTTTATTAAGTTCAGGCTTCCCCATAATCATCTCATCCTCAGAGAAGTATGCATTTTCTGTAATGAATTACAGTGGTAATGGCTATGATTGCCACAAGAAAAAAAAAACAAGTTTAATAAAATGCATAGGAACTGACAGCATGTAGGACCCCAAGAACTGCTCTACTGGATTAGGTCCTGGTTTCTAGTCTAGTATCKCGTTCCTGATTGTGGTCAGGGCAAGATGTTTGAGAGTGTTTTGTAAGTCTTATATTTGGAAGGTGACTAATAAATCCACTACTGTAGAGTTAGAAAATGGTTTGAATTCAACCAGCATGTTTCATACCACTTATTAAAAAAAAAGGTGTTTTTGGCATTACCTGTTTTGGAAGTCAATATTAGCAACTTGTCCAGATTTCACCAGCACCTCTGTGTCAGAGATCCTGCACCTGTGACTTTCAGAGTCCAGTTAGAAATACAGTCATACTCCTGCCACCTAATGGGAGCCATCTCACTCCAGGACCCTGTGGTAGGCAGGTTCTCTAAGCCTTAGYAGGATCTGCAAATCTGCAAGTCTCCCCGTAGAGAAGTCTCTCACCTTCCCCCAACTAGAGAAAACCCCTACTTTCAGTACCTAGCATACATAATAACTGCCTTAAATTAGAAGTATTTCCTTCTATTCCTTTTGCAAGTGCCACCTTTCCTGTTAATTGCGTGTGTTCCCTTGCTCCTGTGCTATGAGGCAAAGAGATTGTCCCTTTGAACTCAGAATGGCACCATCAGCTTGACATAGCTTGAATCCAGCTCAGTTAAAAATAAATAAATACAGCACCTCCCTGAAGTCGGACGTCCTGAAATAACTCCTTTATAAAAAGATGTTGTTAATGCTCCCAGGGTTTTTTGGTTTGTAGGTTCTTTTAACACGGGTCATTTGGAATGATTGTCACTCTGACCACACAAGACTTATTTAAGCTCAGCCATTTCCTTTCTGTGTCCTTATATGCCTACTCACTGCTGCCTGTTGAATTCAGTTTTGCTGCCGCTGCTCGTTTCCAGCATCTTGCAGGGCCTCAGAGTGCTCATCCAAGTCCTGCAGAACAGCACGTGAGCAATAGCGCTGGGTGAGATGGGGAGATAAGCCTTGCTGACTGTTAGCAAAACAATAGACTGGACGCTCAGTGCTGTTAAACGCACAAAACAAACACAGAGGGAAAAAATTAGGTTGCTTGTAACAATCGTGGTTACAAAATGTTCAGGAGGAAATGAGATTTTTTTTTTTTTAATAATGTAGTTGTTCCCATTGATTTTTAAGGCTTTTTAGTGCTTTCACTAGTGGTTTCTTGTCAGCAGCCAGTTAAATCTTGCTACCTGATCCTGAATCCTTCCTTGTAGAAAAGTTTTTGAGTTATTCTTAACAGGCTGAAGCAAAAGCAACATGGGCTGATGGTCTGATCAAATTAGGAGGTACAGTCTAAAAGATTCTGCCACGTCAARCAGTCAACAAGGAATTGGGGGAAATAGGTATTTTTATGGGTATCATCCAGAACTCATGCTTTAAGGAGACAATAGTGAGTCTTTTCTGTTTTCTGGACCTAATTTTAAGCTTGGTGTCTCCAGACCCTTTCCCTTTAGTCTGTGCGCGTCTGATAGTTTTTCATATTTAATAGTTTCAATGACACATTTTTCCAGGTGTTTTAGAGATTTGSGAGAAAACTCTCCTTTAAAAAACAGCTGTCTCCATCTCAGGAAAACAACAGCTGTTAACACCAGGTGTACAATGCAAGATGCAGCAACAATTAGTAACCATTTGCAAGCTAAAGATGAAGGAAGTAGTGTGCAATGGTAGTTAGTGAGGAGCCAGAGCCAGAGATCATTAAATTAATTGTGCTTGGCAAAAACTCAGTGGGAAAAATGAAAATACCATTGTACTTTGGCTTCTTCATAATTATCTATGCATTTTCTAATAGGTTCCATTCTGACACTTTTTTACCTAGGATGAAACTGAGAGGAATCACCAACTCCAATTCTGGGCTAAAAACTAAAGAAAGACCCATGTTCATAGATACCACATACAACACTGCAAGTTCACTCCTACGGCTGATGTATGTGGAATGACTAAGTTGTCATAGTTTTGTTCAACCACCGGCTTTTTTGCTAGCACCCAGATGTTTATTTTCTCTGCAGACATGAGTGAATTTTACTTCCAACATATGAAATAGGAGTTTTCTCTCACTCGTATCAAGCATGGCTGTACCTGATCAAGCATTGCCTTCCCCTTCTCCCACAGGGAGCTGACTGTCCTGGAGGGACCCATTCCCTTGCAGTTATTTTCAGTTAGAGTAAAAGCATCTGCGACTGCAAGGGCTGGATGCACATGTCATTGCTGCCAATGACTGTAATCTCCTTCAGTGGGGAGTCCTTGCAGTAAGACCAGAATCCCAGGCAGGCTTCACCAGGCTCACCTGCCTTTGCTTCGCTTGCAGTGCAGACATCCATTCCCAGCTGCCCTTTCTCAGTCTATTGGCACCTTGCATTGTATGTGACGTTTTCTTTCTGAAAACTATTTCAGTAGGAATTAGCAAATTCTCTTCCCGTATTTCTGAGAAGACACAGTAAATCTCRTTAACCTGGTAAAACATCCTCCAACTGTTTGGAGGAGGAAGTGGAGAAAAATTGCCTTTGTTAGCTGTTGTGCCTGGCTCCTTGTACAACTTCTACATTGCTATGCTGACCTGCATACTCAGCCTGAGCTCTCTCCCCTGCCCATGCCAACCTGCCTAAGGTGTTTCTGGGATGGTGCTATTACGTATTTCCTTCCACTTGTGCAAGTCACTGTATCAAAGTCATAATGAGTTTCTACTCACAGAGCAGTAGTGTAACCTCCTTCACATGTCTACTAAGAGCCAAGAGTTGTCCTGATCCCATGTCTCAAGCCAAGGCTTCCCAGACCTACAAGATTTTCTTGAATGGACGGAAGGCCTTAGGTATCAGGCTGGATTTAACTCTTTGTATTTAAAAAGTCTTCTCAACAGCCACTTTGGAAGTTGATTGGGAAGGCAGGGAAATAGTATAAGCAATGAGAGTGGAACATTTATGGGCCCTTCCAACCATACTACAGTATAGAGAGCCCTGATAAACTCTGAGGAAATGGAGTCATTTTTAATTTCTTGCTGTAAGAATGACCCAYCTGCTCTTTGGAACCCCACTGCAGAATCAAACAGATCTGCTGACAGCACCGGAAAATACACACGGAAAGCAAATGGATGTCTGTCCTGGCTGCTTGACTGTATCAAATGTGAAGGTGATGATACATATAGAAAAGCCCAATAATTTTCTAGATTTGACCCCTTTTGAGCATCTCGTGATGCAGGCATCATTAGACTGACAAAGGCTCTTTAGATTGACAAAGCTTCTCTCAACTCTGGACACTGCAGATTTTCCATGGTTATTTATGTACATGGTATGGTCAAACRAATGATAGATGACAAGAAACTTAAACTGAGTGACAGGTTGTCCAGGCACAGGGTGAAACCTGACGTCTTTTTCAAGAGCCAGTGGTTATGAACAGCCTTAAATATGTCATGGGGGACCTCCACAGGAGGATGCGTTTGCCTCCTAGGTGAATGACTGGTGTTTTCCATGTGCCATAATGTTCCCATGAACCTGTATTCCATGGCAGTGCTTGTTCTACTGCATTGTAAAATTGGGAAATAAAGTTGTCCACAGCTCTTATGACATTAAACCGTTCTGACCACTTGGCTCTATTGGTCTTAGCAAATATACCTGGAGTCCTATAGGGCCTAAGTGCACCCATGCACATCCAGATCAGCAAAACATCAGCTGTTCTCTGAAGTAATATGTCAATGATGACATATTTTTTTGACAGGAAATCATTGCAAAATGCTGAGTTCTCAAGATTAAAAACTTCTGTCCTGCTCAGAAGAAAAAACACAACTAGTACTAGATTTATTCAGATTTTGTTCTGGGACAAAAATCAAAACCACTTTTCAGGATTTATTGTCTAATCATTAACGCCCAGGCAGTCAGTAAATTTGTTACTGTTACAATCTCAGATTTTCCACTAGAAAAAAAGAAAAAAAGTTAAAGTTCAACCATAACTATTGGGTTTACTCATGCCAATTAAACCAGAAAAAAGTCATTGCAGTATCCTGCTAAATTGTTTCTTGGATAATTCCCTTGGCAATATTAGGGAATTAGACGCAAAACCAGAAGATCCATTAATACTGTGTTAATTCACTAGTGTATCAAAGTTCAAAACAACCTGAAAAGACTGCATCCTTATCAGCCTAACTGAAGTATAAAACACTACCCTCTTGCCCTCTTGCCCTCTTACCATGGCATTTGTTGGAATGACCCAGTAATAGCTGAAAGGTAAGCAAACAAAAAAGCAGCAGAAAGTCTTTCTGTTGAGTACCCACAGAGGAAGCRGAGAAGAAAGAAATAGCAGGAGTTCCCTGTACAGGAACGTCTGCTTACTACTAATGCATGTTGGAGCAGAACTATTTGCAGTATATTTAACTTGACTAGATTTGATGTTAATGCCAGCAGACACTCTCACACTTCTGACTTTGGCCCCTGTTTAGGCTGAAGTCTTGCATCTGCCTGCATGATATATGAAATGTAAACAAGCAACTGAGCAACCAAGAGAAGCCCCCCTGCTATTGAGCTTTTTAAAGATTTGTTCTATCCAAAAATAGTACCATTTTTCTAATTCACTGCCACCTTATGGCATTTTAGAGAGGTAACACTTCAGTAACTTCTATCAGATGCTCAGTATTTTCATGAACCCTTCCCGAGAACTTGGATGTTAAAAAAAATGCTTTAATTTTGTATTGTAGCAGCTGTAAAGCTGTCTTTCACATCCAGCTTCAGAATAATATATTAATATCTAAGATACTGGATTATTCTTGCTTGTGAAAACTGATCATTAAAACATCAATTCTATTTATATTTACTGATTCTAAAGGGAGGTCATTTCATCATCCATGAGKCCACAAATAAATATGAACTTTGCAATGTTGTCAAAAGAGAATCTTTCAATCTAAAAGAGCAA
The DNA here is from genome assembly GCF_003343005.1 of Rhea americana. Classification (NCBI taxonomy): domain Eukaryota; kingdom Metazoa; phylum Chordata; class Aves; order Rheiformes; family Rheidae; genus Rhea; species Rhea americana. The sequence continues at coordinate 3,356,722 of NW_028187111.1, forward strand.
CTAGCTCACTCATAATTTTCCCAAATGATTTTAACTATCAGTGCATTTTTGAAATCAAGAATGAAGGCTTAACAGATGCCCTTATCATGTGTTTATGGGTTTTGTGATAGCAAACTAGATAGATTTGACTAAGGAAATAATCTATGAAAAAAAATAACAGAAACTGGAGATAGATGGTATTTAGCTGGCCTTCAAATGCATAACAATTCTTCTTTAAATATATGTCTGTTGTTTCAAGATAGATGAGCAGAAAACTCTGTGACTTAAGTGGACAAGTTTTGGAGAGTTCATTGGTTAATAATTACTTGGAAATATGGGCAGGATTGACTAAGGGGAAACAGAGCAGCAGGGATTTTTGTAGTGTACATTCCCCAAGTGGATGGATAGGGCTGGGATTTGGAAAAGTGAGATAGCAGTAGCTGACAGTTTTGGTTTTGATATTGATTATTTTGGTACTGAAGTAGAAACTGGGTGATTTTAGGGAAGAGATATTCTATGCCCAAGAGCATAGGCATGAGGATTTTCTTTTTTTTCTGAGTTAACTGTGTTCTCCATAAGTGAATGAAGTTGATGTTTCATTTATGACRTTCCAGGCTTGTCATAGACTTTTAAAAGACAGGTTGCAAAGGGATAATGTCAGCATAAATTATGTATTAGTGTGATTTTTATTTAATAGTCTTATGGGTAGTGATAAATGCTAATGTAAAGAGCTCATCATTCCACTTGCCCTACCCCAGCTGCCATTTTCCAGACTGTCCAACTGTCCATCTGTCCATTTTGTCAAAYGACACCACTCAGGGTCTCTCTTAGGTCCATTGCTTGCGTGGTCTTTTGAAAGAACTTCGTCAGAATGTAAGAAAATATGATTTGCTTTGGCGTTGGTGCTCTAGGCCAAAAAACAATTTCAATCATAGAATCAGTAAGGTTGGAAGGGACCTCTGGAGATCATCTAGTCCAACCTCCCTGCTCAAGCAGGGTCACGTAGAGCATGGCAGACAGGGTTACATCCAGGCGGGCCTTGAAGATCTCCAGAGAAGGAGACTCCACAACCTCTCTGGGCAACCTGTGCCAGTGCTCCGTCACTCTCACAGKGAAGAAATTCCCCCTCACGTTCAGGCGGAACTTCCTGTGCTTCAATTACTGCCCATTGCCTCTTGTCCTTTAGCATGGCACCACTGAAAAGAGTTTGTCCCCGTCCCCTTGRCACCCTCCCTTCAGGTACTTGTACACATTGATAAGATCCCCCCTCAGTCTTCTCTGCCCCAGGCTGAAGAGGCCCAGCTCTCGCAGCCGTTCCTCAKAGGGCAGATGCTCCAGCCCTCTGATCATCTCTGTAGCCCTACGCTGCACTCTCTCCAGTAGGTCCATGTCTCTCCTGTACTGGAGAGCCCAGAACTGGACGCAGTACTCGAGATGAGGTCTCACCAGGGCTGAGTGGAGGGGCAGGATCACCTCCCAATTCCTCCTCCCTCCTCCTTCTCTGCAGAGCTGCTYTCCAGMAGGTCAGCCCCCAGCTTGTACTGGTGCCTAGGGTTATTTTTCCCTAGGTGTAGGACTCCACACTTGCTCTTGTTGAACCTCATGAGGTTCCTCTCTGCCCAGAAATTTCAAGCTCTGCTTTAAAATGTGTCTGGAACATCTGATGGTGTATTTCAGGTAAAAGAAAGTTGGATGCTGCCAAATTGCATTTTMATTTGTCTTTTTAGTTAAAATCACTTTATATTAGAGAACTAACCCAATCTGTAGCCCAAATTACTGGTCTCTGCTTTCTTCTCCTTCCATCTCCAGTAGTATTGGCTGGGGTAAAGAACTATACCAAAATAGGAGAGAAACGTCATTTTTGTTGTTGGTGACTTACTGAGACTCTGTCTTAGCAGTGCTAGATACAGTGGTGCATCCAAGGAGTTGAGTGATGAGTGAGGTAGGGTGGTTTGGGGCTGGCTACAGTACCATTTGAACACTGTGACTTCAGATTGTCTTTTTTAGTCCTTGATAAGGCACACCACCTTCAATTTTTAATTTTCCAGCCATACGGAGGTGCACAGGTAGCTCATGAAGAACCAAACCTTAAACAGTCCTAAGACCTTTGCAATAGGTAAAAATCACACATCATTTATCAGAGAGTGAAAAGCTGTCTGGCAAACCAAGCAAAGTGCTGAACAGGACCATTTTCAGAAAGTGTTTTGTTTTTTGCTTTGGAACAAAGCTYTTGTAAAGGATAAACATTAGCTGCCTTTGGCCCAATCTTTGTTTGCTCACATAGCAATGTTGTTTAGAACAGGACTGAAAAAAGTAAAAGACTGGCAATGCTGTGATGCCTTGAAAAAAAGAGCAGCAGCTGTTACTTAGACTCTTAACACAAGCAAAAAAAAAAAAAAAAAAAAAGTCCAAGTCTTCTTGGTGGTGTAAACTATTCAGGCAATAATACATCACTTGGGGTGGAGGGAGAAGTAAGAGAGRTACTCAATTTTTGCAGAGGTCTGCTGAGCAGTTTTCCCRCGGTCACAGTAGGGAGCAGTGCTCCAGCTTTGCCAGGGCTGGCAGCTGTTGTCAGGTGGATGCCCAAGAGCCCTGAAGAAGCGTGAGCCTTACCCGAAGAGCACTGCGATAAACGCCTGGGCCTCTGGGCAGGGCCAAGCCAAACCCACTCATGGTGGCACCAGGACTGGGCTATGAGGGCCATTTTGGTGGCTCTAAGCAAAGCCCTATTTCCTGTAACAGTGTTTTGCTGGTAACAGCTACGTTGACACCTTTGTAAGAGGCTGTCCCCCCCCACACACACACAGTCCAATTTCTGGAAAATACATTTATTACTCCTCACATCCCTAACTGCTCCTAACTACAAGGTCACTTCCAGCATTGCCAACACAGTTGTTTTTTTTAAAAGCCAGGTTACCACATCACTGTTTGTCTTCCATAGCCAGGGAGTTTTTCCACCAAACATTTCAAACGYCCATAACAATCACTATTTAATGTAGTGGCAATGGTAAATTGAGTCTTGTATTTTATGGCTTAAAGGAGTTAGGAATGAAAAATCTCCATGCTTCTATGCTGGAGCGGGGCGGGGGGGGGACCAGAGGTTCTAACTGCAACTCATCACCTGACTCTTTTACGCAGATAAAATTACTTCAGGACATTCAAACGAGCTAATGGCCGCGCACGCAAGCCAGCCAGCCCAGCCCAGCCCAGGCACGGCCCAGGCACCCCCTCCCTTGCGCCTGCGCGGCGGCGCCAGCACTGCGCGCGCGCTCTCCCCGCCCCGCCCCGCCCCGCGCCCCCAGTGAGGTCATAAAGGTGAGCGAGGCGGAAAGCCGCACCGCGTTCCAGTGGCACCGCCCCGTGCTCCCGAGCCCCAATGGGAGCGGACGCTCCCAACAGCCCCAGGCTGCGGATTGGTCCCGCGCAGGCAGCTGGATGGCGTATTCGGGCCGCCTCATCCCCACACATCCAATCAGAGGTCTCCGCCGAGGAAGCCAATCGGAGCCCGGATGCGTTCTCCGCCTCAGGCTGCGTCTTGAAGCCGTCCCAGGGCTGTGTAAGAGAGACAGAGCGTCCCCCCCATTGGCTCTCCCGCTTCGGCTATCTTCGGGTGGGCCCGGTAATGGTCGGAACAGAGGTCTTCTGCCTATTGGCTCCCCGATCGCGCTGCTAGGGCGGTGGCAGCGATTTCCGATTGGGTCCGCGATCTCCTTCGGGGAGATTCGGCTGCGCCCGTAACGACTTGGTGATTGGTTGCGAGCCATTACAGACATTTCTGTAGAGGCCTCAGGATTGGTCCCGAGGAGGCTCGGATGTTTCCGTAAGGGCCTCGGGCTGGGGGCTGGCTAGTGCGTCGGGCTCTTCGGCTAGGTATTCACAGAAGGTGCTTAGGGCCGTTCCGCAGCGTAGGGCGGCAACGGACATAGGCGGCTGCGCGGCTTTGGCGCACACGCACAGCGCAGCAGCAGGAGCCCGGCACGCAGCGAAGGCAGCAGCGGGGACAAAGGGACCGATCGGCAGAAACGGGGAGGGGGGCCCGGCAGGAGGCAGCCGGCGCCGGGAGGGAGCGGCAGGAGCCTTTAGCCGGGCGGGCGAGTCCCATGTGCCTTGGACGCCCGGGGAAGCAACAGCCGCCGCCGCCAGCGCTCTGAAGCCGGGTGACGAGGAGCTGGGGAGCCGCCGCCGCCGTCATGGCCTGCACCGCCGCCTCCGGCCGCCGCCCGCACTGCAGCCTCCCCAGCCTGAGCCGCCGCCAGCTGCCCCTGCGGGCGCAATGAGGAGTCGCGCCGGAGCCGCCGCCTCAGCGCCGCACTGAGAAGCCTTAGCGAGCGAGCGAGGCCGCCCGGGCCGCTTCACTCCTACTCCGCCCGCCGCGGATCCCACCGCCCCTGCCGGATCCCCTTGCAAGCGGGGCGCATCACCTCCTGTCGGCGGATCCGGGAGCCCCGAGATCCTTCCGCGGGGGAAAATAGTCCCGTTGCCTGCTGCCTCCCGAAGAGGCGAGGGGGAAGGAAAGGAGAGGGGAGGGGGAAGAGGAGGAAAAAAAAAAGAAAAGAAAAGAAAAGCTCAGCGACAAGATCAGAGGAGCCCGGCCATAAGCCTCCGCCCCATGTGACTGGCGCTCAGGGTGGGGGCAGCGAGGCCTAGCAAACCCCCATCGCTTCCCAGCCGGGAGAAGGCGCGGCGGCGGGGGCACTGCGGACTGGGTGGAGGCGGCTCGGGGACCCGCTGGCGCTGCCGGGAAGGATGGTTTTATAGGAGGAGGCGTGAGGCCGAGCCCCGAGAAGCGCGACCCGGAGACCGAGCGGGCAGGGGGCTTCCCGGGGGGGGGAGGGGGGGCCGGGAGTTGAATGTGGCAGGTTTGACCCGTCTCCTCCGGCTGAGCGCGAGAGGAGGAGGAGGAGGAAGGCGAACCCGCGGGAGCCGCCGGCGAGAGGAGCGGCCGAAAGGAAGACGGGAGGAGAGAGAGAGGTGACCAGGGGCAGAGAAAGCGAAAGAGACCATGTCAGGGCGGCCCAGAACCACCTCCTTTGCGGAGAGCTGCAAGCCGGTGCAGCAGCCCTCAGCCTTCGGCAGCATGAAAGTTAGCCGTGAGTATCGATTCGCCTCGGCGGGGCACATGCCGGGCTTTTAAAGGGTCTTTCATGGTTAAGGGCGGGGGGAGGGCGTAATCTTTATTATTTTTTAGGGGGGGGGTCGGTAAATACAGTAACGCATCGGAGCCTGGTCAGTGGCAGAGTCCTGGGCTGCCTCTGGCCCTGGATGAGGCAGCTCCCTTTCTCTTCTCCCCCCCCCCCCCATTAACCTTGAATAGGCACACATYATGGTTTCGTTTGGGGCCTGTTTAACCAAAAAAAATACAGATATTTAGCAAAAAATACCGCTTGTTTTGTCCATTTATGCGGCCTCTTATCACCGCCAGCATTGTGAGCTGTCCGTTTGGTCAACTGAGAAGAACATTTCTTTGGAAAATGGATTGAAAGCTCTAGAGGATCTTTTTTTTCCCTCTCCTGTGAAAGGAGGAAATGAATTATGGGCCCATAGGTATGGTCATGACATTCATATTCATTATATGTTTTTATAACTGTTGGTTCTCCTGGAGAAACCTTAGAAGATTTTTCCAGGCACCCACAGATTGGGTGTAAGCACCTTTTGTAAGCCTTTTTCCTTTTTTTCTTAGGGGCTGCCCTAAAAGATATATCTATAATATGAATCAGGCTCTGGTAAAATGCTCAATAGAGGGGATAAGGAAATCATTAATATGACGTGTGAGTCTATGGAGCAGTTATTTCAAGCTCAGTATGCCTTTTCCAGTTTTCTGATCAGAGGAATTTTTCTTTAGAATGAGGCCTAGCCTTTATTCTGGACAGACATGTTGTATATTGAGTAAGTGTTTAATATGTGCTCATCCTTCATATTCTAGCCAGTGGGATTGGCTATTTTGTGTGCATTGGAAGTATGTATGTATGTATATGTGTGTGTATGTGTTTTTATATATATATATATGTATATATATAAAATCTTAAATGTACAATATGAATGGAAAAAAGCCCTGTTCCGATTCACTAAAGATCGGGTACGTGTCTGTAATACAGAATTTGTTGACTCTTGGTCAGAATATGTTCATATTAACAATTAAATTGTTCTTGCAGGTTAATGTTAATAGTCTAGTTCCCAAAAGTATTTTCTTTTTTTCTTATGGAAATCGAGGATAGCATCGATACAGGACCTGGAATGCTTGATGTGTGTTACTGTTCAATTGATCTATTTGATACTTGTATATAGCCACACCTGACAGCACTGTGTGTGTAYGTATATCATATTGTTTTGAGCATCTCATGCCAAAGCTGTATATGATTGTGAGCTTTTTGACATAACAAATTCTGGCGTTTCTCTGCACTGACATGTCTTCCACTGCAGTTGAAGCCTTGAAGAGAGCACTGGGCTTAGGGTCTTGTCTACCTTGTATCTGCATGGTCAGAGTGCCTGCAGTACTTAGAATARATGGAGTGCAGTTAATCCATATTAGCAGCATAAGAGTGTATGTTTGATCAGACCCAGCATTAGCATGTATTAAGACTCTTAATTTATATGGGGAAAAATTGTATATGACTCCATTTTAATTTATTGATTCACTTTATGTGAATGTGGAATAGGAAGCACATCTTATTGATCAATATTTCTGCAGGTGGCTCTGTCTAAACGAATCAGACCTAGAGCTGTGATGCTCAGAAACTGTATTTGTCTTATTCAAGCTTTAAAGCTTGAATCTTGAAAGGACGTTGATACTCTTTTCCGTTTATTTGAGGTCAAAGACTGGACAGATGCTTGCCTATGAAGAGGCTGCTAACTGATGCAGGCTAACAAGTTTGCAAATATGATTCAATCCCAAGTGTTTAACACTGAGGGAGAAACAAAGGCCATAGCATAAAGCACACGCACTTGTGATAACCCCCACAATCGCTCTAGTCATGTGCCCTGGTCCTTCTGCTGTCTGGAAAAAAATGTCAGAACAAAGCAAGAGAACTACATACAAGGGCTCTGTGGGAAATACAGTTCATATTTTCAGTTAATCTATCCAAGTAAGCGAGTCCAGAAAGTTAAGTTTTTTTTTTTTTTTTTTAATGCTTTGTAAGAGTAGGGCTGCTGCTGGGTGCCAAAAAGGGTAATACTTTTCTCATTCTCATGAGTTCTAGTAGCATCTTATGGTATGATGTAGCAATTCGTCTATTAGCAGGGTTGAGTGCTTGGAAAAAATCACTCGTGTGGTGAACAGGGAGTTTCTTGGCTCTTGCTTTTTGGTGTTTATATATAGATAGATACTTTAATGACATTCTGAGCCCTTTTAAGTGAAAGCTGAGGTGAAAGAATCCTTGTGAAATGATGAAAATTGATGGCTCAGTGTTCTGAGTCCTGTAGGCAGCTTTAGTACCTCTGTCTTGGTGCAGGTCTTCTCCAAGTTGCCAGGGAGTGAAAGGTAACTTGCTTTGTCAGCTTCATTGCTTGTATTTGAAAGCCTGGAGGAGCAGTGGAATTAAATGGTCAGGCATTGCCTGGTATTTCCACAGCTATTGCTGCTCCTAGCTGGGCACAGTAATGGCTATCTAAGAAGGAAGGATTCAAATGGTGGTGAGGAAAGACTATATGAAGTAGCGGAGGGCTCACTGATTCATGCCTTATCTAGGATAAGAGGAATTGGAAGAGGTTGTTTGATTCGGGGTATGTGCGAGAAAGAACAAGCAAGTTTTTCATCTTCTCCCTGGGTAATTTATTAGACTTTGTTCTCAAAGATGGTACGAAAGCCTGAACCTTGAAGGAAAGGACAGAAGAYTCCCAGCAGCTTCTCCTTTCCTGGCTCTTGGAAAGATGACTTCTCATGCATCCTGCTCTTATTGCTCTGTAATAGGATTTATAGGGATTTAAACATCCCTGTAAGAATAGGAGCCCTGGAGCCTTTTCATATATCTTCCAAGCCATACCTGCATCTGGAGCATCTCCTGAGATCTRATTTTATTTATTTTTTCTTTATATATTTGATTTTGAAGTCATTACACTATTCTTTCCATCCTTTCATATGGATTTCTACATTAAAGTAATTTTCAAGAGCTTGTTTTGTGTACAGGTCTGTTGCTGGGCTTGTTGGCTTTCTCACACAAAAGAAGTGCACGCCTTCTGTTTAACTTGTCCCTAAACTGGTAGGAAATGCATAATATAACAAAGATCTCAATTGTGAGAATTTAGCTATAACTTTAATGTTGGATAGTTCAAGAAATCAGCTGGATTTGTAACTTCAAAATTAGGTGATGAATATCAAAATCAAGAGCTTCCAGTTTTCCACTTGCAGACATAATCTGTGTGAGTTTAAAGCTGTCTTTTGTTCTTCACCTAGTTGTTCTTACATTGCTTCCAGATGTACGTTGTTTCCCAAATGGGACAAAAATAAAGGGTAGTCATGCAGCACATGACCAAAAATATCTTTGTAAAAATAGAAGTCTTCAAGTTTGCAGTTTCATAATTTTAATCTAATGACTGTAGAATTGTATTTTTTTTCCTTTTCCCTGAGCTTCTGGAAAAGTGTTTAAAGTAGCACTGAGTCTTTGTAGACAGCAGTAGATATTGTAGCTGTAGCAAGTATTTGTTCTGTTGGTCAGTGGTAAATAATATCAGCACTTGCCATGAAAAGCTGTTTGCTCCATGTGCGAGTGTCATGGATTTGTAATAGATATGCAAAATTTTGTTAACGTTGAGGTTGAGGAAGACAATTTTATTTGCTTTAGCTAATGCTAGTGCTGTATGCACAATCTTGATTGCAAAATCTAAAGGACAATCTTGTAATAATTCATTCAGGACTCTGAAAGAATGTTATGCTGGTGCCAAACTTGTTTTTTGTTGAAGCCTTTTCCCTCTCACTTCTGCTGCTTCTTTGATTTCGTGTTTTTTCACACTTTACTCTTCCAAAAGCACAAGTGGTTGGTAACTCTGTTGTTGTCTACTTTGTACACATGGTACTCCCTGCTGGCGCATGAATTTGATGCATTTGTCACTGGTACAATGGCTCTTTAAATAGTGGCACATGAGATAATCAAGTTTGGGAGATGTTGCTCACCAGGTATGCACACACAATAAGCCAGTATGCTAAATATGACTGCTTTTCGGGTAGGTCACAGTGTCTAGGTTTAGTTCAGTACTGTGTGATACCTAGGTAGATCTGTATAAAGAGCTTTGGGTAGAGGAAGAGGGTAGCTCGCGCAATTTCAGTGAGGGAGTGAATGGGACTGAAACCAGCAAAATGGCTCAGATAACGCTGCCTGCTCTTTCTCAACTCCATTAGGGTAGGGCCTTCTCTATTCCTTTGATAGCAGTTTCTGCCTAATTGGTTTCCGAAACTGGAAGCTGCCCATCCTGCTCTCCTTGCAGGAGAAAGGGAGCTCACTCCCTTCCAAAAGCCTGTTCAGGGTTGTGTCTGGCCGATTCTAGTCCTGTCCAACTTTTTGACTACTGCTGAGTGAATGGCTATGCTCGTGCCTGAACTTGGAAAAATATGGCTTAACAGGGGGTCAGCTAATGACAGTGTACGCTATGGTGAAAAATGTCGCATACTATAGTGTCCCAAAGTCATGCCTTGAAATTTGAAAAGGAATAAAAAGGTGTCTATTGTACTTCGTTCTAGTACTGCCAATCTGTTTTCTCTTTATTCATGGCAGTAGCGTTAGTTAAGCAGAAAAATAAGTAATAAAAAAGTGAGGCTTGTCAGTGGAACATGTCACATGATAATTTGGTTTACTTTTCCTGCTGTGCTCCCCATGTGTCATATTCATGTTTTTTCCTGGAAGACGTACTTGTGTTCGTTTCTTCTCGACTCTTTCCTCCTCCTGTTTTTTATGTTGCCTCTTCTTCCCTCCAGTGTTTCCTATTATCACTTGATTAACCTTTTCTGTTTTTTAGTAACATTTAAAACAGTTTGGTCACCTATTTATACAGCTGTAGAAACCCATACCACTTAAGGAATATGTTCCTTGCCTGCGTGCGTCTTGGTTTTAGAAGTCATGCTATTGTTTCATCTCTGAACTTGTTAGGGGTTCAGATGGCCTGCAGCATTCCTGCCCTGTTGTTATCGCAACAGAAGTAGCTTATGTGTTTTGATCTTTGGTAGGGTGGTAGGAAGAAAAGTGGTTCTCTGGCATGTATTGCTAAAGACCACCTCACTGGATGGATGACCACCTCACTGCCTCTAGAGTTTCATGCTTCTAATTTTGCTGTAGCATGTCTATAAGCACTGTTTTAGACGGAACACAAGTGCTTTTCCAATATTGTTGTCCTGTTTGCTTAGAGTAGGTCTTCACGATAATACAAAATTATGGGTTATTAGCTATTGCTCTTCCTGCCTTCCCCTTTCCCTCTTTTTTTTTTTNGGGGGGGGGGGATTAAATGGGTGAATTAAAGACTCTGAAAGTATACAAGGTATCTATATCTGTAAAAAGTCTGCAGTCAGAGCTTTGTGCTGTGAACCRTTGTAGCGTTTCTGGAAATGAATTAAATGCTAAACTCCTTAGTTATTTGAACACATCAGCTAAAACACATTCAGGGTGATTGGAGAACGCTTGTGGTCTCTTTGTTCAAGCTGTTGGAAGGTTTTTGTTTTGAATGATTTGTTTAGTCCTGTTTTAAAATGGAAGGCTTGTCAACTTTGAGTTTCCAGAAATTCTACAGACTTAACATTTGAACAGTTTTATGGACTTCTTTCCCCTTTGTTTCATTTAAWTTTTTTAACTGTGCTCTGATGACTTGTAGTCAGCCACAGCTAGGTAGTGTGGGAAGTGTTAAAGCAGTTATCTTCTTCAGCAGCTCTATAGTTAGTGGAGTGACTTGGCTGCTCTTTGGATTTAATGAGTGTTAATCCAGTGTAGCCTTGAAAGATGAATAAAACTTCTAAACCCAAACTGGCTATGAAAAGGAGGTTGTTGAAAGTTTAAGTGCCTCACAAAACAGCTCTCCTCATTTTCCTTGGACCCAGGTCCATATGTAGCTCTATTGACACAAGGATCTTCCGTCAGTAACCTGCATTCATAGATGCTCCTTTATGTATGCTGAAAATAAATACCTTTGCTAATTACAGCTTTCACTATGTGGCAAGAAAAGATACTCCCTTGCACACAAATGCTCAAAACCCATGTAGTGCTATAGAGGTCAAAACCCATTTCTTCAGATGCAAAACCAGAAACTTTATAGCACTTCTCATCTGATGGAGACTGTGGCTTAAATGCTGCGTTTTATTGTTGGGGAAGGTGTAATTTTGGAGAAGCGATGGTCTATGTATGTTTGTATTTTTGAGCTAATTTTAGATGTAGCTCTATATGGAGTGCATTGCAGAAGTCTAGTCTTAAGGTGARAAAGATGTGAGTCATAGCTGCAAGATACACCTCTTCTAGAGATGGCTACTACATTCCAGTCATGCTCAGATGAGTAGTGTTTCTGGTCATGCCGCTGTRTCTCATTGAACAGCGGCCTAGGATTAAGCTCTACTTCAAGCTTTTGAAAACAAGATTTGAATAGCAAATATAGGTAGAACTGCCTTCTCTAAATGTTCAGACTCCTCCCTCCTCACCCGTTGATACCAGCTTATGTTTTAAAGAGGGAGTCAATCAGTTAGGTTTAGTCTCCTAAACAGAGACAGCACACCAGATAAACAGTAGTATTTTTGGAGCATATATGATTAATCTGAATATAGTTGTAATGTTCTGGCTTTGCAGTAGGGAAGATGAGAATTTCAACAGAAATCCATGCGTCAGAACTGTTAAAACATTTCTGTGTTGGCCTCTGAGTGTTATCAAAAATGTGAATACCAAGAAGTTGTATTGATGTGCCTCTAAGAGAAGTGGGCAGGGATTTTTTGTACCATCAGTGCTATCAAAGAATCTTTTCATTAGGTGCTCTCATCACAGATGACTTGTCTGTTGTTCAGGAAAGGAAATAAAGCAAAGCAGTCCATTCTATCTGGTTATCTTTTGCAGACTGGAAGTTGATTTGAGTATTTAAGGCAATTTGTTCTCACTCTAGYTTTCCTTATAATGGAAGAAAGGAAGGTTGTAACATAACTTATCAACGTCAAGCRCTTTTTTTAATGTAATGTAATTTATTTATTTATTACGAACAGGAACTGCACAGCAGCAGCACATTCTGAAAGGATGGCACTTGTCCTTAAGAGTGTTGCCACTTCTTCGTAGCAGTGGACCCAGTATTTTCTGACTGCCCCTCTTCAGTTGAAGGATTATAAACCTAGTATCACTAGTGATAATTTCTGCTCTTATGTGGGCGCTGAGGTTCTGTACTTCACTAGTTTGTTGGTATTAATTCAGCCAAGATTAACTGCCAAGTATCTTCTACTTGATTAACTTCTTGATGTTTTCTTAGGCTTCTGCACCAGTAATATGGAGTTAATTTTGCTGAAGAAATACCATTGTGGGGTTTTAGATGTCCTTGGTATCCACYATGGAAAATTATCTTGGTAATAAGTAAGAACTTACAACTAAGAAAAGTGGTGATCTGCTCACTTAAATAGTTTCACTGAATAGTTTCCTAACTTTGTAATAAGCCTGAATAGGGTTAAGTGTCTTTTTCTCTATAGGCTGTAGGGACCAAGGTAGTCATGTTGAAAGTAGTGGACTATTATGCTAATATTACAGTAAGGTTGGAGYGAATTATTCAGAGATAGCTGTTTCTGTTTTTCCTTTGATTAGGTAACTTCTGTTAATCTTTGGTAAATTGTGGAAAACAACTCTCAGACATGATACCTCATGGGAATGCAAGGTGGTATAGTTACCTAGCCACTCAACTTGTCTCTTCAGGCAGTGGGCATCTTTGAAGAAACCTGTTAGTASTCTACAGTGTCTGCCAAAAGAAGTACTACATTGTAATGGAAGAGTGATGCTTCCTACCTGTTTCTTGTCCAACAGAGGCAGCAAGGATGTGGCAAATGAAATTGGTTAATGAAGTATTGACTTTCTGATTAAAAGGTGGTGGGGGGATAGTCCTGGCTGATACAGCTGAACAAGTAGTGCCATAGAAGGTCTATGGACGGGACTTGGGAAAAAACATTCTGCTGTGCATGCATGAAGGCAAGTGTTTGAGTGTAGCTGTAAAAGTTACRCAGTCTTTTGTATCAGAGCACTCTAGAAGGAAAGAAGTTGGGTGTTGGCTCTGAAACGGTAACCAGAAGGGAAGCAGCAGCCGAATTTTTCTAACAGAGACAGAATTTTTTAGAACCACAGCTGTAGAACATGGTATGTTTCGACTTTTTTTTGTAGGAGTATAATTCTTGTCGGCCACAAGCCCTATAGTTCAAAGAACTATTTTTGCCAGGAATGCAGGCAATTGTTTAATTTCCATACAGGCCAAGAATGTTTTGAAGAAAGATAAACTGAAATGTGACTGTTACTGCAAAGGATAGTTTGACTTTTTGCAGTGCAGAAAGAGGAAGATTRTTTTAGTTGCAGCTGATAGGGCTATTCTGTCCGTGTCGTGTGTGTCCCGATTCCTACCCTGCTGCAAACATGGTCATCTAGAACCTATGTTGTTATTCATATTGTATCTCTCTTGCATGCTTCATTTGGCTTAACTCAGGTGAAATCAGGGGGAAAAAAATCTGGAACATGTTGGATTGTCCGTTGAGTGGATGTTCTAGAGGGAGGAAGGGGATACAAATTCATCAGCCTAAATAAACAGAATATTTGATTGTTGGCCAAATAAATATGAATCATTTGGCATGGATCTGTATCCTTGTGAATGAAGCTCATAGCTATAAGTRAATTTCCCTACATTTATGAGAAGTTGAATATCATCATCAGAAAATGTGTTGTGCCTTGCTGAGAAGATTTATTTTTTTTTTTAACTTTCTGGCATGGCATACTTTTTGCAAGTGAATAGATGTAAGATTACATATATATATGTACACACACACACACACACACACACATATACATATGTATGTGCCTTATTTACAAAAATATATATGCATATGTGCAGAGCACAATGTTGTCCTCAGGAAGGTCTTATTTGTAGACCATTCCACTTCCAGTCTTGCAACCTTAAAAGGATTGGAAGTGTTAGCTTGGGAGCCATGGATATGTATGGTGTATTGCATAGTAGTAGTTTAATGTTGTGCTTCTTTGTGTTTCTCTCAAAGAGTAGAAAAATCCTCCTAAATACAATTTTTGGCTTTAGAGACTTTGAAATAAGTTTAGKTTTTTTTAAGATCAAGTGTATTAATACCCCCAGTGAAAGACTGCAGGGATGATTTGGGGATCTTGGGAAATGGTTTAAAGCCCCATAGAGAGCTAGATGTATCTTTGTCTGTTCTTGTTTTCCAGTGGGTCAACTAATGAATGTTTAGCTGAAYAAAGTGCTCTTGCATCAAGTTTGTGCAGGGTGGAAATTTTGGACCTGAACTTTAGGACAGCTGATGCACTTCCTCAGCAGGAGATGGGAAGTCCTTTGATTGCAATTCCTAAAAGGGAAAGAACTGGCATTTTTTAGATTGAGCTTAGCTTTGAAATTGGTGTTCTTTGATCTGTATAGAAGGCATGAATTAATTTGGAGGTGTGTAGAGATTCTTATTGTGCAACTGACATGAGGTTGACAGTTCTGTACATTTGCTGGGCTCTTCATATGTCTAAGCAATGCAGATCAGAAACAAATTCTTGGAGTGTCATGCAATTAGAGGAGGTTATAGAAATCTAATTGGGTTAATGTAAGGTCGTCTTAGAGTAACGAACACTACCAAATCTGTGTATCTGTTATATTTCGTGATAGACTTCAACTTTGGTGAAGTGACACTTCTTTTCAACTTGAGTTACTGTCTTTGAGTGTCGTTGGAAACTGAAAAGGRTGTTGCTGGGACCTGTCTCAGCAACAGAATTGCGGCTATTATTCTCCTAGCTGGGATGTTTGAAAGACTTCTGGGATTTTGAAGACAGGKATAGAAACCTCACTTACATATGCATGAAGTAGCCCTCATATTTATGGATGCCAGATATTCATGAGACTACAAATAACACTTTTTGTTTGGTATCCGTACTTTGGTTTCATGCAATAGCCTGTGGATTTTTTTATAATCCGCTGTATTTTTTCATGGGTAGTTTTTTGGCAGTTGGTGGTTGACTGAATTTTAGAGTTAGCCTGGTACAATCTAACTAGAGAGAGAAGTGCAGATGCATTTATGCAGTGTACGTAACTTATAAGTATGATAGTTCAGAAATACTTGTACTGGCAACATGTCATCACCTGCTTTTCAACATACATGGTGAAAGCAGAATTTTTGTTCTTATCTGATGCCATAATTGCAAAATGTGAATTTCTTTCAYGGTTATTTTGGAACATGTAGTAGCTACATATGCTTTTTTTCTTTATTCTGACATTGTGGGGGGAGGGATGCCACCCCCCCATCCCCAAGAGAAGGTTTTCCTGGCAAACTAGATCAGATTCAGTAGATTCCGGTTAAGAACAAGCACGATAAATGGTCTTCTGGCAACCACTTTATATTTATGCATATGTAAATATATGTGTGAGTGTGCGTGTGTGTGGAGAGACATGCATGCATATGCACACGTGAGCACACAGTCAGATGTATGATGTGAAGTTGGGGAGAAGATCTAGGTTTCTGGGATCTAGAATTTAAGCCTAGACCATGTGTGAAGGCTGTGCTTTAGAGCTACTCTTCAAAGACTGTTTAAAAGCTTCTTGCTGACTCTGGGTTGGCTAATTGCATTTCAGTGAACTAAACTTGAGAGTGATGTTTAAATACTTGAATGATACTTTTGTTAGTAATAGTGAACCTGCTTCTTGTCTGACTTCACATGGTCCATTTTGTGACTTTAAATGTCCTATCCCACTGATAATAACATTTAATTTTGATGCTACTAAGGTAATTCTGAAAGAAGCTGACTGCAACCTAATCACCAAGTAATATCCTAAAGTACTTGTAAGGTAGGAAGTGAAATTTCCAAATTCAATTAATTTTCAAGATTGTGTGTATGTGTATATACACACAAATATGTGCACGCACAGTCTTTTTAAAACTTGCAAACTGACCTTTCATGAGTTTTAAGTAAGAACATAGAGTCATTATGTAACTTTAAAGTGGAACTTTTTGTTAAAATAGTTTTTGATAGAGGGAGGGGCTTGAAACCCACTTAAAATTTTTAAGCATCGGCAGTGCTGTTTAGTAAACCTGTAACAGTATGTGTTATGGGCTAGGTTTCAATACCTGTGGATTTCTCAGGATATAATCACCCACCCTCCACACCCCTCTTAGGAAATTACAGGCTGTCTACATCAGTGTCTGACTAGGTGATTCAAGTGTTGTGTTGAAGCATTCTTATTTTAATGTTACTATGAGCAATATAGAAAAAGTGTGAGTAATAATGATCAGACAATACTATTAGTATTATGTTTGATTAGGATTYTGCTAATGTAAATTATGTACATATGTTATCACAGAAGTGTTGCAGTCAAAGTTGTGGCCTTTTGTTCTAAATTTTGGATTGGTTGGTTTTGTACCTTATCTTCTGTACCATTGCATTATTTTATATTTACTTTCAAAGGTGCTTATGATATTCTTGTCCAATTATTTGGAAGGGCTGGTAGTACATGGGTTTTTGAACATCCAAAATAAGCAAGTCAAATGACTGTGCAGCCTGGTATGTTCTGTACTGTGGAGGTTTTACCTCTCCCAGAGTTGTGTGCTACTGTACTTCAAATTAAGTTCCACAGTTGTGGTACATAGGGCTTTGCTKGTGTACCCATCCATCTGTAGGGCTGTAGCAATTAGTAGCCTTCTCCTAGCACTTTGAGGATATGCCTTGAATCTCTGTAGAAATGGCACAAGCAACTCTACTGGGGCGAAAAAAGGCCAGTGGAAGTGGTATCTCCATTATGTGTGGTAGTATGCCAAGTATTTTTCTGAGAAATGTAAGAAGCATATGAAAAATGTATCAGTAGTCCATTAAACTGTAAAAGCAATGGGGATTTTTGTGTGATAAGAAAAACAGTTGTCATCCCTCAGGATTAGGTTTTCTAGAGCATTGCTATGCATAGGGTATTATAATTTTGTGTTGAGACTGTTTTCTTGACTGCARTATATTTGAGAGACCTATTATTTCAAAATGTAGCAGAGAACAGAATAAAATTTCTAAATTTCTAAAAATTTAGATAATGTCCGTAACTTTGTCATGAAAATCCATTAATAAGGGGGTCACATGTTTGCCTGTGCCTGAGGAGGAATAATGAACTTTAATCTGACACTGAATAGAACATGTAGGTGAACTACTGGAGACTTCGTATTTTGAAATCGCTTGAATTCTAGTAAGTAGTCTGGTCATCATCTGTTGTTCTGTCTTTTGATTTCTCATTCTGTCTGTAGTGATACTGCAAGTTTAGGTATGATCGGATTTTGTAAGTCGGTCAATAATTCTTCTGTATGGACTTATTCAGTGTGTGCAATCAGCTCTGCCATATTTATCACTAGCTTTTATGCTTACGTAGAAGAACAAAMTCATTAAACACTAAATACATACTACCCTTACCTCTGTTTTTAAATGAGATCACAAAGAGCTAATGCAATAATAATGGCATCCTTGCCAGGTGTCTATATTGTCTGTTGTAGACTGTGCCCCTTTGCCTGTCCTACAATAGACCGTATAATGTGTAACTCCTCAGATGATGTGAAAAATCGAGCTGAGTTAAGATAACATGTTAGAAGTTGGATGATCTGACTTGAGAGTCTCAGTGCTGCTCCTGAAAGTTCAAGAGAGTCTTTTGTGCAGTGCAGTCAGGTAGACTGGTGCAGTTATGAATTCCTTTTGCTTCATCTTGGCATAGTATTAAGAAAAATATTCCTTTTGGTTACTACAAGAAATAGTTGAAATCCTTTAGAAGTTATTCAAAACGGCTTAAAAAAACCCACAAAATCCAGTATTGCTAAGGTTTTACAAAGTGACACAGCCCGTGGCTGTCCTTTTAAGAAAAGGGTATACAGACCACATTACTAAAACCTCTTAAAAGGACATTAGCCATGGGACTTCTTGGTAAATGGAATTAACTTTGCAGAATGAAAGTGCTTGTTTAAAAGGATACCACTAGCTAAAAACTTTTTATTTTGTATACTTTTACGGAATCCTGCTAACTTTTCTCTAGTAATTCAGTATAATGTCACTTTCATTTTTTTGGTTTCATTTGTGCAGCTGAGAGCTCCTTTGTCATATAAGCTGATGTTGGACAAGGTAAACAAAATGCAGTGCAGGAGAACAGTGGCATAAAATTAGAAGTGAAATGAGAGAAGGTSTAGGGAACAGGATATAGTCTTGTTTCTGTCCACTTGCATATCAACACTTTTGCGTATCATCTTTGTGTAATGTGCTGTTAGATAAGGCTACTGAATGTGCTTTAGAAATCTCTTAAAAATTGCCATATTGTTGTTATTTCTCGGGTGTTTGTTTTTGGCTGRTTTTTAACACAAGAATCTGAGTTAGGTTAGGCTTTGATTTGATCCAGTATATCTATTCTTATAAAAGAAACATAGTCTTTATTGTTTGTGCTCACTTCTGTCCAGTTAATTATTCTATATATTGCAGTAGAAACTCAGGCTTTTATTTGTCTAAGAAGGATCTGCTGCTGTTATAAAATAGTACTTTGACATTAATGGGGACTCCTGATCAAACAGGGAGGATGGGGTCAAGTGAGATTCTGCAGAGTTTTCTTAGGTGTCGTGGGAGTATCTTTTGCAACTGATCTGAGTAAACTTGCTAGACTTGCAGACTGTATTACCTTGAGAGGAGCTGCAAGGACTTCAGAACGTATATTCAAAATGCTCTTGACAAATAGACATAGTGGTGGTATGCAAGTAGGATGCAGTTCAGCAGGAGCAGATGCAGTTTGTTAGATCTCAGTGAGACTCAACTGCCCAGATAAGAGTGGGAAGTAAATGGGAGGGCAGAAGCTCTGCAGGGAAGAATYGGAAGTTTGAGGTTCTTGCACTGGTCATGAATCAACCAATGCCGCAGAAATAGCAAACATTTTGCTTGGTTTATTAACAGGAATGTCATATAAAGTAGATGAAGCTACCCTTCTTACTTCCCAGTGTGCTAATAAGGCTAAGCTGAATTGCAGTGACTAGTTTTGCTACTATACTCAAAGAAGAAAAGTTTTCAAGCAAAAGGGAGTGATCAGAGTTCTGGAAAATGTGCTCTGAGGAAAAGCAGAGTGCATTTAGGTTGATTTCTTTCAGATGAAACTGAAAGGAGATTTCTTTGATAACATTCTCTAAATATGTTGAAGATAGCTGGAAAGAAAAGACTTAAACCATTGCCTGCTGGAGATGAAACGAGAAGTTGTGGGCTTGAGCTGCAGGAAACATGGCTTAAGTTAGTTGAATCAACTCTTAAGAACTGGAGCACTCAAGCAGATTAAGCTATCGGATTCCTAGTATTGACTATTTTAAAAATATCAGAAAAGTTTGTCAGGTAGTTTACATACAGAGGTTTGCATAGGTTTGAATTATGACAGCCTGTGGTTGCTCAGTGCCTTATTTTCTGTCTTTCTGGTTAGTTTTACATGGTCTAGACAAGGATTTCATTTATAGTTCAGTATTCCTGCTTGCTTTCCCCTTGGCATGAAGGAGGCTGGGGCTGTCAGTAGCTTGCTGGAGGGCAGTGGATGTGAAGTTGGGGATCTGTGAAATCCACCACAGCTTTAAGGCTTTCAGGCAAGGTCATCTTAGAGAGATTTGTTTCCATTTGGGACAAATAATTGCATATACTAAGTTCCCAATCTTTAGCTCTGATTTTGAACAGACTTCTTTAGCCTTGTGTTCAGGTAAATGTACCCTACTTGGAAGGGCTTAATCTGTTGGAGGTTGCATTTTTAGTAGAGATACGAATCTGCTGTGAATTTTGTTTTTTGACATAAGCGCTGTTGATATGAAAGCTTGCTCTAATTTGGGAATCTTGTGCTTAGCTGAAAGCCACAAAATCTGTGTGTGTATTGGGGGGGGGGTTGTCTCTGCAGCTTGGATCCTAAGAAAAACAATGCCATCCTTTGATTTTCTTTTTTTTTCTTTTTTTTTTCTTTTTTTGGATCCTGTGGTTGTTACTTCAACACAAAAGAATTTAGCACAAGTCAAGAACTGTTCAGATCTTCAGCTTTATGTTACAGTACTGCAGTAGCTGTACAAGTACCGTGCTTGTAATGGGGTATACCTGCCCCAAAGAGCTTCTGGGAGGGGTAGATTAGTTTGCTGTGTAAAGCCAATGCATGAAGAATATAGGTCCCTTCATTACATAGCTTTTTCCTCAGACCTTGTAGATCTCTCAAGCAGRTTTAGGAGCTGCATCTTTGACCACCAATGTAATATTGAAGAACAAAAAGTAGGAAAGTAAATCTTGCTTAAATTATATTGTCAGGTATTCTCTCCTTGCATATTCTTCTGGTTAGTCACCTTGCTCTATCTTTTTCCTGTTGTCACTTTAATTTGTTTGCTGTATGGTGGTTATTGATGGTAGTCACTTTGGGTTTTATTTAATGGGCAAATGTCTGAAGATTGTGGAAACCAGATGTTGCATAGAATATGAACCAAAAAAGAAAAGGAATTCTTAGTCTTCAACRTCTGCAGAGCATAGATGTGTTTTATTTATTTTACTTGAGTATTCTGGTTTAAAGTATTGTCTTTGTTACTTTATAACTTCTTGTGCTAGTTTAACTTCTCGATTCCTAAAATTTGGAGGGGTTTTAATTGCCTTCTGCCGTTCTTGAGATACAAATAAGAAGAATGTGTGAAACTCAAGTCAGGAGTCCTCACATGAGAAACCAAAAAGATGCTTCAGAAGAAAAATGGTCATCTGTGCAACTGTGCTGGCACGTGGTTTCCCAGGTGATGCTGAAACTGAGTTGTAGTAAGCAAATGCCTCTCTTTCAGCAGCTCACAAGGCTTCAGTCATACTCAGTGTACATATGAGGTTACTATAGAAGGCAGAGATCACAGAATCATAGAATYGGTAAGGTAGGAAGGGACCTCTGGAGATCATCTAGTCCAACCCCTGTGCTCAAGAACAGGGTTAGAATTAGACAGGGTTACATCCAGACGGGCYTTGAAGATCTCCAGAGAAGGAGACTCTGGGCAACCTGTTCCAGTGCTTCGTCACTCTCACCGTGAAGAAATYTCCCCTCACATTCAGGAGGAACTTCCTGTGGTTCAGTTTCTGCCCATTGCCTCTTGTCCTGTCACATGGCACCACTGAAAAGAGTTTGTCCCCGTCCCCTTGGCACCCTCCCTTCAGGTACTTGTACACATTGATAAGATCCCCCCTCAGTCTTCTCTGCCCCAGGCTGAAGAGGCCCAGCTCTCGCAGCCTTTCCTCATAGGGCAGATGCTCCAGCCCTCTGATCATCTCTGTAGCCCTACGCTGCACTCTCTCCAGTAGCTCCATGTCTCTCCTGTACTGGGGAGTCCAGAACTGGATGCAGTACTCRAGATGAGGTCTCACCAYGGCTGAGTAGAGRGGCAKGATCACCTCCCTCGACCTGCTGGCAGCAGTCTTCCTAGTGCACCCCAGGATACCGTTGTCCTTCYTGGCCAAAAGGGCACATTGCTGGCTGATGGTCAACTTGTTGTCCACCAGCACTCCCAGGTCCTTCTCTGCAGAGCTGCTYTCCAGCAGGTCAGCCCCCAGCCTGTACTGGTRCATGGGGTTATTCCTYCCCATATACAGGACCCTGTGCTTGCTCTTGTTGAACCTCATGAGGTTCCTCTCTGCCCAGCTCTCCAGSCTGTCCAGGTCTCTCTGAATGGCAGCACAGCCSTCRGGTGTWTCASCYACTCCTCCCAGCTTGGTATCATCAGCAAACTTGCTGAGGAGGCACTCWGTCCCCTCATCCAGGTCGTTGATGMAYAARTTGARCAGGATRGGACCCAGTACTGAGCCCTGGGGGACTGCAGAGATCTTCARCTGCTATTAATGTATCTTCTAAATTTACAATTCAATATTGTAAAGTTCTGTTGAAACCTTACTTATTCCAGGTGGTTTTGGAATAGGGTATGCAAAAGTAGATAGATCTTAATTTTTTTCTTCCCGCCTCATAATCTAGATGAGATGTGAGGAAATAACATGGAAAAGAGAGCCTTATATGAAAGTCCTCCTAGGATGCAGTAATGGTCCAGAATGCTTTGTCCCTCTGCACTGACTTTGGCTGATGAGACTTCTAGCTGTAAGAGAGAGGGTCTTCTTGGAGACCTTTCTGCTTTGTTTCTAGACAGTGCTTTGCTAACGGGTGTATTTAGTGTTTGCTCTGACTTTGACACACACAAAATAGTCCACTTCTTAGATGGTTTAAACTGTCATGGACATAGAGTTTTTCTTTGTCTGCAGCTGTCGTCATCTGAATGATGGAATAGTTTCCAACTTCAGTATTGTGGAAAACTTGTTCGTCTTTCATTTGATAGCTGTGGGGGCAGTTCTATTGATGTTTTTAAGCCTCAGTTCTTGATGAGACAAGATGTCAAAGAGAGTAACCTGGCATCAGTAACAGCTTTTATGAAAGAAGTATGGTAGGGCTTAACTAATTTTTTTTTTTTTTAATTGGAATGATTCAGATAAACTGAATTTTCTTAAAATTTCTAAAGTAAGAAAAGTGTTCCTCCCCCTCCCCCATGTACACTCTGTTCCCTTATCTTGTTTTTGAGCTCATAAGTAGAGGAGGTAAGTATGAAACAGTTGGTTGGCTGAAACTGTAAATTAAAGCAGTTCTTGTTGGAATAACTTCTTCCTCATGGAGGAGAAAAATTGGAGAGTAGTCACTTGKAAAGGAGCACTCCTCTTTCCATACTGCTTAAGATATTAGGGAGTTATCTTTTTTTAAAGATTCTTTTTGTTTAAATGGACAAGTATCACTTTCTTGCTGCTTTACCTTTACTGTAGTCTGTAATTGTACTTCAAAGCAGATGGAACCACAACTATCTTGCAAGAAGGTATCTCTGGAAAATGTTGTGGTTATTTTTTAATTTTTTTTAAATGTCAGTGTTTAGCTGATGTTACTATATTTTTTGTGAGTTTGTCTAATGCAAATATATATATATATATATATATATATATAAAATATATATATATATAAAAATATATGTTACGTAGAAGTGGAACGGCAGACTTAAACAGGTCTGGTTTAAGGAATGTAGTGATGCACCTTTAGATACAAAAGAAAGTAGTGATAACTTGATGTGCCAAATCTTACTCGTGTCTTGAATATGCATTTAAAAATGTTTCAGGATGTTTTTGGTTTTGCTTTCAAAGTTCTCTAAATCTGCTAGAGGTGGAGGTARAAGCATATGCAAATAGACTAAGTAGTTTCCAGATTTTGACCAAAAATGATGTGCAGATCAGTGCATAGAATTGGGAAGTTAAGCATACTAATTAAAGCATGCAGTGTACCCAAATCCGTTGTTTGGTTTTAGTGGAAGAGAACCATTGCCTTGGCTGTAAGCAATGGAGAAATACTTTACTATACCATCTTTCAAACCCACGGCAATAAGAGAATGAAAACGCTAACGTTATGCAAGAAAGTCTCAGTAACAGCGCTAGAACTTAYACTCTTCCCATTTTATCTTACCTTTTCTTCTATTTTGAATGCTCTTAAATATAGAATAAATTCCTGTTTTCACTAATAGAAGAGTAGAATAATGTAGAGAAATAATTTTGTGGCCGTGAAGGTGGTGGTTGTAGAAATTACCTGCATTTCCTGATGTGGAGAGCTCTCAGTTGAAAACTTATCACTTAGAAATTTGCAAGTATAACAGCATGACTGGAGCCTCTGAGCAGTGCAGCTCCAGCTGCATATGTGGTTCTGGGCAATATATTTCTGACAGACAGGGAAATTGGTGGAATCAGCATTCCTGCCAAGACCGCATCTGGAATACTGTGTGCACTTTTGCTTATTTGCGTTTCTGTGAGAGGTGAATTCACTCTGAAGCACAAACCAGGATTATGGGGGAAAGGAGAACCTGGGAGTGAAACTGATGRATTGTTCTCAGCAAAATGGTCAGAGAGGACGTTATAGTGTGTGTATATATATACTTATTTTCTTCCTATGTGTAAGTGCTTTTGAGGATGGAGTGAACAAACGCTGGTTTAGTTACTGCTTTTGCTTGCCTCAAGTACAATGCTTGTGCCTGGAAAATCTCCACCCTTTGCTTTCCCCTGGGCTCCTTCTGTGTGTCCCCCTTCCCCCCCCCCCCAAAAAAAAAAAAAGAAAAGATTATAGAATAGCTTTAAGCATGAGAAGGTAGGGACTTGCCTTGATTAAGTGCAGACTCAGGACTAGACAATATGATTGTCTTCAGTAGGAACAAATTGGACTTGGAGAACTATGAGATCCTTTTCATTCTTCTGCTTGTTATAAAACGCATATGAAAAATTAAAGCAAAAATGTTTTCATGATTTTAAAACACCAAGAATAAAACCCTCAACAAAAAAATTGAGCCATGCTGAGGGGGATGTTCTGGCGTATATTGAGCTGGAGACTTTTTGTGGCTCGAAGAGGAGGTCTTGCTTGTGCTTGTTAAAAAGAACAGTTGTGTGCCTTTCCTCCAGACCACTAAAGTGGCTGGAATAAAATTAAGATGAATAAATAGAAACATATTAATTTGGTTGTTCATGAACTGGCATAGAACATTTCTTTGTGGTTAATAGTAACTAGAACAGCTATGTAACTTTATCAGATGTTGAGCTGTCTTGACTTGCATTAACTTTCTATACTAGCTGACTTGTTTTCCAGTGTCTCTCCTGCTTAAGACTTGAGACTGGCACCAAAAAGTATTTTGTCTAGATGATAATCATGACTTTTTCCAAATATTTTCATTGAAAAAAAAAAGAAACTAAAGAAACTGTCTTGTATTGAGTTTGACTGTCTAATTTGGCCAAGTTTCTACCATCTCACTTCATGTAGTTGAGCATTTTTTTCACCTCTTTAAGAGACAGTAGTATTTTTTTTGTCTTCAGGATACAGGGAAAGCTCACAGACTATGTAGGAGAATTCTCTTGTCATTTTAAATCCCATCACTCCCTATGTTCTGGTTGTTCTTCAAGTTCAGGGACTGGATGAGTATTAAGCAATGAATTATGTCTCAGTTAAGCTTTAAATTGCTCTTAGCTGTGATGATTTGTACAACTTAGTTTGAAGTTGGTAAAGGAATATTTGGAGTTTAGTGGAGAGAATGTAGGATCAGAGATGAGAGAATGTATTAGCTGGTATATTCTCTCAGGGTTTGCTGAAACCAAATTGACTTGAAAATACTGTAGACACTTTAACTTCTGAAACTTAAAGCACAGTTACATTTGTGGAGTTCATGGGAGGAATGGGGTTAGACTATTAATGTCTTCTACAAACCATCAGTGTGGMAGCTAAGAGATGTAAATTCAGTGTTTTACACTATTTATGTTTACAGTCAATATATTAGAGAAGAAAGTAGGATAATTTTGGAATCTTTTTTTTGTGGGGGTAGGTACATATTTCAGGTTTTACACAAAAAATCCTAAACAAAATCATGAGCTGTATCATGAAGGCAGCTAGATAAACTTGTACTTAAAATGCAGCTGGGCTATTTTTTTATCCCAATTTTCTTTTGTTTTTTTGAATAGAAGTCTGCTTAAGTGCACTTTCTTACATTTAGCAAAGCCATTTTGTGTGGAGAGAAAAGCCCTTCCTCCAATCCTCYTAATCGCCTCTCAAAAGTCTTTAGAAAAAAAAAAAATAAAGCAGTGGTTGGAATGCCACATGTATTTCCACTTACTATTCTTAAATCTCTGATCTACTAACAGCAAAAACATTTCCTTAGAGCTTTTTACTTCAGAGTGTTAGGCAAGAATAGGTAAATTCTGGACAAGTTAAGACTGTTAGTGCTGAATGTGGTTTGGTTCTCAAAATTGGTTTTTTAATGCCACTGCAAGAGAAGAGGTTCAGCACTGTGTACCCAAACTAGAACAAAAACTTTATTTTGCCAGGGAATTAAATGTATTAAAGTAGTAAAACATGATCAGTACTGTTTGCTATGSTTCAAGGCTTAAGTGGGCTTGATCAGCTTTTAGTTGCATCATGACTTTCTGTTTTCTCTGGCCTCTTCTAGGCTTTCCTTCCTTTCAAGTCTTGATTGAGACTTYGATAAAAGGCATGCAGATGTCTTCCTATCTTTATTTATTTTAACATACTGTGGCTCTTGAGGTGTACCAATTGCTTTTTTCTTTTTCTTCATCTCCCCTGTTGACTTGCCTACCTTGGTGGTTCTGCTTTGAACGTTTTTGCTAACCGTGTTTTTTTAATGACTAAAACCGCATTTGTTTTCTTAACTGAAAAAGCTTTAAAGGAATCATTACAGAGACTTTTTTTGTTACTATTACATTTCTTCAATAACATGGGGTGCATTGTCCTTGGAGAGCCGAGCTTTATGCCTTAACTGGTTTCAGGACCATGCTGCTTGTTGCTGGAATGAATGCATGCACACCAGATCCTCAACCTCAAGAAGACCTACAGCCAGTACATTGAACTCTTCCTGAAAATGTATGTTCTGTGAAAATAACATGCTTTTTTGTTCCTTTTAAGTAGTCCAGAGGTTGTGTGCATTTTAATAGCATGTAAAAAGAAATTGTGATAATGAAGTACCTGAAAGGCTTTGAATACACTGTTTGAGGATGTATCTGCACCTCTTGGTTATTTGTAAAATTCTTTAATGCTGCATGTAGGGAAATAAATTGTATTTACTAAGTAACTACTATTATTTGGAGTAGCTTCCTCAGTATTTGGTACCTTGATCACTTCAGTGTTTAGAAGGAGAGTGCTTAAGTTTTGGCAGCACCCCACAACTTCTCCTTGAAAGAGTGGCAGGTCATGTCTTCTGGATGCAAGGTGTTAGCATCTTCCAGTGTTGTCACCTAGAGCTTAAAACTGGATATGGATAGGATTAAATTTCTAAATCCTGATTTCAGCACTTCTTCATTTGTGGCTTTGGGGTTTCTTTGGTAACGTTAAAATACCTAACCTTTTAATACAGAACCATCTAGTTTCAAACTTAGTATGAGCTAATTTACAAACCTGCAAGTGGAATCGTAAGGACGGAGATGTGTAAATGACTATATATATGAGGGTGATGGTCCACTTTGTGGTGATGCCATAAAACAAGCAGGTATGACCAAGATGTGTGTGAAGTTTGTGTGTGGTCCACCATGACTCTTTCTGATCTCCTTGGATCTTTTCCTCTGTAACATTCCTGCTGGTGGGTCCAGAAAAAGGAATTYGGGTTGTTCTACCTGTATCTGTCTTGAATGCACAAATTCAAATTTGTACAGAATTTAAATACTGATTTACACACTAGGATTTGACATTTATTTTGACATAACTTTTGTAAAAATGCTTTACCCTTTACTTGATGATTACCTGGACTCAATCTAATTTTTAATCTAAAAAAACTGTAGCTTAAGAAATATAAATTCAATATTAGTTGATATTTTGAAATATAAAGTATTAGACAAACTTAATTTTTTGTGTGTGTGATTCACAGTGTCAGCCAACTGCTTTATCTCAGTTGGAAACAGCACAAAGCACATGGATTGTACCTCTATCTACCTCCAGATTTTGGCTTTCGTATTTCTGTGTGTGTGTACAAATTCTTTTTTTTTTGCCTCCGTCCTTCCCCAAATACACACCCTGGTTACAGTTATTTTTGGCTGTAACCCAGAGCTCTTCTTTTTTCTTTTTTTTTCTTTTTTAAAGTTAATGCTTTTCTAAGAATTCTTTGAAATATAAGGTGGCTGCCATCCATTGCTCTGCATGTGAGGCTAATACTATACTTCAGTAAAAATTTTTGTTTTCAAAATGTCCCATCTTCCTCTGTTCCCAAAGGAAGTACAGTTACCTTGCCCTGAGATGCTGCTTAGTGTTTCCTGACATGCCACTTTATTGTAGATTTTAATTTACTGGAAAAAAAGGTTGGTATTTTGAAAGTGAATAATTATCTGTGGAGTTCTCTGTAATGTGCTTTTTTTTTTTTTATTTAGATCCTTGTTTTTTTATTACAGCTATGTTTTCTTCTTCTACAAGGACTTTCCCAGAGTTGTACATCTCCCAAGAGCAATTATTTTTTTTTTTATCTGAAATGTTTAAAATGATGGCTGTAATTACTGCTCTGAGGACGTCAAGATTTTTGGTTCTTTTAGTATAGCTAACAAAGGACATGAGTAYGTTTGAAACGTTATAGACTGTGTATTTTAAGTAGTTAAGATAATTGATCTGTCTGATATGGAGTGTTAGGCTCTTAGCAGGCTCTCTTGAATATGTAATATATCCACTTAAATTCTCAGAACATGGAGTGTGCTTAGGGAAAGCCGGTGTTAATTTGGTGAGGAAACACTAGTTTGTTTACACAGCAAAGTGGTTGAATCCTTGCTTTAAAAGTAAATATTTGACTATATACTTAACTTAAACGTGTGGAATAACAAATGTTGCTTTTCTAAACGGCAAAGTATGTTTAGTATATTTAGCTTTTCCTTAGAAACTCACTATGTTTATTACGGGGATGAAGCTTCCTGTTACACTTAGAATATTGAAATAATGAAGCACTTAATTTTCTCGTGGAAAAAGTTCTGAAAATGTGCATTGCTTTTAAGAGTTGTTTCTTGGCTTGTGGTAACTGTTCTAAAGATGTTCTGTTTGGAGTTGCCAGAGGATTGTATAATTTTGAGTCTCTGTACGACAACCTATGTACCAAATGTAATGGATGATAAAATCTCGACCTCCGTTCAGATGTTTACTGTTGACTAGCTGTCTGTTTATTCAGTTCTGTGTGTTGAAGACTGAGGTCAAAAGGAAGTAAAACACACACCTTTGTTTTCTTGAGAGTTATCTGACAGTATAGTGACTCCTTAATGCAAAACTTAGGTTTTTTTTCCTGCAAGAGAGCTGTAGAGTCCATGCAAGGTGTAAGGGTGACATTGGAGAGCAGAATGTCTCGCTGGCTGCTATGGAGCCAGTTGGAAAGGGCTCTCTTTTGGCAGAAGTTAGTGTTGCTTTGCTGCAGTAGTACATATTTTGAGACTGAAAGCAGAATTTATAAAAGTTGGAAGCTATGCAGACAACAAGCACCTTATGCATTAGTAGGGAAAAATATCTTCTTTTGAAGTTCTATTCTCACATTTTTTTCCTATAGGCACACTTTACTTTAGCAGTGACAATATTATTTCATTTCAGTCAAGCCCTGTTATGTGCAGGGGAAAAGTGGTTAAGCTTGGAAATGTTTAGTCTAAACTAGCTGTTCCTGAACTCTGGTTTCCAGATTGATTGAGTTGTGGTTGGCAGAGAGCTGTATACTAAGGAGATTTTAGCTCCTACTAACCTCTGCATGGTTAATCATTTTTCCTGGAGGGAGAAGGGTGAGTATACAATGCTTTATGTGTTGGTGATAAAGTTGCTCTTAGAAGCTCCTAAAAAAGCTTATCTGACCTAAATAAAACTTAGCATGTTGTGTAAAAGAGCATCCTTTTTAAAAAGCAGATTATAGATCATTTTGTGCTGTATGCTCTATTTCTCTATCTCTTCCAAAAGCAGAAGATGCAATTTTACCATTTTAGGGTTGTTTTAATAATGAGAAACTCAGACCTTTAAAGTCAGTATTCTGAGAGAGGCCTGTGTGTTCTCTTTAGGTGGAGGAATCTTCATGTGTACTCTTTCTCAGACACTTAATAGTGTGGCATATTATGAATAGTGGATTCTTCTAGTAAGTCTTGAATGTGATATAACTGAATGGCTGAATCAACTATTTTATTTTTTAATTTAAAGGAACATTCTTTTAATAGATTAAAATATACTCATAAGTTGATGTTCTTGATGATCATTAAAGTATAGTGTTAAAAGAATGTTAATGCTGGGGAGTGGATATCCTTTAAATACATTTGATTCAGGAATTGAGCAGGACAGATCTGGCTCATGGATCACTTAGCCCCAGTCAGTCATTTAGGT
>NW_028187111.1:3387219-3407762 GCF_003343005.1 Rhea americana
GAGAGCTGGGCCTCTTCAGCCTGGGGCAGAGAAGACTGAGGGGGGATCTTATCAATGTGTACAAGTACCTGAAGGGAGGGTGCCAAGGGGACGGGGACAAACTCTTTTCAGTGGTGCCATGTGACAGGACAAGAGGCAATGGGCARAAACTGAACCACAGGACAGGAAGTTCCTCCTGAACGTGAGTGTGACAGAGCACTGTCACAGGTTGCCCAGAGAGGTTGTGGAGAGTCTCCTTCTCTGGAGATCTTCAAGACCTGCCTGGATGTGACCCTTCTTGAGCACCGAGGTTGGACTAGATGATCTCCAGAGGTCCCTTCCAACTGTAACCATGCTGTGATTCTGTGACTCTTTWGACCTGGAAAAAGCTTTTGTTGTTTGGCTGATTCTTGTAAAAATGTATGTGTAAGTGAAGAAGATACACCTGCCGTGTTAGCTGCCAATATTAACTGAAAAGCCAAATTTCAAGTAATGATTGGTAGGGTTATGCGTAATAGAAAGCTGCTGCAAAACCCTTCCCTTCTGTAGACTGATCACTGTCAGTAACTTGCTTAGTCCTTTTAGTCCTGTGAAGTTCTTGAACAATACGTTTATAAAACGTGGTGATGTTCTGATATATTAAGATGGAGTCATGTCAAGTTTTTTTGGCTTTTGCTTTGGGGATTTAGGTCAAGTTGTTCTTTAACTATGATCATAAGCTCAACTTTTTCCTTGTTGATGTACAGCAGTTGCACTGACCTTGTCCTATCAGCTCATGGTGTATTAAAGGAGAGTTGTGCATAGCTAATTTGAAGTAAGAATTCCTGTGTATAACATGTCTCACTTTAATTTTACTTGATATTCTCTTTTCTCAGTCCTGTGTAGATAAAGACTTTAGGGTGGCTTTTATATTATACTTTACTACCTCAGGCAACTGGTTACAGTCTTAATGCAGGCCGGAGACTAAATAGGATGGGTTATTGTACCTGCTGCTTAGCAKGATCACAAGTGAGGAGTTCTGAACGAAAGCATTCAGAGTAAACTCTACAGTCTGCACGCAGGTTTTCAAGTCATCAGATTGGACAGAATGAATATGGTAAATGGAATGATTAAGCCTAATGAGAACTCCAAGTTCAGTGCACGTTTTTTTTTTTACTACTGGTTGGAGACTAGCAAAGAATCAGGTGTCCTAATAACCTAAATTCCCCAAAACATTGACTTTTTTTTTTCTTTCCAACTTAAAACCACCACTAGAGTCTGGGAGTAGGGCACTTTCACATTAATAAACTGACATTCAGCTGTAACTGAGTATTGCTGTGACTGCCTTGAGGTGGCCGTGACGTTAGTAGTGTGTGAGCTCATAGACACCGCCACATGCTTCTAAGAATGTACGACTGTGGAGTCATTCRTGATTCAGAGTCCTCTCAAATTGCACGTCCTCCTACAAAACATTTACAGGCAGGAGCAGCGGGGTAAGCAGACCGAAACAGAAAAAGAGATTGTTGATTCTGGAGATTTTGATCACTCTTAAATAAGCTTTTGCATTCTGTTCTAGACCAAATCTAAAGGTGAGAAAGTTGCTTTGTTCTGCTTACTGTCCTCTTGACTAAGAGGAATTGATTTGTTTTTTAGGGGGTGGTTGCTAACAGTTTCCACGTCTCGTTTAGAGCTATTGCTTGTCTGCTGATGTTGTGCTAGTTAGTATGTGAACCTGTTAGTTTTTCAAGTTAGAGTAGGTTGGTCCCTGCCTCTATCTGAAGTAGTCCTCCCAGAGAAGCGTAAGGAACGGTGGGTTAGTGACTTTGCCATCTGACAGACTTCGGCACCAGTAGAATGAAGACAATGAGGGTAGCAAACCCTCAGCAGCTGAGGATAGCTTTTGAATTCTCAGTAAGATAGAGAGTAGAGGTAGATTTGTCATGTGTTGGGTTATGTAGATGTATCTCCTTTCAACTGTTATCAACTTGCTGCCAAAATTTTTTTCAAAGGCAAAGGGATTATTATACCACATCAGAGGATATAACTTAAAAATAAATTCTCATGTTATATTACATTTACCTTATACTTTTGGCCTTCAGAACCAGTATTCTGCCTATTAAGACTTTCAGGCCTTGTTAACAGCTTTAGAAGGTTTTGGAATATTTTATCTTTTGCCACTTTTGTTATGCCCTGCCATGAATAGATTCTGTGTAGGTAATAACTGGTAGCAGGGATGCCTACTGATAAGATAAAAGCACATGTGGTTTGTGGTTATAACTTGATTTGCAGTCTAAATATCTGTAGTATAAATCAATTATCTACTTCAAGCACAAATGTGTAAATGTAAACATARCTAGATCTTTTGGAGTAAGATTGTTCTCTTGCTATTACAAGTCTGCTAAGTGTGTGTTAAGATTTTAAAGCAGGTCGGGTGGAACAGTGGGTAAAGAAATGAGGTCAAATGTAGGTGGAAGTAAAGCTCTGGAATGCTTTAAAGCAAAGACTGAGAAGTTTGTGGACACACATGGCACAAGCTTCTGAGTGGTAGAGCTAATGAAGCCTGCTTCCCAAAGGATTTGCTGTATCTGTGCTGTAACTCATTGACCTTAGTTTCCTCCTGTCTTGGGCAGAGAARGCATGTGTTTTGGCTCGCCCAGAGCAGTGCACATTTTTGGTGCTTAGTAGGTATACATGTTGATCAATTTGTTTCCTGCTACCAACCAGTGTGTAAGAGCTGGTCCYGACTGCCTTGATCTGTGGGAACACTGCCTTGTTTGCTGGTTTGAGAGAAGGTCCAAAATGTCTCTGAGGCTTCTGCCCTTTCAAATTAGGGTGATAATGGCCACTTGAGTTCCAGGTCTTTTGGTGGTGAGGAARAAAGACAGATGGGCAAAGCAGTGACCACATAAACCTACTTACCTTAGGAAAACAGTTTAAAAACAGTGGTAGCCAAGACAGAGGCTGTACAGTGGGCATAGAATAGAATACAAACTAGACTGGAGTAGAGATAAAATTTGCTYATAACTTGTCCCTTCAGGCAGAAGTTTCATTTTTTTCTCCAATATATCAATTTGCAGGTTTCCAGTGTATCAAATTGCAACATATCAAGTTGCAATTTTAATCCTCATCTTTAAACTGAGTGCCTTGCAAGCATCCCMTAATGAGAATATCATGGAGCATTACTTCCTGAAGAAACTTTCTAATAGAGAAAGATATRTCCGCCCTGTGAGTCTTTTGCTGAGTCCCCAGTACGGACACAGTCTTGAGTCTTGTTGTTCTACTTCAGCTACAAGGCTCTTTTTCACTAATGCCAGAGACAAAAGTCGCCTTGTTGCAGTACTTCATAATGATATCTTGTATTAAATGAATCCTGAACAAGTACTTTAATGGGGAGCTCCTCCAAGCTTCAATTCTTGAGCATGGGGGAAAAATGCATAATAAACAGTATTAGCAATATCTTAGAGGAAGGGGTTGCTGAATGCTTGAGGCAGTGCAGTGGGGCTTGGGAAGTGTGGATAGAGTTGCCTTCTTCTACTACTGACCTCCTGAGACCTGGAACAAGTCCTATAAGCCTGCCTTCCATGCTGTTTGTTCTATGAGGTTTTCAAGTAGCAGTTTTTTATTCTGTTGAGAGTTCTGGTGTGGTCAGCTTGTGCCAGTGTGTGTTTGTGTGTGTGTGTATACATATATATAAATTTGTATCATTAAGGGCAGTTTACAGTCCATGTGGAAATACTTATACCAATGTATATATACCCAATGGATATATCCCTCTATAACTAYATGATTGTGCATTTCTACTGTTCAGTCTCTATTGCTGTCTGATGTAGGAAGTCACTGTTCAGTGCATTGTGCAGTGCTCCAGCTCGAAAATTTGGTCTCATCAGATATTCTGAGGGAAGTTAGAGATTATGAAGCCCTTGTGTATTACAGTAATAGGGACCCAAAGGTATGAACACRTGAAAAAAATTGCTGCAGGTAAACTACGAGAAACTGTACTTTTTGGTAGCTGCGTGTGTGTTCATTCACAGCCTATAAAAGGGAAATAAACTCCCATGCACTTACCGTAGRTGATCTGTGTGCGGATAGGAAGCTGTAGCATGTTAATTATTCTGTAGTAAATTCAGTCCCTTGTTTTCCGTGTGGTAGCTTGTTTACCTACCCATGTTGTGAGTTTTTTTTCCTTTGTTACATTTTGGGAAGGGAAGCTTAGCAGTAGAGGACAAGCATTTTAAACATGAGGAACAAGCTTCAGTAGCGGAACTGGGGGGTTCTCAGGTACCTAGGCAGGATACTGCAGCACTGCTAAAACCTTGCAACTGCTGTCACTTGCTTCAACACAGGGGACTTGGTTGCAACATGCTTAGCTTTATGGGGCTTTTCTGAAATGCGTAAGGGATACCGTGAAGGCATGTTTAACATCCATGCACATCTGCTTTTATGAAAGAACTTTATTTAGCTGGCTAGTATATAAATACAATGCAGCTAGTAACCAAGTCTTTTGAGTTTGACTGTTTAAGTACTGAGAATCTGTACCATGACRTGCATTTTTTTTATATAAACTTGAAATAATTTAGAGAGGAAGGTGTAGGGCAGCTACATTTCAGTATCTCTGGTAAACATCTCCTCTTAGCTGAATCCCTACTGAGTACAATTACTTCATACTCTGTGGTCTCTTCCCCTCTTCTCCCCACACTTAGTAGTTGTAATCTCTTTATGGAAGAGAAGAAATCTGAATGTGCTTCTGAAGTTTGAGTGACTTTCTCTAAAGTCAGAAGTCTTATTCAGACTTAAAGTGTCTGAACATGAAGCTTGATTACTCAGTCTTTCACATATTCCATGTTTTCACTCTCACCAAACATGGGTGTTTTCAAAACGGGAAGGTACTTTGTAGAATTACCAGTGCTATGAACGGAAGCATGCAAAAACAATAAATAAAGCTCCTCCYCTGCCCCCATAGATGAGATCACAGAGCTACTTTTTTCTTATTATTTTCAAATTTGAGAGATACTTTGTATAAATACAGGCTTTCCTTACAGCTTGATTGGAAGTAATTTATGTACCCAAAATCTGCAGCAAGGATGTGGTGTTTTATTTTTCTCYGTCTTTCTTCTGTAAGCATCCTTTCATATTCCTTCCCTATAAGTTTACTCTCCCTGCATTTTTCTTCATTGTTCTGCCTTCTACCAAAAAAAAAGAAAAAAAGCCCTCATCCCTCTTTCCCTTTCATGGTGGATAACGCTCCTTTATTTGGTACTACTCCTCATGTATTATTTGCTTCTATTGCTACTCTACTTTCTCCTATTGACTTGTCATCTTGTGCATCCTCTTACGTTAATAATCTGACACTTCCTTTTTTTTCCTCTATTCGTAAAGTGTATGAGATACCGTTCTTTCAAGGCAATCTGTTTTCATACATTAGCTGTAACTTCTATTTTTGTCATTGCCTGCTTACCATTGCAAGGAGAGGTTATGAGAAATAGCGTCTATCTTGATTACTTGAGGATGAGTCATGTTCACACCTAACATAAAACATTTTTTTATCACTTGAGCTAATATCTGTAACAAAATACCTAATATGAAACTTCTACTGAAGTTCAGTTTTGAACTTGGATCCCACAGAAGTCAGTGAATTATAACAAAATAATTAGTTATGACAACAAAATAATTAGTTGCTTCTATCTTTCAGCAGCTCACAAGACAGAAGAGCCAGCAGGTTGTTGTTTTCAGCCTTTTTTTTTTTAAAAAAGGAAGTTCTGACCAAATAAGTGAATGCCTTCAAGAGTGCATTGAGATTAAGAGACAGGTTTCTTGACAATTTTTTGTTCAGAGTGCACACCTCCAGCCTGTTTTGAGTTGAGAAATTACTTTTCTAGCAGAAGTCAGGGGCTAGTTGAGTAAGTCTTCTGCATCAATGAAATTCTGTAAGCTATTGAACGAACTTCCCCATTTTCTTCTTGACGAGGTTCTTGTAAAGTTGTTTTTCATAAACAAAGATCAGTAGCAGTAACTTGTGTATAAGGCAAAGAATTGACTTCAAATGCTATATAAACTCTTTGAAGTAAAAGCTGTATAATTTATATCTGTACCCTTGKGTAGTTTGTGTGTTTAGTGTATATATATATTTTTACACGCACCCAGAGCAAGACCTTGATTCTTTGCATAAATTTCTTAGGTGCTACTCCAGTTTGCTTCTCTTGCACATCCTTTCATTTAACATAACCTGGAGTGCATTTAGCCATCAGTTCAGCAAAATTGGCTTGTTGATGTCAAAATGGAGTGGTTTCACTACTGGCTATGTAGTTCTACTGTTTCCTATAGATGATCTCTTYGGAGCTTGCATGATGACACAGCGAGCCAGTTGAACTTGCTTATTCATTAGAAAGCTAACCCAACATGAGAGTGAGCAGTTTTCTGCCAGGTTAGCAAGCTGAATTAGCTTATTTTGTAATTATGACGACTAAAGGATGGGGTAGACTGTGTGGCTAGGGGAGAGAGGGAGAGCAAAAAGGAGTGCCTCTTTTGATGAGAGTGAAATATTAGAGATTTTCAGCTTCTTCCTTTGCAAGATGGACACCTGGCTTACTGGGGATCAGTTGTAAGTGACACTTAAGTACTGTATGCACATCAGGGGGTTCACATCAACAGCAGAAATCAATCACGTTAGGGCAGGATTTGGGAAGCTTAAGGAGTATTTTCTTTAAAATTTTTATTCTTCAGCTTATGTGTTAATAGTGTTCTAGTATTTTCTATAAATACAAGCAGCTTTTGAAAAAATTAGTCAAAAGAAACTGGTTTCTAAAATAAAAYGAACAGCTCCAAAAATTATGCAGAATTGGTTCTGCTGTTTCTCATCATCAAAATAAACAACTGATCTGTTCCAAATTGGCATTTGGAGATGTGGGGATCCAACTAAAGTGCAAAGCTATCTTAATTTAGAGGCAAGTATAGAAATTCAGGTTTCTATTTTTTTAAGTAGTAGTAGTGTTTTTTTTGAGTGACTAGAAAGTTGAGTACATCAGTGTGCGATTATGCTGTTTCTTAATACTGCTTACATAAAATTTACTGGATGAAATCAGTTAAATTTTACTAAGATCCTTGGACCACTTGGTCTTGAGTTAGAGCTATGCCCTCACATTGTGCTAATCTCTACTTTTTCCTAAGTGATTAAAAAATATTTCTTATATATTCTTCTGATGTTCTTAGGTGTATAAAATGCATGCTCATATGCACTTTATCTAATGTGGAATGCTATGATTAGTAGAAAGGAGATCTCCTGATATGAAATGACAAGGTGATATTTGATCCACTCCTTTTTTTTTTTTCCCTAAAAGTTCATCTGTACTATAAAGACATTTTAAACAGCCATGTGTATAACAACAAATACCTGAGCATAACAGTAGTTTAGGTAATTAATTCTAGAATTTAGGATTCCCTTTGGGAGAAGATGATAGATAATGTATTTAGCCACAGAAGAGTAAGTACAAAGAAATGTTTAGAGTTGCTTTCAGTCTGTTTCTCATGTGGAGAAAAACATTTTACTTGCTGCTTTCTGTTGCTTCATCTCAAGAAGCATATGTGCTGAAGGCAATCAAAACAGCTGTTTGAAATCTKCTCTAATTGCTGCATCCATAAACTTGGCTTAGAAGTTTTAAGTATCCTATGGATTCTGGAAACTTGATGAGCACTTGTGCAATCTCTAAAGGAAGAGAACTTCTTCAGAAAAGGGAGCCTCTTGAGCAGCAAACACATGCGAATAGCAAAGTGAGAGTGACCGGTATGTGGAGATACCTGCTGTTCTGAGAAGACACTAGTCTCCCTGGGTTGTGGGCTGGCAGGCTCTAGCTGTTTGGCTTCAGGGGTTTGAGACACTTTTTCTGGTGACCAGAGGCTAAAATTAAATCCAGTGCTTTTAAGTGAGTCAACTCCAATTCAAATGTAATGGAGGGCTAATAATGAGCTTTATGTAGCAGCTTGTGTGTGTGCTGCAGGCTGAGCTGCAAGCAGGGTGGGGTGTAAGCAAGGCCCAAGGCCGTTGTTACTATCAGAGGCTGCTCAGTCTCCTGGGGCTGTCCCTGCTTGAGAGCTATTAGATGCCTCTTTATTGTTCTTCTGTAGCGCTCTGCAGTTTGGAGTCCGATTTTCTCCCCTCCCTCCCTGCTTTTAGCTTATAGGAGAATTTAAAGCCTGAAAGGAGTGCTTTGTGTCCCCTCCAGCCAGTACATAGGAAAAGGCTTCACCGYGGGCGATCTGGAATTGCTTGATTCCTTTGCAGTAAGGTGGAGGAGACGTGAAGTAACTGCTAGGAAGAGGACTCCGCTGGTTGCCCACCTGTGTGCAGGAGCTGTGGTTAGTGCTTTCCCAGCTTCTTGATAAGCGGTAGGTAGACCAGCAATTTTGCTGTGGCTGGACAGCGAGGATTTGTACCCAAGTTCAGCTTCATCATTGACCTCTGGAGGTAAGCTAGAAGGGACTGCAGAATGTGATGAGAGGTATTCATTTAACTTGGGGCAGTTGAAGGGTGCAAACTAGAGGGTCTTAATGGAATTCTGAGCCTTGGGTAAGGAGGAAACAGGATGAGAAAGGAGCTGAAATAAACAGATCGGCTGGATATGGGAATACAAATTAGSGAAGAGCTGCAATGGAATGAGTTTAAATAGGTTTTCTGCAGATGGAAGTAATTGGTCTGAAACGCTGTGGAAGCGTGCTTGAAAAGTTAGTTATTTTATTGATTTTTAGTTTAAGTTCCATGATTCTGACATGTTTGCGAAGTGAAAACAATGCAGTTTCATAGGTATTTAAACTTTTGCTTGCCCTCAAGGTAAACCAAAAGGTACTGAGCTTTAGTTTGCTACATTTTGGCATTGAAACAAATAAAAACTGCCTGTTGTACCTGACTATATAGTTGTCAGCTAGTCCCAAATGGTGTTGCTTAGAAYTGAGCAGCCCCCCTAACTTGAGGCAGGAGAAGGCAGCCTTTGTCTTTAAGGTTGTGCTCCTTTATATTCTCCAGGGTTCCTGTTTCGACCTAAGATGAGAACTGTGGCTTGCTTAAGGAGAGCTGAGTTTGTTGTATGATCAAGTGTCTCCAAAAGTAGACTGTTTAGAAAGAGTATTGACAGTAACAATTATAAACACATGGCTCATAGTCTCAGCGTTACTAAACTTGATGGGTTTTTATCACTTCTGTTTATCTTTAGCCATATTAGTTAAGTGACAAAAACTTGGAGCTTGTGTTACTTCCTGGCTTCTTTGCTGTTCTTTTGTGTCTGCCCAGCACAATGATTAAATAGCTCTATATTTTCCTTCCTATTTCTACTACCTTGATTTTTCTTTATAAAGGCCCCCAAATCTCCTCTTTCACAAATTTACTAAATACTATGGCAAMTTTTCCTGAAAGAAGGGTTCCAGAGGCTGCAATATAACTGAAACAACAACAAAACACCTTCTTCCCATATTCCCAAGTTCCTGAAKCTGAGTAGGTAAAACTGGAGGATACTTCAGAAATACTTACTGCTTTGTGTTGACTGTCAAATAACTGGAAGAACAAGGTTAAGGCCATATATACATAGTAGGGCAAGYTACTATTTCCTTTAGACCTGTAATATTTTTTATTTGTTACTCTATCTCAATTTGCTAGAAAAAAAGCTTGGCTTAAATATTGGAGATTAATCAGAAAGGTTAAGCTATTAAACTGTTTGAGGATATGTGGTCATACCTAAATAAAATCAGCATAAATCTGTGATCAGCAGCATAAGATGTAGGGTGGTCTCTGGGATAGTATTCAGTGTCTTTAGTRCTGTATTGATTGTGAAGGTTATCATCAGGAAACAGCTTACATTTTAACAGTAAACTTGTAGAAAACGTAGTGAATAGGTACACATATTACATGTGAATAGAACACATAAACACTTAGGGTTAGTATACGTACAGTCCTGTGCTAATGTAATACTAGGCTATGTACCTTTTAAAAAAAAAAAAAAAAGACAAGCAAAAGCTGCGGAAACCTTGGTTTTAACATTACAATTAATGCTTCTCCATCAACAGTTTTTAAACAGCCTGTGAATCTGGTGCAACAGTATACTGTTTTATATATATAACTATTATATAAATTTTATAAATATTTTCTTCCGCAACATAATTCCACAAGCATCCTTATTAAAGAGTTAGGAAAGTTATCATGGTCTCTAAGATTCTTAATACTGCTTAAATTCTTAGATTTGGATTTGAAATACTTTTTTGAAACTTACAATCTAAATTTTGTAGCAGTGTTGGAGTATGAGAATATGAAAGTGATAGCACTTAGTGTATATTAATTTTAACTGACCGCTTAGTGTATCTGAAGTGTCCTATGCTTTGAAGTGTCTTTGCTTAGCCTTTACTCAAGTTGAAAAAAAATCACGAATAAGAAAGTCAAGCTGACCCTAGAAATGAAGAAAGTATGTCTTATTTATGTGAAGTGAAATAATTGAGAAGTGTTGGCCCTTAAGGTAGTGTAATTATATGCACAGAAACTCTTACTAACACAAAATCATGCTGCTTAAATTCACTGTTAATTTGTTAATAAAGCAATGCTTATTGCTTTTACCTGCTCTTTGTAAGCTGGGTGGATATGTTCTTAAATGTTTAAAATGATAACTGAATTCCTTTAAGAATGAAGCTGTTTGCCTTTTTAATGCTTTTGTAATGCTGAGTTGATTAACRCTATTTACATGATTGATCCCATACCACTGTATATAAGCACACTGAGCCTATTCTTTGTGATCATAGCGCTTTCGCAGGATGTGTGTAATGTGTTAAATTTCAGACTGGGTTCTTCTTGTGGATGATCTTTAAATGGGTTAGTTTCTTTCATCAAGATCCGAAAACGCAGAAAAGCACCAAATAGTTTCTTAGTGCTCCTCTTAATTGTTGCCTTAGCCCTTTTCTGCCAGCCAGCAGATGGAGGGGGGAGGCACGCAGTCTTGYCACAGGATTTTGTCAGTGGCTGGTTTGGTTTCCCCCATGGCCCTTCAGACCCTGGAAGGCATCAGCAAGTGCAGGGGATCTTGAGGCACCAACCYGAGGCATGTGTTAAATTGATCCGATGGTCCTCGGTGGACTGCTCTTTTAACCTCCAACATGGCTAATTGGAGAAGGCATGTCAGAGATCAGTTCAGRGTCTGTGTGCATTGCCAGGCCTTGGCTCAGCCTGGTGTTTCTGAACCCTTTCGTGTCTTCYGAGGCTGTGATTTGGACTGAGAAATGGGATAAGAGGCTTCTGTGCAGCCTCTGTCTCAAGGTAAGAAGAGGTTGCCGATTTTTGGCCTGTCTTGCAGGTCTTCTGCCACTGTCTCATGTAGTGTTGAAGGCTGCTTCTAGACCACATGACAAGGAACAAGAAAACAAAGCAGTGTTAAGGTGTATTCCCCAGGATTGTTGGCCTTACACTGGTCCAGCCCTGGAGACAGGTCTAAAGACCACTGTGCCCTCTCAGCTATGGAGGACACAATAATACAGCACATTTCTTGTTGCCTGGGACTGTGAGCCCTGGTGCTTGCAGAGCCTGCCTGCTTCTCTGCTGCTATCCCATATGGTAGGAGCAGAAAGCAGTATAACAGAGCAAGTAGTTGCTTTGGGGAAAACTTTTGAAGGAGATAAGCCACCTGAGTCTTGAGTACTCAGGACGACTGGGTCAGAAAGCAGCTGTGAAGCTGTTCAGCAGCAGAAGTTATGAGAGCCTCTCTACTACCCTGCTTTCTTGAGAGAAGAAGCACCAGCGAGATTCCTGTACTTTCTAGCTTTTGAAAGTACCAGTATGCGGTAGCTTGACTGTGGCTTGTCTCTTTTTGAAGAAACTTCTGTGGCTGAGATACTGGGCARTGACTCAGTAGTTTCAGGTTCA
The DNA here is from genome assembly GCF_003343005.1 of Rhea americana. Lineage (NCBI taxonomy): Eukaryota > Metazoa > Chordata > Aves > Rheiformes > Rheidae > Rhea > Rhea americana. The sequence goes on from NW_028187111.1 coordinate 3,399,062, forward strand.
GTTTCTTATCTCCCTTTCAAGGTTTGCCTGGAGAGGATGGACCTTCATAGGTGTTGCCTTTTAAAGGCTTATTTTAYGCTCTGAAATTCCCTTGCGGTGGCATTAGGGAACGCTAACTACTGTTGGTAATGCAGCTGTGGGAAGTCAACCCACTTCTAACCTGTGCTGCCTTTACTGATGTAGAAGCTCTCTGAGATGAGTCCCTTGGCACAGAGGTGTGCAGCTGTGCTGGAAGCAAGCCTTCTCTGCCTCTAAGTGCCTGGAGTAATGTGTAATTAAGATAGCTAAACTTCTCTTTTTCTTGCTCACTTTCCTACATCCCAGAAGCACCTCACCATGTCTAGCTTAGCACCTATCCTCTCTTCTGAAGTTAAAGTTTTGTAAGTTTAAAAACTCACAGAAAAGAATTTAAAAAGTTAAAAACTCTTACAAGAGTTTAATTTAAATCAWGCATTTTATTTATATTTTCAGTAGTTTTCCCGATGTTAAATCCATTTGAGCTATTTCTCTTCCCAGTTTAATTAAGAAGATAGGAAATACTCTACTGAGTCAGGTCAGTAGCTCATGTAGTCACTTTCCCACAGTGGCAATGGGAGAYGGCTTTTTAGGGAGAACCTGTGAGCACGGCCACTTTGTGGTCCGCTTTCCTCATACTCTTTTAGTTCCCTTTTGTATTTGTTCATGATCCTGAGRTAGCAGATTCCAAAAGCTCTTTGTCTGTTCTATTTTAAAAATAAAGAAGAAAATGGGAAGAAGTACTCCGTCTTAAACCAGTGGGTTGTTAGCTTCTACTGCTTCCTGCTTCTAGTAGCTTGGGATTTGCTGAAAAAGTTTCTTACCCACTGTCTTCATGTTTTGTAAACCTTGATCATATTCCTCTCTACTCCCATCATCTTGCATCCAAATTGAAGTCCTAGCCTTCTCAGTCTCTCCTCAGAAGACCACTGCTCCATCTCTTTGATAGTTGCGCTATTCTGTACCTTTCTGCAATCTGCTGTCCTCTGTGTGCGCAGTTCTGGTCTCCCTATCYCAGGACTTACGACCTTGGTGCACTGAGTCTTTCTGTAGCAGCAGATATTTCTATAGATGCCTTTTTCTCAATTCCTTCCTGTCAGTGTCCAWCATCTAGATAACACTTTTGGCTCTATGTGCAACATTTGCCACTAATTTCAGTGGACTGTCAATAATTACTCCAAGATTGCTTTTTTGAATTKTAACTACCAGTTGCAAATTCAGCATCATGTAAGCACAGTTTACATTATTTTTTCCTGTATGTGTTGCATTATATCTGTCTACTCTGAAGCTTATCTGCCAGTTTTGCCTATTGGTTCAGTTTTGTGAGGTCCTTCGTAGTCATTAGCATTGCACTTGGCTTACCTGAAAGAGCTATGTTTTATCTGCAGGCTTGAATAGTTTCGCTCTGCTCTTCTCTCCAGGTCACTGGAGATACTGAATAAAATAAGTCGCAGCAACACTCCGTGGGCAACTCCATTACTGACTCTGCTGCTTACTGGAAAGTTGGCTATTAAGTCTTGCCCTTTACTTCCTAGTCTCTAGCCAACCCTTAATGGACCTTTCCTCCATTCCTAGGGCAACTTGATTTCTATACACTACTACTTTGTATAGCATATTAGGCACATGGCTACATGCAACTGCATGAATGATTTAAAGTTCTATTAAGCTAATATTACCTTTAAAAAAAAAAAAAAAAGAGGAGTAGGGAAAAAACCCTAATCTGTTCCTGGGACCTGGTTTAAAGGTACCTCTATTCTGTATAATGGCAATTTCCTACCTTAGGTGACGAGCCTCTCATTCCTCTCTGTGTTTTCTTTTGTCTTTTAAGTGGAGTTTTACATCAGTTTATCTCATGGCAAAGATGGGTCCATTTTCCTGCTTGACCCTGATCTTTTCAGTCCTCTGCACTCATTTCTTCTGCAGCTGTGCTGTGAACCAAATCAGTCAGATGATCCAGACTTGAAAGCGTGTGGTGGTTTTTTTGTTTTTAATAAAAAAAAATATAGCTTGGTTTCTTTCCCAGATTACTTCATTGATGTTTATAGCATAACCACACAAACAGTTTCATCAGCATGATTTAGTAAGTGATGAATTATGGTAGTAGGCACAGGAACAAGCTGCTGGGGTGTGTGGGAGACTTCTTAATCTGACTTTGCTACCAGAGAAAAGCAACATGCAACAGCAGAATCAWCTCTATGTGGAATGAGTAAGTTAGGAGCCCTAACCATGTAGCATTTTTTCCTACAAAAAATCTGATTTGCAACTCTGGTTGCTGTGACAGCAGCAGTAGATAGTTATGCAGCTTTCATGAAGCTCAGTACTGCCTTTTCAGGTACCTTATCATTGTTTAAGGTGCAAACATGGAATAAACAGTTAAAAAATGCTGACTTGTTGCAGTAGGGTATAATGATAGATTATTCAGTTCCTGTAACATTATTTTGTTCTTCTGGAAAGCTTGTTTGTGACAGTGAGTTGCTATCTTGCCCTGATAGGAAGTGTAGAAGATAGTAGATTGTGTATATGCTCAAAATGACTTGTTATGTTCATGTTGTCCCTGTGGATGTTAAAAACTGAAATAACAGGCAGCAGAGAATATATTTCACTTCACAAGCACACATTCTGCCAGCTTGTCACTCCATGCTTGCAAGGGATGTTTTAGTGCTGAAGCAGATCTGCCATACTGGAGATGGTAGTGACGTTCGYGGAACCCTGGAGCTCAGCTTGGCTSTTGGAAGCTTAYAAGCRATGAGCRTCTGTGTACTAAACGATTCTTGTTGTAAAGGAAGAAATCTTAACTGCTTTATTTCTCTCATAATCAGACAGATTTAGGACGTGACGCAGTGCTGCAAGGTGCTTTTTGAAAGATGGATTGCCTGGGTTAGTGTTTTGTGTTAAATGTGGCTACGGATTCCTCTCTTAAATTGAGTGTATTTTGCAGATGATGTTGCATTGATCTGTCCCAGCTGTGTTGCTTCTCTGATTTCCCTGTCTGAAAGAGCAAATGGTAGGAGGATGAGTTTGAAATCGAAAGGAGTAACTTACACCTATTGAAACCCAGTACATACTTAATTTATTTCTAATGTTTAAAGATGGCAAAGTAGTCTTCACAGGATGCCTTTTTTTCTTTTCTTTTTTTCTAATTGTATGAAAATCTCCTAATTTCAAACTGTAGTTCTGGTAGATGTTCTACTAGTGATGTTTCTTAGATTAGTGTGAAGAGCTAGACACTTGGTTTACAGTCAGTTTGCAAACACTAATCAGAGAGGAGAGTATATTCTTATCTCAGCCACAGGTATTTCTATCTTAATATATCAAGAAAGTAATTGACTTTGAGGTTTTAAGAAATGGCCACACAGTTAATTTGCGGGTGCTATTTTGATTGTTGTATAAGCAACTTGCTGTGTCTAAGTCTTTAAGGCCCCAGCCCCTGAAATGACTGAAGGTTCTCTCTCCTTAGGCTACTATTTCTTATGCTATAATAAAATGCCTTGGGTTTCCACTCTTGAGGCATAATTTCATGCTTAGATTCTTTAGTGATGAAGGGGCATTCTAAAGTGCTTAGAATTATGGAATTAACCAATCTGTATTCATACTATATAACTATGATTCTGTCTAAGTGATCATTTAAAACTGACTTTCTGGGGAATAATTCTGCTGCTGTGGCAAATGAACTAGAGGTAAAAAGAGGTGATGATGCATCATTGGGATAGATGAGGATCAATCATTAAATTAAAAGACCTGCCTTTGTGTAATTTTAGTATTGCCATAATCTTTGGCATTGGCAAAGAGATGAGCTTGACTTAAGATATGAATGTTTCCCAACCATCTAATTTTGATGAACCCACACTTTACCCCCTCTGGTGATGAGTAATATGTATAAAAATGTCCAAAGCCTCTTCTCTGTTCCTTCATTTGTGATGCAGGCATCTTCAGCCACCGTATGTTATTTTTAGTAGTATGCATCTGCAACATCAACTTTCAGACTCTATAGATCTGGCAAATTCAAAGGGCTACAATTGGACTAAAAAGTGTGTTGTGTTTTCATGTGAGTTTACAGAGTGAACAAATCTCAAAAAATTATTAGTAATTCCAGAAGTGTGTTTAAATTCAATTGCATTTCACTACTTAAAAGGAGATACTTGGAAAAGAGCTATTTATTTGCGTGCTGAATTGCAGTTCTGTTCAATTTATCAAGTATCTAAAGTGAAATATTAGATGTCTCCTTATATTAGAGAAAAATATAAGAGCTTTTCTAGAGAAAAAGCTTTCTATTCAGAATAATGTTCTTATTAAGGAAAATGTCTGTTTTGGAATAAGTCTGTATCTAAACTGAAACACAGGAGTACTTTTCCRGGTGCCCCCTCCCCAAACTTTTAGAGATGATGAGTCTCTGCTTGGCTTCACTGAAATTTTTCTATGTAAGCTTAGGAGTTTGCAATTCATTGTCTTAGCCACAGTGCCAGACTGTAGTTTCTCACTCAGTCTAACCTCAGTGTGGGTTTATGCATGACTGCCTGCTACTGTGGAAAAGAACYGTTCAAGCCTTTACTTCCTTCTTCCCAAAATGCAGACATCTGAGCATATTCTGCACACTTCTTTTCAATCTTGTTTTAGTGAGAATTACTTTCTCCTTAACTTCCTAAGAGGAACACTACTTGATTTTTATCGTACATAACTCATACAAGATTTTTCGTCTTACTTTATTCAGTCTTTTTTTGAAGGTGTTTGCCAGTTTTAAATGCTGTTGTTCCTATCTAACCCTAAAGTGAGAGCTGGCTCTCTGAATACACTGAAGACTAGTTCTGTGTAATGAAGGATGCTTGATGCCTTCTAGTCTCCTAGTATGCTCATGCCTTTGCTTTCCTGAACCTTCTGAACAGGTCTATCACTACTTGCTACTGAAGATGTTTAGATAAAATTTCATCTTTCCAGCAGATATCTCTAAAGCATGTCAGTGTGAGGACTGTCACTACTTAGACCTTTACAAAACTGGCTTATGGGTTGTGCACATCATAGCTTCAGATCTTGGGCTGAGTGTGCAAAGTTGCAAAGAAAAATTCAGAGCTACTGCCTCTGGTTTGGGAAGTTCAAGACATGTAACTGGGGGCTGGGGCAGTATTCAGAGTTCAGTTGGTACTATGASTTTGTCCTGCTTTATATTCTTCCTTAAGCACTTACCATTGGCTGCTGTAAGAGACACAGAAAATGGAATAGGTGAAGCTGTGCTGTGGCTCTTTGCTATCTGAACCTTCCTAATAAAGGAAATGTATCCTTCAAAGTGCTTTACTTGTTTGTTATTTGCTCTCAGCTGAGCTAGGTAAATAAACTGTGGTCTGCAGAAGAAAATGAGACAGCATCTCTGTCTTTGCCCTCCTCTTAAATGGGATAGGGCTTGCACTTGTTGAAAGCAACCTCCTTACCTGTAGCAAGGTGAAGCATTGTCATTCTSCCCTGTGAACAGCAATGAAGAAATAGGTTCCATTATCTCCTGCTAGAATGGATATCTTCTGCATGTACCCTGGAATCTTGGCGTCATAATGCTTGTTTTTTCTTGCTTAAGATTCCTAGAATGAGGCATGTATATAAGAAGAAAAGGAAGAACAAGCAGTGATRACCCCTCAAAGTTTCTTTACTCTTCCTTGAAAGACAATCAAGCTTCTAATCAGGAAAACGTGTGCTGCTGGCAGGAAGGCCTCAGGTAGTTTCATACAGATTCGGCACAGCAACACTTTAGATACTCGTAATGTATGTCACTTCTGGGTAAGTATGTAACTATTGCAGACAGGCCTGTATAATTTCTCAAAATTTGGTGCCTCGAATTTCTAGGCTTATTTTCTACCTGATACCACTTGTCTTCTGCTTTTTAAGGTTTTCAGAAGTGACACTTGTTTTTCTCTGGCCTGGAATCTCTGGCCCAGAGAATGGGCAAAAGCTATGCTGCAGAACTTTTACGGAGGAGATTTTGGTAAAACAATACTGCTCTCTTCTCCCTACTTCCAGGTGTCTGTTTTAGGTTTTCAAACTCTAGCAATCTTCCTCAATAAACGGTTGCATCAACTGTTGCATGAACAGTTTTGGAAACTTCAGCCGTTGTGTAGACGTTGTCATTAAAAGCCTTAATATATTGCCTTGTGTGTTGGTAGAAGGGAATTCGGTCTCTAGATGTGTGAGCCCATCCTCATGATGTGATACATATTATTCTTCTACTTGTAGAGAAAACTGATTCTTGCTGTATAGGGTTTTAGTAAAATCTGTATATTGCAATAAAATATTTGGAAGCATGTTGTGCAKTTTGAATTATATTGCCATCCTTAAACTGGGATCTACTTTGCTGAAGTAGATGCACTGTTTAAGAGCAGAAAAATTGAATTCATTAATGGATTTAGGAAGCTGCAGGAAAAAATAACCCTTTTTATTAGTTGAGATATGCATTTTAAGGCTACACAGTTGCTGTCCAGAATATATGTCTGTACTGGTAAAATGCAACTCCTTTATGCYGTATTTCAAGAATTATTCAGCTGTTTGAGCTTACATTTCACTTTGAGGAAGCAATGTAGGYACCCAGCTTCTGTAACTGGGTTAGCTCAAGCCTGCAGTTTCATGGTTACTTCAGCCTCACTGATAATGCAGGCCATCATGAAGAAGGATGGTTCAGTCCTTAATGTCCACTTTCATCCCTTTCCTGTGCCAGCCTTAACACTAATATTGCTGTGAGGTGAACTAGAGCAGGGAGTTTTATTTGTCAAAAATCTKTTTTTTGAGATCTAGAACTAACACAAAGTAGTGTGTGGTGTACAAGAAGGAATGAGACGGCCAGGACAATCTTTCTGAGGGCAGTTTCTTTTCTAAGCTGCAGCACCATGGTGGCTTGAGTCAAAGGTGTGGTTTCATGTTATAGTTGATGTGATTTATCTGGAAGTATAGCCAAGGAGGAACAGTCTTGCTCTCCATTCCTCTCCATGTCAGATCTAACCACTGCATATCCTCAAGATGAGTTGGCTTGACTTAACTGTTTTGAGACTTGTTTTATTTTGGAGATGTATTCCTTTGTCAGATCAGTAAGCTAACCTGACTCATCCTGAGGCTATAAGATGGCCAGATCTACTATGGGAGAAGCATGAAGGTGGGAAATATGACCATTTCTTCTGGCGGTAGCCCATACTTTGATCAGATTATGTATAATGTTCAAATGAGCTGCAGTTTCCCTAATCAACATAGATTTTTGGAAACCCTGTCCAGCATTTAGTTCTCTYACTCCCTCTTGTACCACTATTTTTATTATTTTTTCTAAAAAAAAATCAAGACTGGCCAATAATAAAAAGCTTAGATATCTAGTTTCTAAAATGCTACCTCATCTGTAGTAAGACCTTTTTCACTAAGATAGCTATTCCTGCTATGGAGAATACCTGCATTATGTTGATTGCATGCCTAGAGTTTCTCAGTGTTAACTGAGAAAATGTTATCCTTAAATTCAAATCCATCCTTAGCCTAAACTGACTTGTTTTGTGCTGTTCTGTGCTGTTCTATGGTGTAATCTAAAGGATTGGTGACTGTTTGCCTCTAAGGTTGCATAGTCTCTTATAGCTGAACAGCATTCTGCAGCATGAGCTGGATGATGCTAGACAACTTGAATTTGGTTTCTACAGAAATTACTCTAGTGTCCCTTTGACCTATAGAATAGCATACAGCTACAAGTCACAGTTTAACATACAAATTAGCTATTTGTTCACCTTCTGCTCACTTCGCTTCTTGACTCTCTCTCTCTCTTTTTTTTTTTTTTCCCTCCACTGTACTTCCCACATGAGGCAGATGGTGATTCTGAGCTGATGGCCATTTTCTTACTCCTCCTCTTCCAGCGTTAAGATAGGTATCAAATGAAAGCCTTTCATAACTAGCTTCATCTGTCTGTCTCTCTGGATCTTGGCTGCAGCAYCAGATTCTGAGCAATCTTTGTTTCTTGCTGTGCTTTCATGCAGACTCTTTATTCTCTCTGTAGTTTGAACTCTGGTTCTCCAATTCTGAGAAACAACATGACAAGTATGTACTGTAACGCTGTCCTACTTCAGTAAAGTTGGAGAGAAGGAAATCATACGAGGTTCTAGCAGGGCAGAAAACAAACTGTGTGGTACTTAGCAGTAGCAAAATAGAGACATCACAAAGCAGAAGAACTCTAGGCATTTGAGGAGGACATTTTATAGATTTGTACCTCTGGCCTCCTACTGGGAAAGGGGAGATAGGTTTGGTCTTCTCCTCTCTGCAGATTCGAGGAGATGCTGCTTCTCCTTGTGGCTGAGTTTTCGAGTTTTCAAGGCTACCTACTTTATCAATAAATATAGAAATTGCTTTTTAACACAAGTTGAAAGTCCTGGGTTGCAGTGTTTGCAACAAGGATTGAATGCTGTGGGAGATACCACAGCTGCGTAAGAAGTGGGATCCTGCCGAAGAGATTGCTGCAGCTRTGGAAGGGCATGCTTTGCCCTGCTCCTTCTCCCACAACTCCAGTGTCTGGCAGCAGTTGCAGAGACCAGGGAGGAGTGCCCACAGGCTCTGGCCAGGCTGCCWGCGGTAGCAGTGAATGCAAGTGCTTCACACACTTGGAGAGCTCCTTTGGTTTGACGGCTTGCTGCCCTATGCTGATGAAGCATCCATGTGATGATGATCCTGTTTTTCTTTGTTTTATTTTTTT
>NW_028187111.1:3407972-3437829 GCF_003343005.1 Rhea americana
AGGCTAGACTGGGGCACTACAGGGCAGGAGCTGTCTCTTACTCCCTGTACTGTGCCTAGCACAGCGGGGTCCTATTGATGGTTCATACTTAAGCACAGCTGTAACAAGCATGATTGCAAGCTATATTATTTAAATACCAAGAGAATAACAGAGACTCCCCCTAAAATGTATGAAGATGTTCTTAATTTATGCAAGTGTGTAGTAGGGAGAATCATGGTAACTTGCAGCTATTGCAGACTGCTGTTCTGTGGGTTTTGCTCAACTGTACAGACTTATACAATAGAAACCTCTTAATGGATGCTAAGAGATGATAAAAATGAAGAAACACTGATGATCACTGTTCTCGGGGATCAGAGAAGTATTTGCCTAGGTGACTTACAAGCATTTTAGTTGGATTCAAAAACTGTAATATATATGATTAAAGCTGAGCCAGGGCAGCCTACAACATGTAAAGGGTCTTCTAATTAAGTGGTTTATTAGAAACTACTTTTGTGTAAAGGTTTATAGCTCATCCCAGGTATTTAAATGGCATGATTGTAAATGCTGTAGGAGTTTCCAGATGTGTGCTATTTATCAGTTGTTAGTTCTGGAGAAAAAGGTTGTGGAGTCTCTGACAGTCCTCTGAAAGTGAGCGTGTTAGTAGGTGTCCGGTGATGGATTTTCTGTATTGACATTGCTAGAAGGTGCTGATAGAYTTGTTAAGGGCCAGCTACCGAATGACACAAACAAGTGGGTAAATAGGATCTATTTGTAGCTTGGGGTTCTCTGGTCTGCTGTCATGGCTCAGTTATAGGGGTTTCATAAGGTATTGTGCATCAGCTGAGCTGCTATAGTTGTCTTTGACAAATATTTGCTAAATATGTTCCCTGATGATATMAGAGGGAGCAACAGCTAAAGGAGACTTCAGATAAGAAATCCTAGAGCTATATACTTCTTGGGCTGAGTCTGAATTTCTCAGCTAGYAATTAAGAAAGCTGTATAGCAAGGGGGCTATATAGTCATAAGCTCATGCTAAAAGAGTGTTGTCATGCTGTTGCTCTTACTCCCACGCTTCCTTGTTCTGACTGTAACAACCTGTAAGCTGTTTAGGGCAGGAATGACTTACCTGTGATTACAAAAATGAATGCTGTTACAATCACATCAATACTTACTTCATAATCCATGGAATCACCTTACCTACGCTTGATCTGTAAAGCCAGGTAGCTTTTGAGGAGTGTATGGGGAGGTATATGTGAAGAGAACAGCAAGAGTACCTACTAAAAATAAGTCATTATCAAGTATGAGACTGCTTATGAAATGCCAGCAGCAGCCAGTGTTTAGATTAACTTAATTGTATGTACCTTTTCCAAAGCAGAAATTTAAATATAAGCATTCAGCTGGATGTTTTGTGTAGGTAGCAAAAGATTTTCTTCTAATGTTGCTTCCTAAGGTAATAGGACATTTTTTTTCTCTCCCAACTCCTGTGTTAACTGCAGCTTTGCAGCTTGGCAAAGTTGGTTGTTGGGTGTTTTTTTTTTTTTTTTTTTTTTTTTTTTTTTTTTTTTTTTTTTTTTTTTTTTTTCCTCTGCTTAGAAACTTACTGTGGAGTCCTGTGTTTGCCATGCCATGACAGAAATACCAGAATGTCTTAAATTTGACAGTCTCTCCCAAGAGAGTACTCCAAGTAACCTGTGTTACTGAGCGAGAATGTTAACCCAAGCCTTAGATGTGTCTCAAAGGTGTGGGCACCAGCTTATGCAGTGGTAGGAAGGAAGGCTTTAGTGAAATGCATTTTTTCTTCCAACATTGCAAGTGAACATCCCTTTTGAATTCAGCTGGTTGGTTCATAAGTCAGTGAACTGGTAACCTGTTAACCTGTTGGTCTTTGGTGGCCAATTTAAGCAGCCGGTTGTTATGATCTCTTCTGCTACAGTTGGATCCAAAAAAGGTCACCTGATGGCCAAAAGTGATAGATAYCTGAGGAAGCTGTCAGAGTCCTTTCCTTCCTTTCCCCTCTTGTGGTGGTTGTTTTTTGAGAAATTGTTCCAAGTAAAGTTGATGGTGGGGAAGACTAGCGCACCTGCATTGTGAATGCTCTGTTGTATTTGCCTTTACTGCTTCGGTTAAGATCTAAAAGCCTGTGGAAAGTAAATGCCTTACAGCTTAACATGACCCTTGAATGACTGTTTAACAAGCCTATCATGTGAATATTCCTAGACCTGAGTATCTTGTTCATTTTTTATTGCGATCTCAATACTAAGCTTTAAGGAAACTGTATGGCTCCTCCAAAAATTCTATTACCTCCTCTGAGAGACTTAAACTTCAGTGACATTTGGAATGACTGAACTGAGAAGCAGTATATCTCGATGCTGTTCCTTTAGGTGAATGTTAGGTTTTTACCAACAGACCAATAATACGACAAAGTTGTCCCTGCTTCTTGATCTTACTTTATAAGTACTTTACATCAGATATAGGGATATGAGGCAGGTCATTACCTGTCACAGTTTCTGGAAAGTCTGTTCAGTTTCTCGTTCTGTTTCCTGTGACATATGACATCAAAAAAAGCATGAGCGCAAAGGTCGTTTGACTTGCATACTACTTCACTTTCATAATAAAGTTGTTTGATTTCTCAGCTATTACTGCTCGTTTTACAGTGGTGGTGCAGTCTATTTTATGATACTGGCAACTTTACTTCTTAGTTCTCCAGTTTTCAGATGTCTCCTACATATTCTTAACACTTAGTTCTTTGAATWTGTATTAGAAATTGAAGAAAATCATAGAATCAGTAAGGTTGGAAGGAGAGGAAGCAACAGTTCTAACAGTTCTTTTAGGCTGCAGCTTTTGCCACCTTCAATGTTTTGAAATTGATTGATACCTAAAAGCATTACCATTTGGTAACATTTGGTGCGTGTGGAATGAATATTTGCTTTTTTCCCCCTTGCTTCYTGTGTTTCTGGACAGAGGCAAAGGAACCTTTGAGTTCAGGACCAAGCATTTTAAAAGCCTTTTGCTTTAGTGGTCATTGAGTGACATGGCATTGCTGCTGAAACTCATCCTGATGATTTGTCTCTSTATTGAATAGAAGTGAATTGTCACATTATGATTAGTCACAACTGTAACTTGATCATTACCAATAAAACCAATGAAAAAATGTTTCACTTTTGCATCACTTATCATCTTATTCTGTTTTTGTTTAAATTGGATGAAGATTTTGGTGGTTGTGGAAAGGAGCATATTCAGTGTTGTGCTATGATACCATTGCATTACTGCTGTGTAGAAAGAGCTGGTTTATGTAAATATTGAACCTCTCTGACCTTAAGACCCAGAGATCATTGTGYTCATCTAGTGCAGGCCTTCTTATTTCGAGTCTAATAGTGGTGGTTAAGCTTTGTATGCTTTAGAAAAGATTGCAGTCTAAAATAAAAATCCATTTTGCAGAAATCACAACTTTCAGAATTTTTCAAAAACATTTGCCTCATTGCTAGACTCCCCCACTCAAATCTGTCCCAAACTTGGGCAATTTCTATTTCTAGTCATTATGTGCAATATCTTTACCTAAAGATCAGAGCCCTCTCTGATATTCTGTTCCCTAAATGGGTAGCTTTTAGATATAATCAAGCCATCATCMAGCTCTGTTGTAGACTTAAATGGATTGAACTCTTAGTCTCACTCAAAGTAATGTATTTTCTGACTTTTTTTATAATGTCTGTGGTTTCTTTCTGAATCTCTCTAGTGTTTTGAATTATCACGTCTGAATTTTAGATACCAGAAGTGAGCATGCTATTCCAGTAGCTGTCACATGGATGCCAAGTAGTGGGGGAGGACTAATGTTCCCTTGCCTATATGTCCGCAGATTGCTTTAGCTCTTAGCAGCAGTATAATTTTGGCATTCCTGTCTGTTCCCCTGACTGTCAGGATGCATTTCAAGTCAGAATTGATGCTTCTTTGGGTGGAATTAGTTGGTTTGACGGCATGGCTTATTGTCTTGGTTCCTAGATCCCTCCGTTTGCCTTGTGCCTAGCTCCATGAGGGGGAGGCCACCTGTTTTTTCGTTTACTCCACTGTATATAGCTCTCCCAATCTTGTTTCTTACAACTTCATTGCTTCTCTTTCAGATTGTTGTTAGAAGCAATAAAGAGTGCAGGGCCAAGAATTAATGTCAGTGGAGCCTCCTGTTGTTCTTAAATCACAGTTATGTTGAAAGTAACAGGCTGGTGAATTCTAATTTGATTAATAATTGTCTTTCATTCTGTATACTTGTTCCTTCCTTAATTCAGGATGTGTTAAGTCAGAAGCCTTACAGAAGTCATAGTGCTTTTGCATCAATGTTGTTTTTTTTCTTTTTTTCCAAATGAGCCTCTAATTTCTTCAGAAGTGTCGAGCCAGACCATATAGACTCTATAAACCACATTGCTGTTTGTGTTAATTATTACAATAGCTAGCATGGTATTTAATTTGAGGTTGTCCTTAAACTTGTAGAATCATAATTACCTGAGTTATCCCATTCATCTTTGAAAAATCTGTGAGTTCTGATGCTTATTAAAAAACATCCTCACTACTTGGACTTCTTAGCTAGCTCTTCTAAAAATCCTTGGATACAGATTGTGAGATTCTTCTGATCTTAAGTAACGTCTGATGGCTGCTCCTTATTACAGTATTCAGTTACAGTCAAGAAGTCAGATGACACTTCCTGTGCCAAAACCAGCATATATATATATTGAATATTTCTGTCTTCTGTGGATTGATGATTGACACACTTAAGATTTTTGTTTGAGCTTTGACCTGAGTTATTTTTGAAATTCCAAGGATTCCTTTTGTTTGGTGTAAATTAAAAAAAAAAAAAAAGTCATTTTATTTTGTTAGACTTTTGGCTTTGATTCCCAGAGTTTCTGTTTCTATCCTTGTACACTTATTTCTGTTTTTTACTCTGAATCCAACTAGGTAACATTCATGCAGTTTGCTGATGAAGAAGGGGAGATGTCTAGTAAAACAGTCCATAAGTACAACTTTTGTACGTTCTTCCCTGTATTGGCTTGTAATTACTGGCCTTTTGTGAAATTAGCCATTTTAAAAAAAGTACTACATATGCATGTTACCATTTCAAACTTATATGCATAAGCAGTATGAACATTAAACGAACTATATGCAGAATATAATCGTGATGTCATTGCTTGCACTTGCACTGTCACTGAGACTATCAGCTGCTTTTTTTTTTTTTTTTTTAAAATCAATGAAGTGCCACAAAATTGCCTTTATTGTATGTTGGAAGGTGGTTAGAAATCTGTGATTTGGAAATGTTATTTCTGCTGCTGACAGCATATTTCATGCGTTGCTCTCATTGGAGATTATTCCAGCAGGTGATGACATCAAACCTCCTTCTCATTTTCCTTACCAAGCCCAGATGCCTAAGAAGCCAAGTGGTGTGTTTCATAATGTTGTCTGATGATCTGCATCAAATGCTGGCAGATAACTTTTTGTATGCTAYTAAGATACTTGTTTCACAAAGTATTTGGATCTTTTGACCTTTTAGATTATCGATAACTGAAAAAATGCAGTTTTGATAGACTTCGTCTCCTTTTGGTCACTCATTTTTCTATAGATAGTTGTGACAGCTGCTGGTTGTAACCTATTTCAATTGGCAGAGGCTAGAGCCAGCAGTGTAAGGTTTCAAGGGAAGTGTCTTGTTGAGCAACCAGCAAATTAAGATGAAAGTACAGAGAAGATTTGGACTTGGGAAGGGGAGAAGTGGTCAGTATTGACTTATATGATGCCACACATTAATTGGGAGGTAGCACGGAGAATTAAAATGGATCAAAGAGGACTTTTGAATTAAGTGGAGGCAAACACCTATATGACTTCAGACACTCTAGAAAGCGTGTTGTAGTCCTGTGAGATTTTTCTTATAAGACTTTAAACAACCTAATTAATATTTAGTGGAAGCTGTTTGTGTGTGCATGCCAGCAAAAGAGGAGTATAGCAATTGGAGGAGGGATACAAGAGGACTTGGGTACAGTCAAAAGAAAGAACAAATGGAGGAATTTGTAGACAGTACAAAGGCTTATGAGGTTACATTTGAAGTAGGAAGAAAGCAGCTCTAAACATCCTATTAATTCTTTGTTTCTTCTCTTCAAAACATAAATAAGAGGAGGAAGGAGGAAGAGAGTTCATATGCAGTTGAAAGAAGTAAAGAATCATAGACCTCTGAGTATGTGTGCATTAATGTGCATTCATACTGCTTAGTCAGGAACTGAACAGCTGGGAGGGATGTAGGACAGACATAATTTTGGACTTTCTCCAAGACCATTCATTAGCATGTATGAGGGGAGTTCAGATCAATTGCTGAGGAAGTCTTTCATCGTGTCTTCAGGCTAAAGTGAATTTTATTGACTGACAGCTACATTTAGGCACTAACAAAGAGCATACGTGCAGTATATTTGTAGAAGGGCATGCTCAGAGCTAGCAGTAGGAATCTGCAGCAGGTGTGATGTTTCTGTGAGGAAATACTTGTCTGGTAGTAAAACCCACTGCCTCACCTGGGTAAACGTTACCAGATTTTTTTTTTTTTTTTCTTCCCTGGAAGCATCTCTTCCCAACTGTAAGAATCTTTCATTAAGAGTAACATTGATGCAATTTAATTTTTGTTTAATCATTTGATGAGCTTTATAACAGAGCATGCAATTGAATATATCCAGCTTTTTTTTTTTTTTGAGTGCATGAAATGGAATTAATACTGAGCTTGAAAGGGTAGGTGATCATAGGCATTGGATAAAATGCAGACATGAGCCGTGCTAAAATTTTACAAACATACTGGAAAATTGAGTTAGAGCTTACACGGGTGTTCTAGTGAACTATGCTCTTGTAAATGGCATATGTTCTTTCTTCCTGGAAAGCGATCAATATTCTCCACTTTCAGACCACTAACTTTACCTCATGCGAGTGATTTGTCCCTTGTAGTAGTCACATGCTGCAAGATGGGAAGTGAGCTGGGAAGATCAGAGCATTTGGGAATTAGGATGTCTGGATTTTGTTTCAGGAGCACATCTGACTTCTGAAATAACCTCTTCTTCAGGAGCACCTGCAAATACTGCTTCACTGATATTAAATGGACGTAGGGAAATGCTTTGAGGGAGCTGGATGAAATGTACCAAGCGCAAATACAGGCGCATTATAATGTGATAGCTGTTTATTTTCCGTGCTTCTGTCGTGGATGTTAATAAGGCTGTTTGCCTAGATGACGGCTGTACAGTCACATGAGTTTGCTTTTTTGTTACAGTAAAGCTAGGTCATATTGCAGTCAGCACCAGAAGTCAGCTTCTACCAGACAAATAGGAGTGACTGTTCTGATGTGAGCTGTGCTTTGAAAGCTGTTTAATATTTTGGTTTTTGGTCCTTCCTTCCTTCCTTAGTTCTTCAGTTTAATGTTTTAGTTCTATTGTAGACGTTTTACAATCGGAGGTGTTACAAGCATTGTGAGCTTGACAATGCCCGTCTCTCCAGTGGGGCCAGCAAGTCTGGCGCTTTGAAACCAAGGCAGAGGTAAAGCAGATGGAATGAAAACTGTTCTGGCTTGTCACTAGGGCCTGCTTGAGGTGTGAYGCTTCTTGGTCTTTGCTGTTCTTCGGAGTCTTGAAGGTAGTGCAGATAGCTGGAAAAGGGTGTTTCCTTTTGACTAGTTCTCATCATGCTGAAACCAAAACCAGTATTTTTTTTTTTTCAGAGCTATTTAATTTCGTTCATTTCTACATTGTTCAGCTGGCAAGTCAACTCTTGCTGTCCAAACATTAAAAACTGAGATAGCTCTATTAAGGGATTTATGAACAGTACCTGCATGTAAATGAAGCAGTGAGTGGCAGAAAGGGGCTGAATAGCCTCTGGATTGGATACAAATATGTATTGTTTGTAATGTGTAGTGGGATGCTTTGTTGTCCAAATTCAAAACTGTAAAAGGTGCAAGGTGACTTTCTACCCCTRCAGTCCCTCAGTTTCAGCTGCTCAGTAGTGGAATACAGGCTTGTAGTTTGGCATTTTGGAGTCCTTATGGTGACTTTTGCGGATAGCTCTACAGAAGTGTTGTTCGTTCAAAGCAGGAGAAGGGAGAAACATGTAGGATACTTGTGATCTGTAACAATCTGATAGAGAATCAAAGTAATTCTTGGTTTAGCTAACTTTGAAGTGTCAGTGCCTCCATTTCTAAGCACTATAGATTTTAACAAATTTAGGAGTTGTTTTTCCAAGGATTCAAGGAAACAGTGAAAAGTTGACTGGGCTCCCATCYGGGCCTCTCTGAACTGTGGAGAAATTGGCCGCGGAGCCTGCTGTAGTGCCCTGCTGGAAGGAGCCACCTGCGGTGGCCAGAAATTCAGGGTTTGCTTTTGTGGTAGAAGAGATCCCTCAGCGGCTTCTGGCTCTCGACAGTGTTCTTTGAGCAGGTTTCTTGATAGCAAGTGCTTCAAATCTCAAGCAACATTGCCAGAAATGAGTTTTCTTCTACCTCTAAGACTTAAGTAGTTATCCTGAGGGAGTGAGGGGAGTACCTGATTTACAGTAATCTCAGTACTCTGGCCTTGTAGCCAAAAAGCACACATGTACATGTACACGTACACGTAGGGTGGTTACCTTTTAAATGACAAAGATTGTTGCAGTAAAACGGTTGCCACCTATTTATATACAGTGAGTTGGAAAGCTAATCATAGAATAGCCAGACAAATGAAGTAGAGAGTGTCATCACAATTACKCTTTCAACTTGTTCACCAAAAAAGGATTTTATGTTTTTTCCTCTTCCTTGCTTCTTTCCACTTYTACTTACCATAACGGGAAGGTAAATTTTCTACGCGGCTTTATTCTGAGTGATTTGCCTGAACTGCAGTGAAGGTGATTTGAGTTATGTATTAGAAAAATTGTTGTGAGGGCATGAGTAATGGTGTACTGGAAGGGACTCCCCGGGGTCAATGTGGAAGGAAGCTTAATAATAAACAGAGGGGACAGATGTCTCTTGAGTGCAGGTTATGTGCAGTTGGAGAATGATTGTTGTGGAACAGCGAGTTACTGCTGAGGGGTTTTTTGCAGCCCTTTTTGATTCTCTAACCAGAACCATCACAACTGAAGGACTGTAAATGCCCAGCATGTGCTTGCAAAATGTCTAAAACCTGGAATTGTCTTATTATGAACAAACTCAGACTTTGAACCAGCAGAAGCACCACTGGTGATAACAGTGGTGCTCACAGTAGGCAGTGGTGGCTTTGCCCTTCTATGGGGAGATGGTTGCACCAGTACGAGTGAACATGTGGCTGGCTCCTGGCAGTTGAAGTTGGTCCACAGTCTGTCTGCACCTACGTGCACTGTGTGGGGTCTGTCGGTGTCTTGGATCTCAAGTGCGCGCCCCTATCTGCTCTYGTTCACGTCAAGATGTGAGCAAAGTGTGCGTTGTTGTCCTCGTGCTCCCTTCTTGCCATCAGTGCCTCCCTTTACAAGGAAGCTCAGGTGGGGAAGAAAGAGCAGAAATGGGCTGCGCTCCAGCAGGCTCTGAATCAGCTGGGAGCGGGATGGTGCCCTGTGACACGAAGCCTGGGTTTCCCGGCAGGTGCCCATAGCCAGCCTTGACACAGCTTTTACTTCCAAACGTGGGCGCGTTGAAGCTTTATGTGCGGGCGGGTTTGTAGCAAGCTTTGTCAATGCTGTTGTATGCCTATAAAGGAAGGAGGACTGATCTGCAGGCTGTGCTGGCAGTTTAGTGGCTTCAATTAGAGGAGAATATGGGGAAATGGTTTGATGTTTGATTTTGATAATATAAACAACATTATATTTAATGCCACTTACGTTAATCAGATATAAAAAWTAGTACTCTTTATCTTGGCCACACATCATATTCTGAATGCTGAGCTGTTTGCCTCTGGAAAAGGGAATGTTTTTATTACAGTGATCTAAATGAAAATTTGTCTCTACTAAATATATTTCATTAAAAAATATGCTCAATGTTTTATTTGTGTTTTGAGGCTTTTTTCCTCTATTATATTGAACTATACGTGCTGATTTAAATTTTTGCTTTTCTCTTCTGTTTTAGTCTTGTTGATTGGTGGTCCTGCTTATGGATGTGTTCTGATTATCTCCTTATCTCTTGATTCCCAGGAGACAAAGATGGCAGCAAAGTGACTACAGTAGTGGCAACTCCTGGACAAGGTCCAGACCGACCACAAGAAGTTAGCTACACAGACACCAAGGTGATTGGAAATGGATCTTTTGGTGTTGTATATCAAGCCAAACTCTGTGATTCAGGAGAGCTTGTGGCCATTAAGAAAGTCCTGCAGGATAAAAGATTTAAGGTGAGACTGTACAATTTATAATACTCTTCATGAATGTTATCTCATTTTCCATTTCTTTGATGGCAAACTTTYTTCTTAATTATTTGCTTTGGAGCACAGAAATGCAAGCGAAACTTTCAAGACCAAAGATTAAACAGATGGTTTGTGATAAGTGGATTTAGTTTAACTTGAAAATCAGTGAGTCACTGCTGTTATGTTTATTTGGATTACTGCAAAACAGGAAGCTAAAAGTTCTGGTTTGATGCTGTGGTGCTGTTCCTGGTCCCAGACTAGATTCCTGAAACAATGAAATGGGGATCAAAGGAAAAGCTTTTCTTAAACTTACTTTATTCTACCATAGATTCTTCTCCAGTTGTTATTTATTAAGTTTCTGGTAGGTACAGAGCTTTTGGGCTTTTTTCTTGATTGTTGTATCTACAAAGTAGAAGGCTGCTTTTGAGTAAATCAGAAAGGCCCCAGGCCAAGTGAGAAGGTAACAAATAGTGAGCCCAGGACAGTTTGGGCTGAAAGGAGAGTTACTTCCCTTGGTGCCATGATTTATAACTGTATCTATTCTGGCAGCTTTACTGGATTAGTGAATCTTTTTTTCTAAATAACAAGCAGCCTTCCAAAAAAATTACACTTATATCTGGATGATATTTGAAACACACAAAAGTTAAGGATCACCAGTAAGCTAATCACTGCTATTATGTCTTGTGCCAGGAGAACATAAAGGGTTTCATTGCTTTCCTTTGTGGTCAAGTGGCCTGCAGATAAACTTGCGCAAGCTGTGGATGGTGACAAAGCTATTGGTTTTAGCATCTAAAATCAAAAGCATGGGATTTGAGAGTAGCATCTGGAGGCCAGAGCTTCTGCACAGAAGTGTGAGGACAATAGGTAGAGAAGGTGCCACCAGTAGTCTTGTTCGCATGGTCCTGACATGGAAACTTTAGAGCTTAGAAATAGAAAATCAAAGCATATATAAAGTTGGCAATTCAGAACTCTCATTTGTGATTTCATACCTRTTGTTAGTTGCAGAAATGTATCTGAAGGCTAGCAGATGACATTTTTACCGTTTTTTCATTTTTTTTTTTTTCAGTAATACTTCATGCACAGGTAGCTTTACTGATGATAGCTGTAATTTATATCYTGTTTTGGTACCAAGATCGTTCTTCTAAAGTGTTTTGAGGAAACTCGTGTTTACCTTTTCCTTAGGCCTTGAAATAGATGCTGCCATCACCACAGGCATCAGCATGTCAGAGACATTAAGTAAAGAATGGAAGGTATTTTTAAATCAACCGAAGACGTGCAGTGTTTTTTAATTCGTACTTGAGAAAGGCGTGTTAACTTTTTGTWTTATTCTTATCTGTTAGTTCCTGAATTGTGTATGTGTTAAAGGTAGTAATTGGCATTGGGGAAAAACGCATTACAGTGCAAGAACAGTTTAGGTTATAAGAATCTAAGAGAGAGAGGAAAGATTGAAGCTCTAAACTAGTCGTACTTAAAAAGAGTTATTTGATCTCTTCTTATTGTGTAGTTTTAGGTGGAAGACCAGTTCATTTCTCTTACCGGTGCCTTGCTGCTTTGACGTCAGCTAGTGCTTTAGAGCAAAATCTTTGATTTTACAGCCTCTGTACTCTGATGACTTTGAGGTTGTGCATGATGTGGAAATGAAAATTTGGCCCAGCGTCTTAGTTTCTGCTCATCATGTACCATCAATACTGCGAGTTTATGGTGTCTTAAAAGTTATTCCTGAATCAGTAATGGACAACTAGAATAAAATGGCTAGCTTTGATTTTTCTTTCAATAATTGATTCAGTGACACTTTGACTAAATATCATTTTAATTTGGAGCGTTTCTTTAAGCAATTAGAAGAAACATGAATAGTAGCACCCCAGCATGGCAGCATCAGTGACTAGAGATCCTGCAGAAATCAGCCACTTGCTATTTGCCAGTGAGAATAACGAGGAAAACCCTATCATAGACAGTGGGAAGTGACAGTAGTGTGGGGGTTGTGTTTTCTGTTGGTGGTGTTTTATTTTTTTAATCAATGTTGTCAACTTCTGAGGGAATAGAGGGAAATAATGCTTCAGAAACACGTCTGCACTAGTCCCAGTAGTGGAGATGCATCAGGAAGAGAGTAATGTGTGGAAGTTGCTTTCTGGAGTGTGGACCATCAGTGAAATTTTCAGCTGTGTGCTTCAAGCTGGTGCCTGCTTACCTTTTATATCCTGACAGGTTATCTTGGTACATGCTCGATAATTCCTTTGTGTTCTAATGCTTTAAAAAAAAGAAAAAAAGAAAGAAAAAAGTTTTGAGAAGCTAACTGGAAGTCCCTGAAACTTAAGGGATGTGATTCAGAAGCTCTAGGAAGTCCCAAGAGGATGTAATCTCTTTGCACTCCTTCTGCATGTGTGTATTGTGAAAACAGGAAAATGCACCCCAGTTGCCAATTTTTAGATCTTTAAAAGATCATTTTAAAAATCATATGTATRTAGTTCAGTATAACCTGCTAGAGCAGCAGTAGTATTACATTAGGCATAGGGACAAATCTCTTGGGAGAATGGCTTAAATAGAGTTTTAGGCTTAATTTTGGTTTGCAGTTCTGCTGACCTCATTGACCTATATGTTGGAACTGGTCTCCATATTAAGCATGAGAACTTGAGTAATGTCATTCTGGACAATCTGTATGTTACCTATTTGAGTGGTTCACATACCATTGCTCATTGTGAGACCATTGAAACTGTCCATAATCGGTATGGGGAATCAGATTTTCTTCTGTCTTTTCAGTAGAAGTTTAAGAATGAGTGATAGATGCTAATGTTCGTATGGCATACAACAGGGGTTTAAAACCTTTAGGGGTCAAAACTACTCAAATAGCAAAATTTCATAGGTGCTATCATCCATGCTTCTGTGCAGGCCCTTAACTGACATGGTCTAATTGTGATGAAGCTTTTTTGGGAGAAGGGGGCTGTGGGGTGATACAGGTAGCCTAAATTTTCCATGCATTACTTTTCTTGGCATGTTCCTCAGAATATTCTTCAGATTTAAAAAAAAAAAAAAAAAAAAACAGTCTTGTTGCTCTCTAATCTACAAAAAGTAAGTAAGCAGGTGTACTAGCACAAATAGGAACATTCTTATTCTAATTTTTGTATTATTTCTGTGATTCTTTGCCCATTCTGGGTTCTCTTTTCTCTGCTGAGTGTGCGTACTTTTGTGAGCCTTTTGAAATGCTTCTGAAAGAAAAACAGCTTTACTTCAATTCTTGTTTCAAATGTATCAAGTGGCTGAGTATGAAAAGATCATTTTTCAAAGTACTCTGTATCCACTGTTTGTGTTAACTTAATTACAGCAACTTTGATCATAGCAGCACACATGAAAAATGTAAAACCATAAAGAAGAAAAATTCTTCTTTAAGAAAAGACTGGGTGTTTAGGGTTGTAAGCTCTGTTAGCTCTTCAAGAGATTTCAGATTTTGGTGTTTTAAACGAATATAAAAGTTGATCCGCTTTTTTTAAATATATTCTGTATCTCTGCCTGCGGTTGAAGGGGTGTGTGTGCATGTGCACATGCAAAATGGAAACTTGCTAACCAATGCAATTTGTGTCTTTTGGTGTCAGAATCTCAGTGGTTAACAGACAGAGTTATAGTCTGACTTAAAAGCAGGTTTAATTGGTTTCACTCATGGCAGACCTTTATCTTATTTCTTGTTTGTCTGTTGTTCTGGACTGCTCAAGATACGGCAAATAGCAGCATTATATTGGAAAATATTTCTGAGGGCTTTCAGTCTGTACTGAAGTCACCTTTAGATAATTGATCTGTTTTGACAAGGGATGTACCTTGTAATCTGATAGAAATAGSAGAATTAAAACAAGTCTGTTCTGCAGCCTTTGAACGTGGACTGTAGATAGTCCTGCCTACAGATGGTACACAAGAGTTTGACACCTGGCCTCCTGACCCTTGTTGGGAACCCAGCTGGAAAGCCATAAGGGAAAAGGGATTTTTGTCTCTTCAGTGCAGGTTGGATCTCCTCCTCCCACTTGAGACAGGCTGCAAGAAGCATCTTGCCTCTCTAGTATTTTGGGAAACACCTTCTAGACCCCTATTCCTACACTTTGTAGCTTTACTTTGAGACCATTAAATGTATAACTGAAGAGAAGCCATCCTTATTACTGAATCTTGAAATACCGCTTAAAAGACTTACTTTGCCTATATGTACCTGAGCTGTAGACCCTTTCACAAATATGCAGTGCCCAACTGAAATGCTTTACCTCTTTCTAGAGGAGGAGTTGGACATTAGCATAAAGATTTAGAATGAAACACCATTGTCACCTTAAGCCAGTGCTTTAGGTCTTAGATTAAAATGCAATGTGAAGGTTTTACCTACTCCGCTGTATTCTAGGTCATCTTTTATAGTGACCTCATCACCTGCAGAGGTTTCCACTGAATTAAGGACTGCACTTCCGTGTTAATGTAGTATTTGTGCGTGAGCTATCTGAGATCTCTCATGTATCCATCTGAGAATTGTTGAATATTCAGCCATTAATCTGAAGGCCTTCTCTCAAGGTTAACCATATCTAATTTCCAAGGACTTTACAATTGAATTGGAAGCACCCATGGCATAAAAAAAATCACAAAGAAAAGACATAGTGATTATAAATACTAACATTAAAGAGCCTTTCGTTTCAAACTTTGAAGACTTGTACATCCTAGCTGCTTTTGAGGTCTGAGGAATAACAAATCACTGTTTGTAAGACCACTATGGAAGTGGCACTCTTAAAAGGATGCATTAATGTTACTGTTAAACAGCAAGAAAGAGCATCCTGAGTTACAGTTCTGACTACTTTAATTAGATGGCTTGTGCTTGTATCACAAGTGGGGAAGGACAACTGAAAATATTTTCCATAAAATAAACTAATATTACGGACTTTATAAAACTGGCAGAAAGAACTAGCTTGTCTGAAAGCCTTTTCAAAATAATCCCTCTAACCCTTCCTATTCCCAACCGAAGGATTGCAGCCCCTCTTATAGACTGGGCCTATCAGATCTGACTTGCAGAATTTTAGCTATCTCAGCATGTGTTTGCGATATTCTTTTCATATTTTCAAGAGCTGGAAGGCTGTTTTCAGTTCCAGATGGTTTCTCAAAAGCCTAGGCTTTAACTCTTTTATGTAGGCCAAAAATGTAGCTTCAGTTGAGCTTGGCTTAGCCAGGTTTCTGGAGATGTTTTCCAAGATAATAGTCTTTCTTGTAGCAGTGCTTGATCTGTGCATTTCTTGAAGGTTAGCTGATCTGAGCCAATTCTGTCATTTGACTGTAACTGTGATTTCAAATGCGTGTCTACTACAACTTACCAACGAGATCAGAGACATATCTACAGCCTCATTCAAAACCTTGTGATCCACTCTGTTTTCTACTTCTTGCAAACATTTAAGTATTGCTGGCAAAACTGAAAATCTGTTCATACCTTTGCTTTTGGTGGGTTGTGGTGTGGTCAGTGTACTGCTTGTTGTATCATCTGAAACCTCCTTGGCCCTTACAGGTGTTAGCCCAGAAGAGATTTAAGAGGTCTGTAAAACATCTTATTCGGTTTATGCTGTGTTCAAGTTCATATAATAAAATTATTTGCAATTGCATTGTGACTGATGCTGCAGATGTTTTCCAATCTGCCAAGGGAAATGGATGCATAATAGCTTTTAATGCGAAAACAGGTGTTCAGTTTGGCAGCTAGAAATGACGTGGAGTTTGCATTAATGGCATTGATTTCAGTTTTCTGAAATCGGGGGAGTTTGGTTGGAAACCATTGCACTGCAGATGCGGCATTATCCATCTGCAGTTGGCCTGGGGGAGGCGGTGGAAGTGCTCTTCGCTGGCACGTTCGTCTGCGTGCGCAGGCTGAGGTGAGTTTCCACGTGTTTCCCTGTGAAGGGCTGCATGTTAATAGGGAAATACCTGCYGTAAGAATGTGTTGTCTGAAAAGAAAGGAGTTGAAAGAATCCTTGAGGTTTTTTYCTCTCTGCAGTATGGATGCTTGAATGCTGTGTAGGTACATGCTGTCATTCAAGCACCAGTTATTCTCGATTTTGAGCTTTTCTGTTCTCACAAGTTTTTGTGTGGCACTGCTCCTTAGACTATGATTAAAGAGATAATTTTAAAGCAAGATAGCCATTTGTGGTCAACTTTCTCTTCCCTCCTCTGCTTTTGGTGCATAACTTGAGACTGAAAGTAAACCTGTCTGTCCTATGTGTGTCTGGCAACTGAAAAAAAGAACCTTAAAAATTGGCTTTTTATAAAAAGCCTTTTGCCCCACCAGTCTGGATAGTTTATGTCACTGCTGTAGTAATGATTGGTTTTGTTTCCTGTTGTATCTCACATATTCCAAAGAAAATGGATTCATATGATTGTTGTTCATGAAATATATTAATACAGCTGTTCCTAAAATTAAGCTTGAAACTTCTCTGGGACACAGAGGTTAAACAAGAATAACATGGTAGGGATGCTATTCTCAAATCATGGCATTCAGAATTAAGGTTACAGTTTAAAAGGATTCCAAATATGTAAAGGAATGGAAAATGTATAGTTTAAAGTACATAAATAGCTGCAACTCTGCCCCATGCTGACAGCATACTCTAGCTGTGTGAGCATAGTGGAGGTCGTCTCAGAATTTCTGATCCTTGGTTACAAGAAGTTTAGTTTTAAAAAGACACTTTCCTTCACCCTTTCTGAGTATCCTATTTAAGTGCCTAAGAATGTAGAAGGAAGACGAGAGTTCTGCAAGAAATAGGGCAAACTTCCTCTTTATTAATCACATTTGTAAATCCCAAAGTTTTGCTTTCTAGTTGTGTGTTCAGCATACAAGCAGTGATATTCATGGCACTCGTTCTTAATCTTGTGTTACCAATATGARAGATGACTTTAAAATTCTCAGGGKTTTTTTTGTTTTGTTTTGGAGTGCTGTACTGATGCCCAAAAGCTGTTGYGAGAAGCGTGAGTTTTGTTTCCTAATTTTATGGAAAGATCTGTGATAGCCTTTCAGGAACGTTATTGCAAATAYTATGCATCTTTGCTTGCCTGAGAATATATCCTCACATTGGTTCATTACAGGCTAGTGGAGGGGAATTTGCTTCCCTCTCTCTGATTTAAGAATGAAGTGTTTAATGGCTACAACAGTACCTTCTTAGCATGGAAATGAAGTAGGTTTTTGGATGTGTGCAGCCTGGCAGCAGTGGAGAACTCAGGGCTGTTTCTTGTGTCCTGAGTGCTGTCTGAGTGTCGTTATTTAGAAAAAAAGAGAGGGGAGGAAAAAAAAAGCTTCATGTCACTGTAAAATTTCTGAAGTAATTCTGAAGCCAAATTCAAAGTGGGACTCCCCCCTCACCCCATCCTGTAGTTCCCGCTAACACAAAGCGGCAGAGGGCTGTGTGCGATGCTCATCGGAGCTGGGTAACATGCTGCTGTGTAGAACTGGGGTATCAAAGTGGCTGCTGGGTGGRCATGACATCCCAATAGGCAGCTTTTACCTGTCTCCCAGCTGAGGACAAAACTGTTTTGTAGAATATAAATAGAAAAACAGCTGATCCTTGTCCAGATAAGAAATGATGCTTTTGAGACTTCTCAGCTGTTTGGCACATCCAGTCGCTTCAAGGCTTTTTGTTACCACTGTGTGTTCTCTTTTAGATGTCCTGCAGCATGGGATTATCAGRCTACAGAAGATGTAGCATGAACATTTTTTACATCTAATGATGTTATTTACCTGTGACTCTCACTTGCTTTCTTTYGTTTTAACTTGGTTAAGTTACGTTTGGTTCAACTCACCTTTCTTGGAGTGTGGAACGTGGTGTTTAACAATTTGCCTTCAATTTTTGTCTATGAACACAGATTTTTATCTTCAAAATGCTCAGCTGCTGAATTAGGCTGTAGCAAATTTTTTGTCCCTTTTGAGATCAGTATTTGTTATTTATTCAAATATTTTACTATGAGAGCTATGCATTTTAAGGAAAAAAGGGAGTAACTGATGAAATGTGAAGCACAAGGAGGACAGAAGAATTTCTACCAGCTGCTGAATGGAAAATCCTTCAAGAGAGGGGAAAGGTCTCCTCCTTCATACATCACTTCCTTGTATAACTTCACTTTAAGTTCAGCTCTCAGCTGTTGGCGCCTCTCTCTCTGCTGTCTCTGTGTGTGTCTCTCGTGAGTCTCTGTCCCTCTCTCTCCCCCATCTCTCTGTCCCTTCCGTGTCTCTCTCTCTCTCTCTCTCTCTCTCTCTCTCTCCCCCCCATCTCTCGGTCCCTTCTCTCTCTCTCTCTCTCTCTCTCTCTGTCCCTTCCGTCTGTCTGTCTGTCTCTCTCTCGGTCCCTTCCGTCTCTCTCTCTCTCTCTCTCTCTTCCGCCCCCTCCCCTCTCCCCCTGTATGTGCTATCCTTTATTCCTGGGTCATTCCTTAAAGACAGATGACATGTTCAGCAAAGAAAATGAGAAGGGTTTAGGGAAATGTGAAAATTGACGCAATTTTTGATTATCACTTTGTCTGGAGTGCCCCTGACATTTTAAACCCAACTGGCATGTTGGTGGTTTTCTTTGGCATGAAAGGTAATCTGCACTACCCGGTTCTGCTCTGGAAAGTAGTGGCAAGAGATGAGGAAATACTGGAAGAAAGCTATTTTAAGGTTTTTTTTTTTTTTTTTTTTTTTTTTTTTTTTTTTCTTTTTTTTTTTTTTTTTTTTTTCCAAGCATCTACCATGCAGAGACAGAGGCCCTTCAGTGTCTGCAGGGCGTATTCCAGAATTAGCAACACTTCTATCTTCCCTGTGCCTTGGCTGCTTCCTCTCCTTGCAGCAGCTGGGAAAGCGAGACCCGAGTAACAAACAACTGTTTTGTAGACTGCCCAAGAAAACAAATTACTTTTCTGTCATCTTACATTGCACTTCTTTGAGAGATGCTGCTTGTGGTTTTTGTGTTCTGGAAGTCATTCCCTTCCATTATCTGACTGCATTATGAGATGAGGTGGTTTTGTTGGATGACCTTGACTCCTGCATGATCTACTACTGGAAACAAAACTGGATCTCAATTTTAAATGGCTTTGTAAGAGTTGTCTCCTTTAATGACTCAAAAAAAAAAATTGAGGAAAGTACAGAGAAACTTCCTTCTGCTGGTGAAAATTCTAGTTTTGGTGCTTGATGCTTTGGTATTGTGTTGATACTTGCCTAAGAATGTAAGGGGCAGTGTCAGTAATATGTTTTTTACTGTTTTTTTTCTTTTCTTTCTTATTCTTTTTTTTGTGAGGAGTAAGGAAAGGACCCACTTAAAGTCCAGTTTTGCTGCTTTAGAACTGAGATATAAGGTGTGTTGTTTGTYATGTTTTTAAATGCATGTTATGTATGGACTTTTGACTCAATAGAACACAAYTGTCTGCCTTCAGAGTGGGTTTTTGTTTATATAGTGCCTGATCTAGTGATCTGGGATGTGTAATCGAGGCTCTTACGTGTGTCATGATGCAAATAACTGAACAATATATATCCATATTTGACAGTTTTTCTAAAATTTGAAGTCCAGTCTAATTGTTACAGACCCACCAAGGCGCTCATTTCACCTCTTCGTTAGTGCTGCTCCTATGAAAGCCTAGCCATGATGATTAGATTACTTAGCCCTGAACTAACCAGGCAAAATGCAAACATTCAGTCTGAGTCACTGAAGCATAATAATACATATGTAAAAGAACAGCTGGATCTAATTTTGATTTTTATTCAAGAGGYGCTCTGATGCCATGGAAAACTAGAGTCTACTTCCTTTCTTTTTTCCCCTTAGAGTTTATCAAATAAGAGTGAAGACAGAATTATCTAACTTGATACCTTTTAGAGATCCATCTGCTTCTGTGTTATTTGAAGATTTGTCTTAGTGCTGTTTATCTGACTGAGTTTGCAGGCTCTTGTGTGKTCATCTTGGTTTAATGTCACCAGACAAAATGAGTGAGTCATGAATGTTGTACCAAGTTTTGGGGGCTTGGAAACAGAGATCCCATTTATACCAGCTGACTGTAACAGTGCAAAGATGTTGGTTAATTGTGAATGAAATCATCTGTTGTGGACTGGTCCCTGAAATRGGGTCGTGTAACTTTCCAGGCTGTTTTGGTGCTGCAGGAGTGTTTCCTGAGCTTATAAGCTTTGCTGGTTACCAGTTCTGTTGCTCTCAGGGTAAGTGCACAGASGAAAACKTTTTTYTCCTTTACTTTTTGAATGTAAAATTTCAGATTGGACATTCTTGCTGCTTGTTTGAACCCAGCAAGGTATCTTGGTGGAAAAGTTTGGTTTTACTGGTTAATAAATAAATAAAAAGTATTGATGACTCCTTTTAGAAAGGGAATAAAAGTGTTCAAGTGTGGAAGTTGGCACTCTGGAGTTTGCTATTCCTAAACATAGTGCATGGGCTAGAGGCAATGTCTTACGTGGATGCGCTTGCATCTGCTTTCTGACCATGGCCAACGTCTGAAATGTTGGGCACATCTCAAATTAAGTCTGACAGTGAGCAACAGGAAGGGAGTCAGGGAATCTGAGGTGACMACAAATTTCTCAAGAATTCTCCCAAATAAGGGTGAATAGTTAATCTTTTCCTTTCTGCTTCTGTGCTTTATAAGTACAAGCTTTAAGTAGTAGGCAATTTTGAGTTATAAAATTGGAAGATAAAATTTCAGTGATAATAACACTGGAAGTTCCACAGACAGGAAGGGAGGAAGGGGGGAAAAAAAGTGTTCTTTCTAGATTGGACTCTTCTGCAAGYGCAGCATCATAGTAAGCTTGGCTAGAATTATATGTAAGAGAGACCTGGAGCTTCACTGATTACACTAGATAATTAGCACCATTCAKTTGTCAGGAGATGTCTGCAAAAAACAGAAGCATATGAAAATGTGAAATAGAAATTCTTTTTCCAGTGTGCTGGAAACCAAATGCTGGAGTCAGCATTTGAAGAGCCAGAGCAAATAGTCAAGAACTAGATATAATGCATACTTCCCCCCCCCCCATACACTCACTCACACACACACACACACACACACACACACACACACACAAAGTCAACATAACTTGGGAAAGGGCAGAAAGTACGTAGTTAGCAGATAATGCAGTTGATTTCCTGATAGGCAATGACTCTGCTTCTGTAACTGCGCGTAACAGGTATAAAGGTTATCCGCATTCATAGTGCTTGTATAGGGCTGACAGACTAAGTGGGACCAGTAAGTGGTATGAGACATAGGAAAACTAAGGCAAGTTGAGGACTGCCTGGAGGGTTGGAGGCATGACAGAGTCAGTGCACTCATTGAGCAATTTCAGTGGCAACATGCAGGCCATCGATTAACTGGAAAGATAAACAGTGCAAGGACTCCTGTTTTGAGCTCACCTGATGAGTATCTCTTGAAAAGGGTCCACCTTGCTGGTGGGAACATCCTGTACCTAGCTGTGTGTGCAGGCGGTAGGAAAAAAATCTCTTCCTGGTGGAGCCCTGAGCTGTGGCATCCTGTCCTACTGGCTTGTCTATGTGGATCTACTTACGGATAACAAACCTCTCGGTGACTTCTTGAGTAGGTGTGTGCTTTCAAAGGGAAGTGTATTAAATTAAGGTCCTCCTGAATTCAGTTGTCCACTGACACTCCATTGGAAGTTTAATTCTGATTCGTCTTAAAATTTTATTTGAATTATTTTTTTCTGAATGTAAATATAGCTTAAAGATATGATTCTGTCATAATCTAAGCTTGTGTGCTGTAAACAACTAAGCCGTGTGGGGAGCAATACCWTCTTTCCTACTTAAGCAGGCAGCATCATGTCCTCGGCAGGAAGTCATTTTTCAGTATTTTGTGTTGACTGAATTTTGAATGCAGAAGGGTCTTAAGACTTTCATGTGCAGAACCCAGTTCTAACAAACAACACTACAATGTTGCAAGTCTGGTTCTTATGACTAATCCTAATCTGGAAAGACCACCTCTGGTTAGATAAAGAAATGAAGCTGCTAACATTCAATCTGTGATCTCTTCATCTCTGATATCGGACTCCTTTTTAGCATGCTCATTCTCAAGGAYTAGTCATTTAGCACTGTGGCTCTTACAGCATAAGCTACCGTAAAATAGAGCTTCAGTTGCCTAGAACTGTATTAAATTATTGCTGACTGGGAAAACAGGTTTCGTATCCTGCTTCCYCATTTCTAAAATACACAATTAGAAGTTATCCCTGAAATAAAATAAAACCTTAAAGGGACTTTGAGACTAGTTARGTTTACACTGGCATATAGTTGTGGGGGGGGGCATTCTTGTATTTAACTTGTGTCAGTATAAAGTAGTTTTCTTGTGTACTAGAACTAATGAAAGAAAATATTTTTGCCTCTCAGTAACAACCAGAATCCATTTTGACCCTTACGTGCTTGTCCCAATGTGTTTGCCCTCACGTGCAACAGCTCTGCTTGCTTCTGACCGTAGAATAAAGCTGTGACCGTCCTGAGCACAACWGGAGGGTAACGAGAGGTGGGCTGTAGCTGCAGGACTGAAGGGCAATCATGGAAAATCCCCTGTTTTGACCTCAGTTAGGTTGCTTTGCGTTCAAAGAAAATAGTCCTAGAGGTCATCCAGAGGAAGGAAGGGAGAGACATGAAAGAACCATGTCCATTTATTGACAGAATTTTTGAAGAAGGGCAGTACTTCCCTGAGGTCAGATATTGTTTTCATTAGGTCCTGTAATATCTGTGGTGATCCTGCTTGTGTTGCAGAGGAGAAGCTTGGGCTTAAGCAGATGCAAAGGCTGTGTAGGTAGCATGGTTCTCTCAACAGGCTCTGTTGCTTGACCTAGATAGTCATTTCATGCTGCTTTTGAAGACAGTTGACTTTTAGGAAAATGTTCAAAGTTGGGTGCATCCTCTTCAGTGTTGTACCTCTTAGGAAGCTCATACCATGTTTTCTGTATCCAGTAAATACTTGCCATAGATTTAAAAAAAAAATATGGGAGGTGTCAGTCAAAATTGAATTCATTATCTTCATTGTGGTGTCTCATCAATTTATTAAATAATGCATAAGCCATTGTTTCGGAGGTGCGACAGAACAAGGTAGCCCCTAAATTCTAGGCCAATAATGGCTGTTACATTTGAAAAAAAATGAGAGGTAGATTTTATTAGTTTCAAGAGGCCATAAACTAAATGTTATTAATCTAAATATTAATGCCTTGCTTGTTCTTATACATTATTTCTCAAAAACCAAGAAATTGGTGGGTAGAGGAGGAGGTTGCTCTGCAGTTTTTCTTCTCGCTCCTACCCTGATATTGAAGGATAATRTGTCCAGCAGAGAGTTAAAGGACTGAGGAAAAAAGCTTTACCGTAGAGACACGCTGTTGCATTAGAATCTGGAAACTGTTTTTTTGTGATCATCTTGATTGCTTTAGCTAATAACAGTCTGGTGGTTCAAAATCTTTTTTAGTCTTTCAAGTCTTCCTCTTTCTGAAAAGATTTTTGTCTTTTAAAGATACGTTTTCTCATTGTTAAGATGGGAAGGTTTTACCTGTAGAGCCAAATTCCTTCCTTATGGAGTGCTGGTTTAGCAGTCCTTGAAAGGCTTCTGATTTCACTGGAAGCTATCAAATATTCAAGAGATTCTTGCTAGCTTTTTTTAGGGAGATTAGTCAGGTTCCTTCTTCAGAAACATAATTTGTGAATTAAAATGGTTCTAGCTTGTTTTGCAACTGGATGTCACTTATTTCCTGTGTTTTTGGTACCTCTGAATATATGTAGGTTTTGAACCCAGAAGAGAAATACATTACCATTTCTTCCACCTAGCTGTATGTATTCTACCTAGCTGTGATTACCTTGAATTTGGCACAAATATATTTCATGCTTTTTGGAGATCAAGCTGGCCCATTGGTGAGGAATTTGCTAGCGTGCAGGGGATTCTTGGCTTGTCTAGGCAAGGCTGTCTAATGTGCTTACCTGTCAGGTTTGCACGATACCTTGGGCCGGGGCAGGTGCCCTGTCTGCCTCGGTTATCTCATGTTCCATTTCCTGATGTGATTTCTAAAATGCAGACAGTGGGKTTTTTTTACATCTGTTTATATAAAGGGTGCAGGACAGAAGAGCTCAATTTTTTTATATATATATGTGAACATTTATGGTCCCATTGATCCCTCTCATGTATATTTATGATTACTCAGTATTTCAGAATACTGAATTGGGCAGAAGAGAAMAAATAAAATGACTTTCTAGAAAACCACTGATTTATGTTCTATTTTCTGTGTGACAGAAGTAGATGCAACTGCCTTTCAACAGGACAGCATTATAAAGTGCTCTGACTGTGAGAGAAGACCATTTGGTCTCTCTGTGCAGTTCCTCAGCTTATTTACTGTTCCTCACCGTATTTCCCATATATAACAAATAAGGCAAGGGTCTCGGGCATCCTGTCACTACATGGCTCCAGCTGATCCCCACAGCATGTCTGTTTTGTGTTGTGTGCACTGGGAGTCCTGCAGATCATCCTCTAGTCAGGACTACATCGTGTGTGTGTGCAAAGACTGGACTGAGGTTGCACAGGAAATACAGTATCAGACACTGGGAACAATGTTACCAACTTTCCTGTCTTGCCTCTCTCCTCAGATTTTTATTTATATGATTTTTTTTTCTATATCTTCTTATCAGCAGTCCCGGCACAGGCTTTTCTCTTGCCGTGTGGCATTGCTTGAATGTTCTTCCTTGGCTTCCAGTCGCTGCAGTCCYAGCTACTGCTCTTTATCTCCCCTATCCTCTCAGACTACTTTGTTTCTCCAACTTGTGTTGTAGAACTAAGAGTGGGAGTTTGGGCAAGATTGGAGAGGAAGGGCCCCGACTTTCAGTTCCTTGTCCTTAGTGCAGSAGCAAGCAGCAACAGGGTGTTGAAGGAAGAGCACCACTGGATCTTTGGGAAGCTGAGAGGCTCTGGTAGATAGGTGGGTTATCGGAAGGGAGCGCAACACAGTTTTGGCAGTTGCAGCCTTTGGAAAAGTAGCCATTGTATTAAATTTTCTCAAGGGTTTTTTTGGAGCCTTCTAATAAATCGGGTAAAAATAACTTTCATAGAGATGGGAAAAGGCACCACCCTGGCACAAGCGATGTCTTTCTCCTGAGAATGAAGGCAGTGGCAAGTGGAGTGGCTGTCACACTACCCCTGCCCTGGAAACTCCTGCACAGCTGGTGCAGCAGCTCTTGAACTGACACAGCATGCAGCCTCGAGTATGCAGTGACCTCAACCCCGTGTTTTGGGCTGTGAGCTGGAAAATCAGGTGGTGTCTCATGAGCCGCTCAGATGTCCTAACTGCAGGGGCATAAGCTGGAATGGCAGGGYGGGCAGCTGAGCGTGGAGAACGGCTATTGCCCCGTGAGTTCGAGCTGCTGCTGGTCATGAATCGGGGCCGGTAGGCTGACTCTCGTTGCAACATGTTCCTAAGATGCTTTTGTGACATTTACCCCGAGTTGTCCTGTCACAGTTACAAAGGGGAGCAGTGAAATCAGTAACGTTCCTAGATGTTTGCAGACGCTAGAGGCAGAAGAGCCAAGCTTCRCTCGGATTAGATAGTCGCTGGTCTGTGCTGCTCGAGCTCTGTGGAGCTGGCTCTTGCAAAATTCTTGTCGTAAAAACCACACAAATGCAAATAGTTACTAAAACTTACTCTACTTGACCTTACTGCTGCTTTGAGGGGAAATTAGGCTAGAAGCGAACGTGAAGATTTCTCAATCTTTTTATTTCCGTGCTGCAACAGCCTTTAGCCTGAGGAAAGCAGTTCTTGAAAATGTGACAGTGTTCAAAAGGTGCCAATGCTGACCAAGGGAAGAACTCCAGAGTAGCAAGTCTGATAACCCATTTTACCAAAAGTGAACACTAACTCTTCTAGTAGCTTATGTGGATTTGTACTTTTGACATAGCTGGCTTTCCCTTTTAGTCTCATGATAAGTTTCTTGAATTTAGCAAAAGGTCAACTGGTGAAATTATTTTACAGCTACAGGAGGAATGTGCTGCTGCCTTTTAATGTGGAAGTACCTCTTTGGGGAAGCTTGGATTGCTTTTAAATTAAAAATCGTGAGGACTTAATTTTGGTGTGTCCTTATAAATACATTTGGCTTATGTGACTGCCCTCTAAAATTCAGCAGGGTATTTACCGTCTCATACAGGCACTCTTGGACCTGAGATTCACACGTGGTGGTTTTAAAACATAGTGATATCTGCTTATGACTGACTTTCCCAAACTGGGGGTGGGGAACCCTCCAGGAGTTTGGGGAGAAGAGCTTTTTTTTTTGTATATGGACCTAAGATAAGGAWTCTAAGTCCATTTTTAAACTTCCCTGCTGCAGTTGTGACCTGATTTTCCCCACCCCAGCTCTGAATACTCAGAGGAGCAGTGTAGCCAGTCTCCTTTTGAATTCAGCAGGGAATGTTTAACCTTTTAAAAGCTAGGTCATTTGGGAGCTCATTATAAAGACTCTTTCTTCTGAAAGATTTAATTCTGCTTGGCAAATAAGTACGCACAGGCAGCTAATTCCACTTGCCAGTTAAACTTCCTTGTTGTGCTCTGGTCAGTTTTCACCCACTGCTTCCCTTCTTGTGTCCTTATACTTCAGTGCTTCCTCGGAGCTCTTAGGGAGGTAGCAGTTTTCATTTGGATTGAAATTAAAGCTCCTAATGACTTCTGGTATCGGACATACTTGTGTCATGCAGAAATATTCTTGAGGTTGATGAATGAATGAACATAAGAGGAAACATATATCTGCTTCCTCAAAACATTTTTTTTTTGAGTGTAAGGAGAATTTTTGTTTGCAACTCTGTTGAAATCTTTCTGCATGAAACATCTGCTGCATTGTATGTAAGAAGAGAAGGCCAAGAGTAATAATGCATTTCATTAATGTTTAATAATGTAATGATTAGCAACTCAGCAAATGTCTTATGCCCATGGGAGATTGGAACTTATTTGATTAATAGATTAATTGCAACCTGTTCCTGTTGTGATTGCAGGTGTAAGTTTCTGTGGATGTTGCAGACTCCCAGAGGACTGAGGTTATAGGCATACTTACTCTTTCTTCCTTCTTCCCAGTTGAAGAGTTAAAAATCAAAATATGAGAAAAATCCATATGCTACTTCTGTGAAAGAAAACTGATTTTTATTGTATGGATTTTTTGCCAGAGAGCCTCTGTGCTTCCTCTGAGGAAGAATGAGTGCTCTCTCTGAAAGCATAGGATTGCCTTTTAGAGAAGGCTTTTTTTTTTTTTTCAATTATTCTCCTTTCTACATTTTCGTATTCTAGTATGATATTGGACTTGAATCATCTTTCTGGGCTTCAGACCTGGTTCTGTTTCTCTAGTTTTTGTCTCGGATACACCTTAATTCCTGCTGCATTTGGAATCACATTTGGCGCAGTGCAAGAGATGCTGTAGAACTGGGATTTAGAACTGAGCTGTTTGCCAGGTCACAATATTTGAAACAACCACTTGAAAATGATTAATTGAATTTCAGGTTGTGGTCTAAAAGTGACATGATGCCTTAAATCAATTTGTGTTCCAAGTTTAGTCTCCTGCTTCCTGAGCTGGCGGGAATTTAGGTATTAAGTCTCTGAGACTCAAACTTGATTTCCATTCAAAGAAGCCATAATGAGCTAATGTAAGAATTTGGCTTCAACTCTTCAATTAACTCCTGAGATATAGAGAGGAAATGAAAGCAAGGTCAGAGTTTTTCCTCTGTTCTCCTGAAGGACTGGGGCTTACTCTGTGACCTTTTAGGAACAAAAATAAGGCATTTCTTTTTCCAAGTATAGGAAAAATTGTGTGCAAGTTCCATGTTAAGTTGACGTTTTCTCTCTAGGGACGGTGTCCTGCATTGGCAAGAGCAGACTGGAAATGACATATCATGGCACTTTCTATCTCCAACTGTTGGCAGTAGRAGGAGGTGTATCGGGGAATAGTAGTAAGTTCCCAGCAGGTGGTCCCCGTTGTGAAAAGAAATGTAGTGTCTGAGCTTATCAGAGGACAGTAATATAAAAAATAAATTTACAGAGTGGCAACAAGGTATGTGTTCACACTGCAGTTTTTCATCCAGCATGCCTTTCTGACAGCTCTCATGTTGCCGTGTGGTTAGGGTTTAAATCCAGCTCTTAAGGGATTTAAGATAGCCTTTTAACATCTTGCTTCACTCTTCTAGAATTTAGTTTTGAGTACATTCTTCTTCTCGCTGCCCCTTCCCTCTCTTTTAATTTCAGCTGGGACATCATAAATCACTGGTTTGTGCATTGATAGCTCACTGTTGCCTCCACGTACACTTGCCTGAACCCTCTGCTTTGGCCTGACCAGGGATCCAGCCAAGTGTACTGTGCATGCTGACCTCGAAAGGCAAACTGTTGCTACCATCTCAGTCTGAGCCAAGGCTTGTTTCTGTGATTTGTGCCAATGCCAGGGCTGAAGGTCGCTGTGCGCAGTAATAATTTTTGACTGGAATATAGCTGTCACACATAGTTTGTACATGTAACTCTTTTTGGACGTTTGACATTAACAGTTCTCAGGCCAACATTTCGAAGAACATTTTCCTCTGCAGCCCTGCCATATCTCTCAATCTTTTGTTACTTCTAGGATCTTAATTAACAGATCTTTTTTTTCATGAGAACAAATACTGGGAAGTTTGGCTTGTTGTGGAATTTGGTGATGAGAAGTGACTTTTGGAGCCTTTGCATTGCTTTCAGTTATGTAATAGTATGGAGTATAGTGTAACCCTGCCCGTCACTGAGTTTCATGGAGACGCATGCACAAACATTCAGTATCATCCTTTCAGCTGGATCTTTGCATCTGCTTTCTCTGCTGGTCATGCTTGCTTGGCACATGTGAATTCACCATTTTTTATGAAGATTTAGAATTCCTGGAAGAGGTGGAAGTGATATTTCTGTGGGGTTCCCCCCGACTCCCCTTAGGGAAGCTCTGAACATTAACACTGTACTAATTAGTATTATATCTGTGTCTTGAACCTTTTTGATGATGCATGTCATCATGTTTTTACAGACACTAATCCCCGAAGCTGCTTCTGTGCACATTCACTGCAGAAATTGGAGCAGGACCCAAGTATCTGGACTCTGACCCATGTTTTAGATCTGCTGAGCTGCCAGTATTTAGCAGTCATAAATGGACCAGCGCTAACTTGGATGGTGGCTGTTGTGGCATTATAGCTTTTAGTATATCATAAATACTACTATTTAATAAATCATATTCTTTTGTTGATACTATACTATGTTTCTGGACTGAAGATTATGATGATATGAGTTTGAGACTAACAGGTTTGTGCTTGCTGAAGTTTTTTTTTGTTTTTTTTTTTGTTTTTTTTTGAGGTCTTCTCACTTGGTGAGATTTATGAGTCTCTGCTGAAAAAAAAAAGACTTCTGTAGCTTAGATCAGCTGGTGCTGGAAATATGCCGTGACTCAGGG
Organism: Rhea americana; assembly: GCF_003343005.1. Taxonomy (NCBI): domain Eukaryota; kingdom Metazoa; phylum Chordata; class Aves; order Rheiformes; family Rheidae; genus Rhea; species Rhea americana. Next base: position 3,437,692 of record NW_028187111.1, read on the forward strand.
GAAGAGGGGAATTAGTAATTTGACTTGATCCAAGCCTCAAATTTAAAGGAGAACTGTGATCTGTGTTGACATTCATCTCTGCTGGAAATTGCTTGCCTACAAAATGGGCTTTTCATGGGTGGCTAGCCATTGATGACT
>NW_028187111.1:3437838-3478906 GCF_003343005.1 Rhea americana
ACTCATTTTATATCAGAAATAAGCAATATTTCTTATGGTCTTAAGTCTTACTAGGTGTCATATCAATAATCCTGCCAACATTAATTTATTTCAGTGAGAGCTTGGGGCAAATGCAGAAAAATGCAGGGATTAGGCTTTACTCTGTACTCATGTATATGTGGAAGGAGACTGGGTTTGTGAGCCACAGAATAGTTTCTATAATTCTTTTGGTGTTAAGAGAACAAGGCAATGTTAAAACTAGCCTTGTGATTAGCAGTATTTGAAATACGTATTTGGAGATATAGTTAAGGCAACTTTAGGGGTTTTTAGTGAAGACATGGTGCAGCTGTTAGAGGAAAATAAGCTGATCTTGATGATCTGACTATGTCTTGGTAACATAGCTGGTGCTATTTTTGTACCACAGGCAGCTTATGTGGAGTATGACAACTTCTTCTGTGGTCCAGAGCGTTTTGTCTTAGTGTATCTCTCAAAGCTGAGCCTAGGAGATGTGGCTTAAGTGTTGTGTAAGCCTCTGCCAGCCTTAAACATGGCTGGCTGAGGTTGTCCTGAAAGACCTCTGTCGGCATAGGACTGCTGCCTTGTGCTTGGAGTCCAGCCTTTTTCTTGCCCTGGGAGATAGTCAGGGAGGATTCTTCTTCTTGCTCTGTAAAACTGCTTTAAATCTCTCAAGGTCTCAATCAGAACTGGTTCCCTACGCTCAGCAGCACAGAGGGTGAATGTGGGTGAGTGGAAGTGAGTAAGTCATTCAAGCTTTTCTAATGGAAGTAGAGGGGGAAAAAAAACCCAAACTATTTGCTTCATCTTTACCCCTCTACTTCCTAGTGGAAATCAGTTCCTTCCCCCTGCCCTAGCAGAAAGTGCAGAGACGCTTGGCTGCACCAGTGCTGCTGCYGCCCGTTTGTAGGGTGGTTCTCCTAGTCTGCGGTGGCAAGTTACAATGGTAAGACAGGTGCTGCTTGCTTGTATCGACTGTGGCTTGAGCCCAGTTGTGAAGAGTTGGGGTAGCCTTGGGGAAGAGGCACGAGTCTTTGCGCATGAGCTTTATTGGCTGTGTTTTGTCGTTATAAAACTGATGATGTCCTAGTAATCTTTAACAGAAATACCTTAATGAGCAGTCAGGTTTGTTCAAGGTAATGAACAAGCGGTCTGGCCTGGCAAAGTTGTCTTTAGAAGCGATGAACAGGTTTTGAGCACATTCAATTTGCTTCTCAAGTTAGGGAAGAGCTTAAAATTGGTTGTAAAATAGTCTTCTAGAGTTGTGTCAACAACGCCTTGTGTTCTGGATTTAGATAAATAATTCAAACTGCGACCAAAAGAGGCTGAGTAATCTGCTAATAGTCTCTTTGGCTTTGCGCATCCCTAAAGAACATGTCCTTTGGSAGCTCTCTGTTTCATTATAAACTGAAGTCTGATGGATTGGCTTTTGTGGCAAGACTGGTGGTGATGGGTGATGCTTTCTTTAGTGCTTACTGGGCCCAGGATTCTCCTTYGGTGCGAAAACTAAATCTTCCTGTGAATGGATGGGGGAAAGGGAAGAAGCATAACTTCCTCTTCAAATCTAACTTTTCACCCATGTCACTCTGCTTTTGGAAGACAGAAATGATGYGTTAAGGATAAGCAAAAGCTTTGTGTTTTCATCCACTCTGTGTATTGATCATGCACTGTCAGCCTTTCTAAATAGCGTATTTTGAAATGATTTTAGTTTGCATTATATTGAGACATATTTTATCTGCTGTACTCAATGTAGGACATCTGTCACTGTTCTCTTTAGTTGAGCTCCCTTTTTATTACCTGATTTTCTTTGCTCCAATGTATTTGTGCACTAGTAAGTAATAGCCTGCATTATAATGCAAAATGGCTGTTAGCTATTTAAGCTAGGCTCAGGGAAATATGTAGTAAAGTGAGGATAGTTGGAAGGACTAATTTGAGAAAAGTGAATTCTTAAAACCATCAGCTTGTTATGTTAACTGTAGTAGCTGTTCTTCCTTGCACAGCATTCAGCTCTAGCTCTGCTACTTTTTGGGTATTTTCAATAGGAATTCCCCCAGCAAGTGATGATTAAAAATCAGCCTGGTATTAACTTGACTAAGATGACAATTTATTTCGTTCTGTGTCATTCTAGGATATAACATGTAGGTTACTGTGTAACTAGTTGATGAGTTCCCCCGATATTACCTCCCATTGAAGCAGTGTTTCTGAAGCTGCAGCAGATGGTCAGGGTAAGAGCCTAAGGAGATGGATCAGAGTAGAAGGCATCAAAGTGGGCGCGGATTGTGCTTATGCTAAATGAGATACCAGAGTATAAATATAACTTCAGCCTGGCGTTAGAATAACTTCTGCTGACTTTTTTTTCCAGCATATCCAGTCAGGGTATACATACTATCTTAAGAACATGAAGCGATAACTTTGAGTTACAGCATATATGTGTATTTTAAGGAGCTAGTAGAGATATTGCTAAAATAATATTTACACATTGATGCTCAGTACATTCACGTTTCTTTCAGTAATTCCCTGAGATAAAGGGATATTATTCTCATTTTAGAGCTAGTGGGACAAAGGGAGGAAGAAGTTATTTGCCCTTGGTGGTGCAGTGAATTACTGGTAGATTTGGATTTAGGTGCTGAAACTTCCAGCATTATTTCAGTCTTGTAGTAATAGTGTTAAGTACTGTAAAAGCCAATTGCAGAAATTAGTTTCTTGTAATGATAGGCAGTTTAGTGACTGATAGGCTCCAGAACCATCCATAATTCACCTCACCAGTAAAGATCTGTGGTGTACCACAAATTTTGTGCCATGCATCACAGGAAGCGCAAACACAGCTCTCAAAACGGACTCCTTTCTGATGGTGTTTAATAAAGAATGGATATGTGGAGACTATGTAAACTCCCTTTTTGATCTGAGGRACACTCGTTTGAAATCAGATGTGTTGATGAGGTTGTGATGAAGCCTCTTTCACAAGTTCCCCCACTATTTTTTAGGAGATGAATGAAAGCCTGAAAGATCTCTCCATGGTTTCCTTTACTTTCTCCCTTCATCCTTCAGGTGATTAACTCTGTTTTACCCCCATCTCTCCACATACACATTTTAAAAAAAAGTAGACTCAAACCATGAGGACACAATGGACTTCTTGCAGTGTTCACCCAACAGACTTGGGCTGTGATCAGCTCGGGAGGCTGATCAGGCTTGGGGAAGGAGTTTAACTCTCTTTAGTTACCTGCTGGATGACTGCCAATTGATAATTGTGTGAGATGTCACTCGTGTTTGTCAAGAGCTAGGTGATGCTAAAGCGTGTGGTTTTTCAATTTGGTTTGGTTTGGGGTTGTTTTCAGTCAGCGATGGCAAAGATGATGGGATTAGCATCCTATCCAGCACCTCTTAGTTAAGGCTACATGGCTTAGAGGAATTGAAAGCGGAGTTTGTAATCGTGTCTGCATTAGAAGCTCTGTGTGGTTCTTGCAGAGCTCCGTAAGCTTTAATAGTCCACCGTATGTGGACCCTGATGCACAGAATATGAAACCCACGTTTCAACAGCAGCACCTCACGCAGGAGCTACTATCTTTGTATGTTAAAGTATGAAAATGTGTAGTAGCGAAACACTTTCCTTGCAGATTTTCTTGAGGTTGGCCAGAGTTCATGATCCTAACAGGACCAGTGTTTCGGTGGTGTTAGCTGGTTGGGATGTGTGGCTAGCTGTTTGGGGTGTGTGGCTAGCAACSCTGTGAGCCTGGTGGAAGTTGGAATACCTTTCATTTCTAAAGCTGCAGATTGTACAGTGATTGAGCAATGAAGGATAGTGATGTGTAAAAGTGACTAGGAGAAAGGAGTTTCCTAATGGCAGTTGTGTTTATTAAGTATAACAAATAGCCGTGCTGATTTAACTTGTTGTTTTTATTCATAGCTGCAATTCACTTCTTCACTCATTTCTATCTGTTAGGCCATAAACTCTCTAATTTGTTTAGGACTTAGTTACAGTAGGGATCCTGGTAAAACCCTCACTTTATTATGCATGTAATAAAGTCGCTTGGTTTTAACAGCTTTTTCAAACTGATGCAAAACAGGAAAGCAGCACTRTTATTCTGTCTGCCTAAATCTAGTTAAGCTTTGGTTGAACAGAAATAAGAGTTGAGATTCCTTTTTCTCCATTTTGGGAGTTCTTTGTTGGCATTACAATGAGAATGATACAGGAAACAGCCTTCCATCACAAGCCTGCTTTGCGAGGTGGGGGAAAAGGTGTGTAGGTGGAAGTGGTGTCACTTTGAAGTATTTACAGCAATTTGAAGCAGAAAACAGATATTTTTGGAGCTTTTAAAGATTTTTGTCAAAAAAGATGAAAGAAAAGGCTTTCTTAAAAGAAACTCCTTTTGCATCCTCCTGTTCAGGTTGCACCAAATCACCAAATCCAAACATGATACTCTGTATTGCTTTTGTGATTTCAGAAACATTTTTAAAATAAAGGTTTGAAATGCCAATGCGAATTAAACTCTCCAAAGGTTTACTTTTACATTATTTACGTTATTTTTACATTATTCAGATGGAAAGAATTCTAGCTATTTTGACCAATATCTTATGTTATTGTAAGATGAGAAAATAAAAATGGAAAACTAACATCGTATTGCCTCTTGTTTCTGAAACTTGATAATATAATTAAWTAATTCTTGGATTTTTGTGATGAATTTGTGGACTTTTATTTTGGGGAGAAATGCACTCAAATGTGTAGATACTCTCTCAATGGTAAAGTAATTGGAAGAGAGGCTAATACAAGTGATTCATACAGTCAGAAAGCTGTTGCCTCTTTCTCTTCAGCTTCTAACTGTTTTTTGATTCTCTAGTTTTGCCAAATCCAGTATCTCTATATTTGTGTCCATTACAGCCCTCTTTTTGAGAAAAGAGTTTTCCTAATTGTTTGCTTTACTCCTTTGTTTCAGAACCGAGAGCTCCAGATCATGAGAAAGTTGGATCATTGTAACATTGTCCGATTGCGTTACTTCTTCTACTCCAGTGGAGAGAAGGTAAGTTAGAAATAAATGAAGAACAGGAAAATGCCTCTCAGTAACCATCTGGGATATAGTGAACCTGTTCGAATTTTTGGAGACAACAAAGTGTCTCTTTGTCTCGAAACAGTAGACGTTTTTATATTGAAAAAATGGTGCCCAACAGATCATATTGGAGGTGATCCTTTTCAGTGTGGAAGTGTGTGCGTCRTTACTAGTATAATGCAACAGGTCTACACTAGGTTTGGATACACACAGCCTCTTTTTAAACTTAGTGAAGCRTGCAGGTCTTTGTTTGCACATCCTRGCWCTGCCTTTACCAAGTAAAGTTAAGATAGCTGCCAGCTACTTGCTGTAGAATGTATTTATTGGAGCTCAAGTAGGACTTTGAGACTACATCTCAAAATTCACCATAATTGCAGAAGAAGGAACTTTTCTTGTTTGAGATACTTACTATTCAGTATTGAAGCTCTAGTCAGTAGCTGTTACTCAAACTTACATAAAGTGTAGCTCGTATGATCCTCTGCTCTTACGCTCTCTGCATCCCATTCTCAGGTCAGCATTATTCCTAGCAGTAATCAGACTTGGAGTCATTCAATATGTAAAAGTCAGGCTCTAGCTAGCTCGTTTTTCTTTGTGAAGACGATTGATAAAACCAAAAGTATTGATATTTGTTCCTTCCACTTGATATAAGCAGCTAGGACCAGTAACTGGGAAAAAAGATGGCGATGTTGAGAATATGAATTAAAATGTAAATGCATATCATTTTATTTAAAATACATGGAGAGAGTGGAATTTCCGTAAGTGCAAATATATTTCCTATGATTCAGAGTTAAGAACTTCATAAAACTCATGTGATGTTTCCCAAATCCCTTCCTTCTGTCTGTTCCACAGACTGAGTTTAAAGGCTCAGGGGAAAGAATAGTACCCACCTGGTTGTAGCCTCTGTTAGAATGCTTATGCGTCAGAGAGGGGAGCAAACAGCAGGAATTAATACATCTAAAAAATCAGATTTTGTCCTTAGTTTTCTTTCAGTCCAAGTATAAAGCCCTCCCCCCCCCTTTTTTTTTTGAGTTACAAACTTGTATGCTAATATGAAGCTATAACAGCTGTCTTGTCTATTTATGCATTAGCATTTTAGGAGTTGCAGGTGAATTCAGGATGGAAGAGTCCTCACAGTGTCATTTAGTGCAAACTTACACTCAAAGCAGGGCCAGCCATGAAGTCAAAGAAGGTCTTTCTGGCCTATGAAAGTTAGTTTGTGCTGTGGTGTGGGGGAAATGGGCTAGGTGACCTTCTGGAAATCCTTCTAGTCTTTTAAATTTATAATTATAAATATTTATGTAAATTACTTAGAATTTTTGTATAAATTTTACAATTTTTATGAGCAGAATCTTGATTTGCCTTCAGTGTGGATGCCCCTGTGCACACAGTACTTTGAGGACTAAGTATATGAGCTAACAGAAACGAGGAGGAKAGTTACTGCTGTTGCCATGTAGTAGATCCACAGACTGGGAAAGATAGTTCAGTTCATGGTCTCTGCCCTGTGTGTCCAGGAGGTAGGGAAGAAGAAGACATCTTTGAAGATGGGTCATCAGGGGGCAGGTCATGGCAGGATGTTTGGATGTTTGGAGCCCTGCTGGTATCTCTCCAGGAGGCACTTTAAAAGGCCTTGGCTCAATGTCTTCCATGCTCTGGATGGAAATTTTAGAGCCAGGTTTCAGGAATCAAGCAGTGTGGGTTTTTTATGTGTGTGTGTGTGGTTTTTTTTTTTGGTAACTGGTTTATAGCTAGTGGAGTAAAATTTCATGGAATGCCAAGGCAGAAGACAAATGTCTTATAGCTTTACAGAATCACAGAATGGTTGAGGTTGAAATGGACCTCTGGAGATCATCTAGTCCAACCTCCCTGCTCAAGCAGGGTCACCTAGAGCATGTTAGACAGAGTTGCATCCAGGTGGGTTTTTAATATCTCCAGAGAAGGAGACTCCACCACCTCTCTGGGCAACCTGTGCCAGTGGTTTGTCTTTCAGTAGTTTCAAAGATTTCTGCAAACCATGGCCATGTTAAAGCTTCTCAGAGCACTACCACAGGAATCTTTGATAACACTAGGTTAAGTAAAATTATTTCTGAAATCTTTAACTTGAGGTTGAGCTAGAGACAGGATTTTCTACTTCATTGTTTCAGTTCCACATGGCTAATTCTTGGCAATGCTACTTCTGTTGAAAAATGCAGTGTTTTTCCAGGACAGGTGAATCTTGATGCTCCAGGGAGTAATTTTCTTTTAACTTGTGATACCTCATCTTAATTTTCAGAGTAAATAGTGAAATACCTGCTCTTCTCTATTCATGTACTGCAGCCTCTGCTCTCTGCCATTACGCTTTCCATTTCTACGCTGTTGCAAAATCAGGACAATGTGACCCATTCCCTAGGACAAAAGTGCACCCAGCACAACTTTAGCAGTGCAGCTGTTCAGGTTGAAAGGTCTCTTTGCAGGTCTGTACAAAATAATACTGAATTGGCTTGCCAGTATTTCCRTGTAGTTGGCTACTACAGACTCAAGTCTCAAGACTCAAGAAGATAAGTGTGTATTAGTTTGTCTGCTGCTGTTTGGGGAAAGCCCTAAGTAGCAGCAAGTTGAAGCTCTGAAGTTCATCTTTTGGGAAAGAAGAATAAGCTGTCTTCCCACTTTTTGGTCAGTTTGGAAAGCAATAAMATCATTTTGTCTCTATTACCTTCATAATCCAGCTAACTATGAGGAATGGGGGRAAAGGAGAAGAGTATACAGTAGTCTCATTTGGGTCCTTCTGGTAAGCAGAAAGGACGTGCAGAAAGCAGTTTCAAATTTAGATAATAACTTCCCAAAGTTTCGTATAAAGTGATTCCTGAAGCCAGGTCCAGTGAGAAAAGCAGTATAAAAATTCCAGGAAGAAAAAGTAGAGGATGCTAGCAGTGTAATGGTGAGTGGCGCTTGCCTTTGTTTTCTCTCTGCGAGTTTAATTTTGATATCTAGATGTTAAAAATTCTCTTGCATGAAGGTTTTCATGAAGSCATGATTGTGTTTGTCCCAGCTGGAGAGTTTTGTGAACTTCTCCCCTCTTTCTTGGTTTTTGATACCAATGCTAGAGTTGTGGGTGGGTTTTTTGGTATTTTGGGGGATTTTTTTTTTTTTGAGGAGAGGCTAATATTTGAGAAACTAAATTTGTCTGGATTTCCACATGCCCCAATGGATTTTTCCAAATCCAATTTATTTAAATTGCCTCTGTTTGAAAGTTGTGTGGCTGATAATCATTCAGTTCATTTTTTAATCAGTAGGCAATTTTAGGCACTAGGCACCTTAAAACTGTCTTTTTCTAGCAAATCTGGGGTTAAATTCTTGATTACAAGACTGGAAATAGCAGAAAAGAGCATAACATTGAGAAGAACAATTCTAARTGATGCTAACACTTTGTAGTGAGAGTATTCCTTAGTTGCTTCAAAGGCATTGCTAGTTTGTAGAGGTTGGAGCTGCCCTGGTCTCCTTTCTGGGGGCTCTCCCTGGGATTGTTTCAAGAGTTGGAGCTCTCTATCTTCTTACCGTGACCTCTTTTTCTTCTTTATCTCTCCACTTCTCTTAAACTTCCTTCCTGCCTTGGGGAAAAGCAGTCTGATTCTAGTAACACGGAAGTCTTGAATCAAACATGGCTCAACTAATTTCTTCTCCGTTGTTTTCTGTGATTGGGTGACTCCCTCTTTCCTGAGCATCTCTGATTTAGATTATCTTTTGTATTTCTTAATTCCTTCTCACTTAAATAGCTATCTTGCTGCTTGCTGACAATCCAAAAAATCTATTTTGTAAGCTGTGTCTTGATACACAAACTGTGTCCAGTTACAGTTCACAGGGAGCATCTAATATATATTAATATGACGGTTGACAAATTTGGCATTGATTGCTTCTGTAAATCATTTTCTTGTCAGTTCGTTCTTTCTGCAAGTTTACAGACATTTATCAGACCTGTTGGATAACTCAGTTCTTTCAGAAGGCTCTTCCTTAGTGAATTTGCCAAGGTAGATTCCACTTTCTTTCTGAGGTTTTATGAGATGTCTAATAGGGCACTGATTTTTTTTTTTTTTTTTTTTTTTTTTTTTTTTATTTTAATACATAACTCTAGTGTGCTTTTTGGTAGTCCAAAAAGACCACTTCTGTGGTCTCTAGTTTCCTAAGTAATCCTTGAGAAAATGGGCAGGTTCATGGGGCTAGCCAACTTTGCTGTGTTCAGTGGTAGTTTTGGTATTCTGTGTTGTGTTAAGGGGTTCAGCAAGACGCCTCATTTGCCTGACAACATTCACCTGGAAGATCAGACCRTGAGAGAGAGGAGGTTCACTGATTTCTTTACTACTTTTCCTAGATTTCAGAAATTACCTTGTATTGAACAGGAAATATAGATGTAAATGTTGATTTTTTATTTATTTTTATTTTTTTAAAGCATGTGTGCATGGAAGGGCTAGATTATTGCCTGTCCTTTTAATCTAAATCTGTGGAAAACCTTTTGGACTATACTTCAAGTGAGAGTCGATGTATATAAACTGATTTTTTATTTTTTTTTTTGGTTCCTCTGCTGAGAATATTCTCTGGTATTTTATAGAAGTAGCTAACTTTTTTAATCAGTGGCTGCTGAATAAAACTAATCAGCTATTCAAAACCTGGCGTAAGAGTTTGTAATTCCCATTTTTTTCTATTTCAAATATATATATTTCTTCATGGTATTTTGTAACTGTTGGATCTTCTTGTGTGGAAATTTTTGTGTTTAATAGTCTGATCAATCCATATCCTTGTCCAAAGGAGTCAGAGAGGTCACTGGAGCGATTTGTTCCTGCCTCAAATCATATAAAAGTAAAGTATACGCTTTTTTGTTGAGTCGTTGTGTGTGTGGTTATGTAACKTTTTTCTCTGTTTAAGGTGGTTTGTTATCCAGAGTGCTCAGTGAAAGCATATATGGAGGCACGAACAGATCACAAAGAGGCAACATGCTGACTTTTATGGAGGCTAAGCTGGCCCTTCTGCRTGTTGTAATTGATTTTTAATTCTATTTAGCCTTGTCCGTAAGGGCAGGCAGCCAAATTCCATGCAGATTCAGGATGGAAATGTACTCTCATATACTTAGGCTAGAGTTTAAAATAAATACGCAGGTGATAGCGCACAGCGGTTTATAGATGCAGCTCTGTATAGCTTACATGTGCTTTGGCAGTGATGTATTAAACTGCAGTAAAGAAAGATGGAAGAAGGGAATGACTAGCTTGTTTTCRACTTTGGGCCTTGCTGAATAGTTGCTGTTTCTCCAGGTTTATATCCCTGTTAGGAAGACACACGTCCTCCATCTTTAAAGGGGTATGAACGTTACCATCCTTTTTGCTAGAGTGGCCAGATGAGTCCTCACATAAGGATAATCAATTCTGTTCCTTGATTTCTTTAGTGAACTTTCTTTTTTTGAATAAAAAAAGAAAGATGCTCATACAAAGTGCRCCGCTGACAGAGCCTTGAGCTCAATTCTGAAAGGACAGAGCCCATGTGAATGTTTTGCAGCAGCCTAGAAATATGCTGAAGRAAGGGCCACCACTACAGATGAATTTGGTCACTATGGTCCATTTCATCCTTGGCAGATCTGCTGGGCTGTCAACAAAGGAGCAATTAATGCCAGTTATGATGAGTTTTGTGATGTTGATACCTCTTAAGACCTTGCCTGAGGCCTGCCAAGCTCATGTTAAAAATGACACCAGCCATCARGTAGTGATTATCAGTGACTGCTGTTACAGCTAGAAACGTGCTGGGAATTTCCTCAGTTGTAGGTATGAGCAGTTTCTCTGACTTCAAGTAGGTTGCGTTAACAGAAATGGCAATTTTGTCTGCCTGCAGTAGGACTTTGCAGGAATGTAGTGGGCAGCAATGGTTAGAAGTGGGATAGATCCTCAGTGTGGTAGATGCCTGCAATGGAAATGGGAAGCTTTGTGATTTCTGTCCAGGTCCATGAGCTGTCCAGTATGTCAGATTAGTTGATTTTTATCTTCTCAAGTCATTCTTCCACCAGGTCTTGTCACTTGTTTCCTCCATGTTGAATAGTCCTTAGAAAAGTAGCTTGTATTGTTTGTCCTGAAGCAGGCAGAATTTGGACGATTAGTKTATATAACCTTGCCTTGTTTACTCTGATGGATATATCCTGATGCAGAGATTTTCACAGTGTGGAAGAAGCACACAGGCAAGAAAATAATGGATTTCCAAAAACTTCTTACTGTTTTAACAATAGGGCATGTAGGACAGCTCAGTGATCTCAGTATCCTCTATTAGTTTTCATTTTCCTACAGATTTATTGCCACCTTATGATGGTTTCTTCACTTGAGAGCTGTGGTTCAGCAATCCGCAGATCACCTGTCTCAAAGAGCACAAATCAATCCCACCTTCTAGATCTTTGGCTGATTCTGACTTTCTATAACAAAATCCGTCATCTTGGAAATACAACTAAAAGCTGAAGGACTTTAAGGACATAAAATAGACAAGATAGGCAAGGCTTCCCAGCTTCTCTTGGTGAATGACCATTTTCTTCACTGTAGTCTTGTGGAGAGTGGAGGAGAGGAGATAAATATTAAAGAATTTTTTTTTTAAGATTAAGAAAAATTGTTCCATTAGAATCCATGGCTTAATGCATCACCTACTAATGCAGACTCTTTCACAGACATGAACAGAGCTATGCAATGCAAATAACCGTTTTAGACTAAAACACAGGAAAGATCTTCAATCTGAGTTACGTTAGATTTGACTCCCATCCTTAAGGTGCCCTTCGCAGCTGAACCAGTAGGCAGTTCATACATCAGACTGTATCATATTAAAGAGCAACAGGTACTACACAAGCATTTGGGAACATTTGACTGGTAAGGAGAGGAATAGAAGACTTGGGATAGCTGGAATTTCTGGAATTCAGTCCTGGGGCACTGAGGGAAAGAACTTGAACCCAATATTTAAAGTACTAAGTTGATTCTTTGACTTCTCTTACACTCGTAAGCTCTATGCTAAATTGTGGCTGAACATCCCTTACCCCGCCTTTCTTTTGGTGGTAACCATACTTCTGTTTTGAAATAGCTATAGCTGTAAAATGCAAGTAAAAACATGCATGTGTGGCCACTGGATGTCACCATTCCTTCATACAAATAAGGTCAGCTATGGCYGCATTTTTGCGTTTTTCGAATTTTTCTAGTATATCATGGCTACTAAGTAGTTTGAGTAGGAAGGCTGCAGATTCTTACTTTGTCAATTCCAACTTCCTTGTATCTTCAAAGTACTATGTCAGCCTTCAAGATAAGAAAAGGAAGGYGAGTCTCTTACTGCACTTGATAAGAAGGTACAAAATACATGCTGGTAGTAGCTTGAAGTAGAGAAAACGAGCAACTTTTTTCTTGATTCTAGAACAAAAACTATGACTTTGAACCCTGCATGTTGTCTAAGTGTAGATGGCTAAACAGTGTGTGAGAGACATCGTCCTGAATGCCAGCGCTATGGTATTTAAGTATCACTGTTTGAAAGAAGACATAATCCATGTGAAATGCTAAAATCGGTGTTCTGGCTTTGTCTGGCTTTCCAAATCCAATTTAAATCCGTTAGCACTCTTTGAAACAAGCTTGACATATGTAGTAGTCTGTCAATAATGTGTCTGTGTGTACACATTGCTTTGAAAAATCCAAAGRATCCTTTAATACAGTAAAGAAAACACAATCGACTTGAATAAACTGACTGGTTTATTTACCTCATATAGCCCTAGTACTGATACTGTTGGGTAATTTCTATAAAGGGAAGTGCATTCTTTAGGAATATTCCTTAATCATAGATTTATCTCTAAGCTAAGTGCTCTTAGCTTGAATAAGCTGATGAAGCAAGTAACTTCAGGGTGTAGTTCTACACTCACCAATTCTTTGATTGCAAAGTTGTTTTGAGAGACTCTTGTGTAGGTAATCTCCTCTYAGTTGTGCTCATACAGTTACTCACCTACAAACTGATTCAGTGGAATGACTTGGGTTTAAAGGTTAAAAACAAAAAACAAATAATCAAAAAACCCACTTTTACCACCACGTTGTTACTGACCTGCCAGGAAAGAGAAATCTGCAATAGGTGTGTTCATCACTATTTCCAGAATGCTGACCACTATGTTCACTCACTGGTCTTAGAATCAGTGTAGAATTGACAGTTCATGAGGACTTTTAACATCTTATTAGTTACTGTTTATTCTTCAGATACTCTTTCCCTTTGCATTGAATCTGTTGTTTAACATTCATGAACTCACTGTCTTCTGTCGTTGTGTTTGCAACAAATAGGTAAGGGAAAGAGTTGTGCTGTAACTAAYGTTGGTTGCACTTTTTTATATGCATATTACATATAGTGTGTGTCTATGGGATATGGGATATAGGCAAGAAAATAAAAGCCTTTGCATAAAGCAAGATTATATAGAAACTACTGTGTATTAATTTTGTAGCCTGTTTAATCTCTGTTTTCTGATACAAAGCAAAAAAAAAGGGGGGGGGGGGCAAAAAAAAATAGCAACAAACTGAGATGTGCCTGAATTAGTGGTTCCTGAGCCATTCCTAAGTGGTACCAACTGGTTCAATATGAAGGCCATGGCTTATTTGGATATTCAGAAGCAGTTTGTGTCAACTGAGGATTTATCCGCCAGATGACAAAAAGCAGCTTCTAACATTAGAGGCAATTGCAGGTAAATGAATTGTATTACTAAAATCAAAGCTCTAATGAAATACACTGATTTCACTTCTGACTTACTGCTCTCTGTCTTTTTATTCTTAAAGAGTGGATAGTCATAGCCTGAGTGACAAGCATAGGAAAACGTGAATGCTCTTAAACATTTGACCTGAGGAAGAAGGCTAATAACTTATAGAATCCCAGTGGCTATAAGGAAGRATGCATTATTTAATGCCATCTTGTTTTAACTTTCTTCCATTTATATCATGTAGTTTCCTGTGGACCTTGCTGGATCTCCCTAAAACTGTTTCAGACTCAGTCCTGACTGATAGGTTACCTTTGTTGGTTCCCAGCCCAGAAATTTTGAAATAGTAGTGTGGAAATAAGTCACATGTGGAATACGTGGTGAAGATTGAAAAAGGCTTCCTGTAATGGAAAGATAAGCCTTGATCTTCTCACCTGATCCTCAAGCAGTTGTCCTCATTTGGCAAGCTCTTTGAGCCAGCCCTGCTCCCTGGTGTAATACATCTGGGTCACTGGAAAAGTATGTGTTTAGGAAGGCTGCACGAGGTGGATAAACCAGGTCATGTCATCCTTAGAGCTCGTCAGACAGGACTGCTTTCTAGCTCGTGCTGAATCTCCRTGAGGGGAATCCAGGTAACCTACACACGTTATTCTGAAACCAGATTGTGCTCACAGGGAAGGGTGAGGTCTCTTTAAACAATACTCTGAGTGTTTATCAGATTCACATCTGGTGACAGCAAGAGCGGCCTAGGGAGAGGTGTTCATATGCCTTTGCCCATTCTGGGTGATAAATGGTGATACACACTTACCTAGGAGCAACACCACACAGTGGGGCAGTGCAGGTAGATCCTAAGGGTTGGTGGGTGCAGAGCTCCACCTCTGGATTCAGATACCTTGGTTTTCTTGTGTCTCTGTCATTTTATGCCATTGAATCAGTCCTAGTTCCAGCAGAGCAGAAAATAAAAATCAAAGTGGAGGAGAGGAAAGTAAATCAAATGTGGTATGAACTAAGAGTTCTTGAATTTTTGAATATCGCTGTTGTGGAGTAGTATAGAAAGGGTTTAACGTATACATTAGTATACTGTAGTTATGCAGTGTATATATATGTGTTTTACATGACTACTTTTACTTGTACTATGAGAGAATAATGAAAGCAATGTAATTACATTTTCACTCATTTTTTGCTGTTTCTGTAATCTCTCTTGTAAATCACCTTTGTCACATGGAACATGAATCTTCTGAATAAAAGTAATCAATCTTAGTAACAGCGTACTTTGTACTGTGACTTGCTGCTGGTAGGACCTTTTCATTCTATAAGGGGCAAGCATTCAATACAGCAGCATATTCCTCATGCTATATCTATCCTGAATTGAATGGAATTCCTATTCACAGGAATGTATTTTCTGTCCTGGTATACAGGTTGCCTTATCAGGCATACATTAACTTTGAATTTTTGGAACATAATTTTCCTGGTATTAATTATAAAAATATCTCATCTAAGCAGAGGTGATGGTGGATTTTTATTTTGGTGTGCAAGTCAGAGAGACAAGAACTTCTGTTGTTGCGAAAGGGAAGGTGGTAAAATACATGTAAATAACGATCCTCTATATATTTGCACATACATGACATTCTAGAACCTTTTGATACACTTTCTGTGCTGCTGGTATTTGTCTTTCCTCACCCATTTCTGGAAACTGCTTCTGCATCCTTGTCCAAGGGTTTCTCGATTTTGTTACCACTGGCCCAGTTCTTGGGATATCAGTGGGGCTGTCTGAGGCTGTTGATCCTTTTGTGTTGCAAAATTGCCATCAGAACAGACACCAGCTAACGGGCCGTTGGCATTCGATATAGACAGTGCGTTGTAAAGTGACTTGTCCTACGAGGAGGTATTGGTAAAAGCTATTAAAATGTCCAGAAAGTGCAATAATGATGAATATAAATCTTGAACTTCTGAGTCAGCAACATAAAAAACAGAGGTTTTTCGCATGTTGCATATTCGAGGGATGTGTGTGTGTGTGTTAATCATTTCTTTATGCATCGGGGATAGCTGCTGTTTGCTCAGACGGTGCAGAGACAGTTTAAATAATGCAGAAAGCTGTGAGAGCAGCACACCAGACTCTGTTCTAGCTGACTAATTATGTCGCAGTTAGGATTATTATTAAATCATTGTGGCTGAGTGAGGTTTGTGCTCAAGTTGGGAGGGATTAAGCGATGTAGTCGGCAGACCTGCTAACTTCATTGAAGACTTGAGAGTTCTGTATGGCTTCCACCTATATAAAGTCTGTGTGTATCATCTTTCTGTGTAGAAAGATGGAGGTTTTAGTACAGCAAGCGCAGAAGAGATTACTTCTGTTTAATTCTCCTGGCTTTTAAAAATAAGTTTTCAGGTTAGTATGGTTAATATTTGGGGGGGAGGGGTGTTAATTAAATGTATTTGCAATTCTGACATTTAGCGCTAAAGAATGCATTAAAGTATCAGAAGTCTTTTTCAAGACCTGTTTTACTACTAAAAATTATCAGTTCCAGAATTAGGCACTATGTGATTGTAGTAGGATGTCTCTTAATTCCTCTTTGTTACAGAATATTTTAACAAAGGGAAAGGGGGAACAAAGTACCTTATTAGAAAGCTACTTATGCTGTTTCTGTCACAYAGATTTCTAACCTGGTTCCAAATATTAAAAATCATACTTGAATCTTTGTTTTTCATCTTGTACTTTTTTGCTATGAATAAGCTTGTATGTTTTGAGTTCAGMGAACCTGGATGTCAAAATGCTTGTAAGCAGAATGGTTACAGATATTAACACTAGGTTTCTATCTATGAATGATTAATACATATTATTATTCTCTTAAGAGAGTTAGGAATTCATTAAGATCAAAGTAACCTTTCTAAAAGTTGCAGAGTGTAATAGGTAATAGGTTAATAAATAGCTTAATGATGAAGATATCACTGTGAAGTGCCTCCTAATGAGAATATTGAATAGACAGAGCAGCTATATCCTTGTCTGTATTTATAATGAGAAAATGTCTCAAGTTAGAGAGTATGTTAATTAACGTGACCTTATGCACAAGTTTGACTTAGATGTTTGTCCAAAAGTTCTAAGCTTAAAGGGAGAAAAAAAAAAAAAGTTTGGTAATAGTTCACAGTTCTGCTAAAGAAGTATACTTTAAACAAATTAAAAAAAAAAAAAACCAGTGCCAAGTCCGCAGCTGTTTCAAGCTGTCAGGTTCTCCAAATGCTTTTGTTGTACTTCATGCTTCAAATCTTTCTGTTAATATTTTTTCTTCTCCTTTGTTCTCTTTCAGAAAGATGAGGTGTACCTCAACTTGGTGCTGGACTATGTTCCTGAAACAGTATACAGAGTTGCCAGACATTATAGTCGGGCCAAACAGACACTCCCTATGATTTATGTCAAGGTAAGTAACTGATAGATATGGTTGGATGAAGAAGGAAATGATAGGAATGGACTTTGTGGATACTTTTTTTCTGAGGCACATAATTAGTGTTCTGAAATTCTTTAAGCACTTCTGTGCCTTGAGGCAAGAAAAAAGGTTGTAATGGTTATTTGTTAGGCTGGAGGAAGAAAAGAGGTGAGAAACTTAAATTTCAGCACTCCTGATCTCTCACTTTACGAAAATCTCCAGAAGGCCGAGGGAAATGGGGTTGGTGGAGAGGAGGGGTTGTTTTTAAGCAGTTGAGGTAGAAACTACCAGTAGCCACATTAGCAGCTTCAGCCTCTTGAGCTGATGAAGACACAGYAGTGCAGAGGTCAAGAATTAGAAGAGGATGTGAGAAAGAATACTGTTCTCTTATGCCAGGAAAGGAGGAAGATAACATATATGAGTAAGAGGAGTTCACGTGCTTCTGTGAGGGCATGAAAGCCGTATTATTTTCTTCTTCACTGCACTTGGAGCTCATTGGCTTTACCACTYTTTTCTTAAAGAGCTTACATGGGGTAAGAAGTTTTCACATGTAGTCTCAAGACCTCACTTTACAGTTGTTGTCAGCTTCTGTCYTCTTTTACAAAGTGGTTAAAACTTGCAAAATTTTGGTTCTCAAACATTCATCTTAGCTGTATCTTCTGGTTCCATTTTGCATATTGTGGTGAACACAGTCCTCAGTGAGTGATCTTGTTGTTAACGTGGCATTAACTTGATAGCGATAAAAAGCTGATCTGCAGACATTTTGTCTCCTTAGCCAAATAACATTAAAGGGAAATATGCAACAAACGTTTCTGATTTGTATTGATTTCCCCAGACTCATCTTTAAATATGCAATACTTACTATTAGAGTAGGTTTAAGAGAAAGCTTTTATCCGATTTAAAGGAGATGAAAGTTAGAAAAAGCGATTGTTCCAATAACAAAGCATTGTGCCGTAACTATATCTGCATAAACTGTAAATTTCATGTCTCAGCAATACCTAGAACTGTTGTTTGTTTTTAAGAAAGCATAGGGTCTTATCATCTAGCAATGAGAATTTCTACTGCAAAATTGCTCTATTTGGCCTGTCGATGGAACAGCACCTCTTCAGATTATGTGCTCCCTGCAATTTGCTTGTTAGCTTAGCATTTGATAAATTATTGGTAAATCTCTTCTTAGTACTGTTGGACTGATTGCTATCCATTTTGGGACTTTGGAAAATTGTCCATCCTTTGTGAGAAAATCCTGCTTCAATTCTTTCATCTTGTTGGATTCTTGTAGCTTCCCATTCCAGGTAGCCTGAAAGGGTGTTTTATATTGTTTTTCTGACAAGGCAAGCCTGTTTCCTTATCTTATATTTTTAAAAGAGATCTCCTAACCCCTTGATGTTATTAAAGCTTTTGCAGTTTTCCTGGCCTCATGTTTACACGAAGGTCAGATCATGCCTTTTGTTCACTTCTACTTGCTACCTAGACAGGCAGATGACTTCTCTTTCTGGATAACAAAAACTGTTGTGGAGTAGCAAGGAAGCTTTTCTAGTCATCTTTTTGTTAACATTAGTTTGTTACTTCTAGCATTCTATAAGAATTTTTTTGAAGAAATTTTTGGATTGGGTTGCTGCATTGAGATGAAAGACAAATTTTATAAATTCTACACACTTAAGTTAGAGCAATCTTTTGCAGCACATAAATGTGTGTGCATACACACATGCACACACTAGCCTTCTAATGTGTATAACAAACAATTTGAAAAACATGTATATATACTTGTTTGTTTGCTCTTCCATTCAGAGTGTTCATATTGAAAACTAAAAACTTCATGGCAGAGTTCAGGCAAGTTTCCTCCCCTGTATGTCTTTCCCCACCCCCAAAATAAGACAGAGGAGGAGAGAGAGAGAGTGGAAAGACAAAGATAGTGGTGCAAGTAAGGCAAACATGACCTGATATCAGTATCTTGCAATTGCACCCAGTTTTACAAACCATTAAAGGTGAACTGTGGAGAATGCACTTAGACAAGGGAAATGCAAAGGTGCAACTCCGGTACGATGTCCTTCCTGGAGCTTGATTTTGAATGGAACCGTGGGACACAGAATWAAACTAACCTGACCGTCTGGTGCCAGCCTTGAAATAGAGGTTTTCCCATGCCTTTGTGACTTTGAGTGCTATACAACCCTATTTATTCCCAATAGCTTTTTTTCTCCATAGGCGAAAGCATGCAGCTCCGACATCTGAGCATACTTGCTTTGCCGTTTAATTTTGCTGTGTGAAGTTCTTGGCTTTTTAACATCTCCCTTTCCTGTAATCCAAATTACTAAAGGATTGACTAGTGGAAAGGGGGACAACAGAGCAGACCCTCCTTTAGTATATTTGTTTGCTGTGCCTTGTATAAACTTATTCCAAGCTGCTGTCATTATATGCTCTCCGTATGCCCAGAGTTAAGTGACTTGAGTCCGTCCCTTTATTATAAACAACCGAGAGATCCACTCAAGTGACTGACTGAGAGACTGCTGTATTCTGTGGGCAACGTTTAATATGGTGTTAACAAAAATTTGAAATAAAACACTTGAGTTGATGAAGGTTTCCTGGAGTACTTCATTTTTATGCTGCAGCTGATTGCTAGAATTTATTTGGGAAGGAAGAAAGCATGTCTTGTCCTTCCATCATTTGTCTGAAAAGCTCTGTGTATCATAGCGCTGCTTGGATTCTTTAAAGATGCTAAATTGGGGGAGCTTGGAAGGAGGTAAGACAGAAACTGTGCTCTGTGTGCGCAGAAAAGGAGCGAGGGCAGTGCTCCTTGCAACCTCTGACTTTCTGTTTGGGTTGATGCCTCATTTGGTCAAGTGAACAAAGAGAAAGATGTGCATGTGCCTCCCATTGCTCCAGATCCGTTCTCCTTTCATTGGGAGGGTGAAAGAGGTGTTTTGGTGGTGGCTGGGATCCATCTTCTGTTTACAGCCTCTTACGGTGATAGGATATTACTTGTTTCCCTGTGAACGAACTCTCTTTTACTGGTGGACCTTGCACATCGCATTCATCAAGTTGTAGCACTGTTTTTATTTTTTTGGTTTGGGCTTGTTTTTTTAGTTTAATAGTGATTTGCAAAGCAAACTGAAACACCGTTCTGTAGCTTGTGTGCATTTTTACAGCTACTGTCATGTTGTTCTGTAGCTATTAAGTGTTGGACAGCTCTTGCAAAAAAAATTTTTTTTTTTTGAATGAAGCATTCATTTTTGAAAGGATGAAAAACCTGATCTGACATGCATATATGGTTATGTGGCAAAGACCAGAGGGGGGGAGGGGAAAGGAAGCTGATTTCTAGGCCTTTCATGTCTTCACTGCAGTTTTAAATTTAGTAGTTGTCTTTTTCCTGTGAAATAAGTTTTTTCTTCTTCTTCTAATGCAACTTTGTACTAAATTATTTTTATCCTCATATTTTGCTGGGGAAAGCATACATTATGCAATATTTCTGTTTTTCAGTTGTACATGTATCAGCTGTTCCGGAGTTTAGCCTATATCCATTCCTTTGGAATCTGTCACCGGGATATAAAACCACAGAACCTCTTGCTGGACCCTGATACAGCTGTTCTAAAACTCTGTGACTTTGGAAGGTAAGCTTGTCTCCATGGGCTAGAGCCTGGTGAAATTACTTCCTTTAAAGTGAACCATGGTAGAATTTTACAAAGAAACCCTCTGTATTCCTCAGAAGTTGATCATTTATAGTTTTGAAAGAACTACGGACTCTTCTTTTTTCCTTTTAAAATGAGTTCATATAAATAGAGAGCTGAGAAGTGATATTAAAAGGAAGGGAATTGGAAGTTTAAGCCTGCAATTTGTTCACATATTCAGAAAAAATAAATATGCCATTGCATAGGAGAAATACTATGCCACGGAAAAAATGCTATCAAATATGGTGAAGTACCTATGGGTTTCACCATACTGTTTGTTGCATAGAGTGAAATACATATGGGGAGACAAGGACACACTGAAGGGATTAACCTCAAAAGGCTAATGCTATCCTTTAGTCTATTTGTATGTATACCAATTCATCTAATATTTCAAATACTTTAGAGGCGCAAGATCAGAAGCAGTGCTTCTAATTGAAGCTCTCAGATAGTGGACTTCTGCATGCCAGCTTCCAGCACCACATTTTTTCCAATATCTGCTCAAGTGAGACACATATTAGAGTCTACCCCTCCATAGAARAAAAAAATGATAGGTTCTGAAAATCCATGCTGAACCCAGGAAATGTTTTTTTTCTTCAGGCTAAATTTCAGTCTTTAGATTGTACTATAACTTTGCAGACTAAAATAGGTAGGAGGGCGTCTGTGCACGAGGTCACCAGAGTGGCTGTTGCTAAATTAGCTCATCCGCAGCAAGCTGGAATGTGAGACGGGTTATTCCAGCAGTGCACAGTCACGCGTGGTGCCTTGGGAATCTCCTCCTCCACTGTACCTCACAAGTGTTGCAACAGAATAAGTATCACACTCAAACCTGAAATAACAGTGCATAAATAGGTGATATTTTTTCCATGTTAAAAATGTAAAAAYGTTGACTGTAGTTACCACATAGAAAAGCTGTAGGGAAAACTGAGACATTTTAGAACAGGTTAAATGGGTGGTGGGAGCCCTTCTTCACTTTAAGTGGAAAGGTGCATCTCAAAGGCTGGATGTTGGATATGATTTCCTTGCCACTTGGTGGCTTTGTTTCTGCATTGTTAGATGTGTGTGTCATAACTCCAAAAAGGGCAGTTTGGTACTGCAACTTCTTTCCATCAAACACTTGGTAAATAGGAAAAAAAAAACAAACAATCAACAACAACAACAAAAAAAAACAGTGTGTTCATATATTCACAGCCTCATTTTCCAATGGTAACATGCTCCTGTGTTCTTTTATTTTCTTAGATGAAGGATATTTCAAAAGGTTCATACACTTGTGGTTGGGCCAATACTCTAAATTATACCCTTTGTGGCACATCATCTGCCCTGTAAATGAAGCCTTCATGTTAATCTTGGATTATTCATATGTGCCTGCACTAGCAAACTTTTTTTTTTTTTTTTTTTTTTTTTTTTTTTTCTCCTCATACTGCTCTTGCTTCATGCCATGTTCATGTAAATAGCGAAGAGCCAAAACATTCTGACTTGGGGGGCGGGGACAGGGATGAGTTAGTACTCTTAAGTTCTGGTGGCTGTCCAGGGCTTTTGAACCTTAAAAGGTAAGTGTATTTGACTGAACTGTATTCTGTCCTCTTCTTCTGTGTAAACAGATCTTTGTGCTTATCAAAACTTTATATAGGAAACTGCCAGCAAAAAACCTGATCCTGTTTATCCTCTAGATTGTAGTCAAAATTTCCTCTGCTGTGTCCAACAAGAGGAATCTACTAGATGGACTGGACTGATTTCACTGCAAATCGTTGAGTCTGTGGCTTGCATCAGCTTAGAAGAGCACCATACTTTAAGCATTTAGGAATTGGGGATGGGTTAAAAGCCCTAAGGCTTAATGTGGGCTTGCACTGAAATACTGTAAAACTATCCCTTAATGAAAGGTAATTACTTTGTTTCCTCTTCAGTGCAAAACAGCTGGTTCGTGGAGAACCTAATGTCTCGTACATCTGCTCTCGGTACTACAGGGCACCAGAGTTGATCTTTGGAGCCACTGATTATACTTCCAGTATAGGTACGTATTCGTATTTTTTGTTTGAACTGTATATTGACTATATGTGTGTTTATGCTCTACTTAAATGTAAATGCTTCCAGAGATCTTGGATATGATCCCTAGGAGCAGAAGTTTACTGTGGATGGTCAGAAAACAGACACATTTTGCGGGCGGCTGCTATGATTTCTATACCTTTTGAAATTTTAAGGTCAGTTAGATTAGGAAAGGCATTTTTTTGTTTGGCAGAAAAGCTGGTTTCAGATGATTTTTCCAACTCTATAGGTAAATTTTCTATTTAGCATAAAAGCAGAAATGAGAACTCTGACAAGTATTTTGTTAACTTAAAATAACTCTAAAGTAGAACTGTGGAAATATCAACTCTGACACTGGTATGCTGTCATTTAGATTTGAATAATTTTGTCACTTGTTTACTCAGCTTTTAGCAAGTGTTTTTAGTGGGAGAGAAAATGTGGCCTGATGTTTGGCTTTAAAATCTCTTGAAAATTTTAATATAATCTGTACAGTAGTCCTTTATTTACTTACTCTGTTAACCTTTGTCATTAGTTTTCAACACGATGAAGACTTCTTTTTGATGAATGCAAATAGCTGCATTGTGGAGTAGTTAGGAAAGCTGGAGGTTTGGGCAGAGGGCAGGTAATAGCAGGGTTTTGATACTGTGCAGTTGTAGGAGTATTCTCCAAATAAAGAGCAGTGAATTGGATTATTCTAACTTCTGCAGTTCCCAAGGGCCCTTTTTGAAGGGTAATGCTAAAGGGACTGAGATGCCCCACTGTAGCACTAAGCTTTTACATTGCTCGTGGACTAGAGTGGCTTAGGCGAGCTTTAAAACTTTCAAAAGGATTTAGAGGTCATGATCAAGTCTTGGAAGAATGTAAGTGTGTTTGTAGCCTGTTGAAGTATGCTTAAATACCTTTAAGCATATTAGTGTCCTGACTAGTGTTAAGCTTGTTGGTTGGCTAGCTTGCTTTGACTCTTCCAATTCTTTGAAAACAGATGTTTCTGAAGACTTAACTGTTCTTGTTGATTCTTTTCCCACAGTTATTTTCTAGTAATTACTCTTTTCCAACAGTTATTCTATTACAATATTACAATTCTTTCCAGTAAATAATATATCAACACTCTCATATCTCCCCTAGTATGAAGAGAGGCATGACTGTAGGAAGTCTGGGGAAAGTAATGGTATAATAAAGATAGAAAGCAGGACTGACTTMATGTTTGGCCACTGCCAAAAGTGTCAGCCCCAACCCTATTCGTTCTTGCCCCGAACACACAGTCCCATTCTCTCCCTTGCACTAGCTCTGACAGTTTACTGTCCAATATGCTGGTGCAGCCTCAGTGGCCAAGAGACTTGATTTTGATTGGGTTCATTTTCTGTGAATTTAGGGAGATGGATCAACAGTACTATGCAGTCTGACAAGCACCAGAGCCCAGGTAAAACAGAAGTGTCAGGAGCTCATGAATGGGAGGAATGAGGCTGATCCCAGCTGACTTTTTTGCCAGCTGAGAGCCAATAGATTGACTCCGCAGTGCTGCCTGAGTGCACTTAGACAACTTGCTTCAGAGGATAGCTTCATGAAGCAGGTATTTTCAGTGTCGCCAGAGGAGACTGCTTTATAGCTAAGTCTATGAAATGTCTCTTGCTCCAAGTGTGTAATGACTTTAATCTCACACTTTCTGCAAAAACTTTAAGTTGCTTGTTCCATTTTGTTTTCTTATTTATTTCTCCTCCACAACAGTTATAATAAAAATATCATTATGAAGTGAGGAATTCATTTTCTACTTGCCAAACACATCCAGATTTTTAAACAGCTGTGGTTCAGAGTTTCTCATTCACAAAAAACCCTCCATCTGCCCAAATACCTTTCCTAAGTTTATTAAACACTTCTTCCTTGTTACCTTTTCCTCTCTCCTCTCCCTTCCTAACAGAAACCGTGCATGTGGGAGTAGAAGAGTGGTAAAATACTTTCAGAAAATTTTCTGCAGTTTACCAGTGTTGTGTAATATCTTGCAAATTCTGGGGGGTTGGTTTTGCTTTAGTGCTATTTTTGGTGGTAGTAAGAGTTATGTTATTCCCTGGTTATTGCTAGGTAGGTGGTAACAGCCTGTAGGAACTCTACCCTGTTACGCTGATGTAAGAAGTTCAGTCATCCAAACTGGACCATTATTATTTGTTTACTCGCTGACGTTACATGTATACCAACTAACAAACATGAATACCAGGAAGAGATAGTGTATGAGGCCTTCAAGAGACATCTGGAAGTAGCCTCACAATCACAGGCCCTGGTTCTCATGGGGGACTTCAACCACCCTGGTATCTGCTGGAAGGACAACACAGCTAGGCACAAACAGTCCAGGAGGCTCCTGCAGAGCATCAGTGATAACTTCTTGACACAGGTGGTGGAGGAGCCAACGAGGAGGGGTGTCCTGCTGGACCTTGTCCTAACCAACAAAGGAGGACTGGTTGGAGACGTGAAGGCTGCGGGCAGCCTTGGCTGCAGTGACCATGAGATATTGTTCAGGATCCTGCAAGCAGGAAGCAAGCCAGTAAGTAGGATTGCAACGCGGGACTTGAGGAGATCCTCAGGAGCAGCCTTTGGCCTCTTCAGGSACCTGCTTGGAGGAATCCCATGGGTTAGGATCCTAGAAGGAAGGGGAGTCCAGGCGAGCCGGCTAGTATTCAAGCAGCACTTGCTCCAAGCTCAAGGAGGGAAGTCCAGCAAAGGGGGCAGGAGACCTGCGTGGATGAGCAAGGAGCCCCTGACAAAACTCCAACAGTAGAGGAAAGTACACAGAATGTGGAAGAGGGGACAGGCTATTCGGGAGGAATATAAGAAGGTGGTCAGAGTATGCAGGGATGTGATGTGGAAGGCTAAGGCCCATCTGGCGTTAAGTCTGGCCAGGGATGCCAAGGACAACAACAAGGGCTTCTTCAAATACATCAGTAGCAAGGGGAGGACTGGGGAAAATGTGGGCCCGCTACCGAAYGGGGCAGGGGTCCTGGTGACGAAGGCTGCAGAGAAGGCAGTTGCTGAATGACTTCATTGCTTCAGTCTTCACTGCTAAGGGCAGCCCTCAGGAATCGCAGAGCCCGGAGGCGAGAGGGAAAGTCTCGAGAAAGGAAGACTTTCCTTTGGTTGGGGAGGATGGGGTTAGAGGTCCTAATTAGCAAACCTGATGTCCACACATCCGTGGGCCCTGACGGGATGCACCCACGAGTACTGAAGGAGCTGGCAGATGTTGCTAGGCCACTCCATCGTCTTTCAAAGATCATGGAGAACTGGGAAGGTGCCTGAGGACTGGAAGAACGCCGATGTCACTCCAGTCTTCAAAAAGGGCAAGGAGGAGGACCCAGGAAGCTACAGGCCAGTCAGCCTCACCTCCATCCCTGGAAAGCTGATGGAACAGCCCATTCTGGATGTCATCTCCAAGAACAGGGAGGAAAAGAAAGTGGTCAGGAGTAGCCAGCATGGATTCACCAAGGGGAAATCCTGCTTCACCAATCTGAKAGCCTTCTACAATGGAATGGCTGGYTGGGTAGATGAGGGGAGAGCAGTGGACGTTGTGTACCTTGACTTCAGCAAGGCTTTTGGCACTGCCTCCCATAGCATCCTCGTAGGCAAGCTCAGGAAGTGCAGGCTAGATGAGAAGACAGGGAGGTGGCTTGAGAACTGGCTGAAAGGCAGAGCTCGGAGGGTTGTACTCAGTGGCACAGAGTCTAGTTGGAGGCCTGTGGCTAGTGGAGTTCCCCGGGGCCCAGTACTGGGTCCCATCCTGTTCARCTTYTTCATCARTGACCTGGATGAGGGGACAGAGTGCCTCCTCAGCAAGTTTGCTGATGATACCAAGCTGGGAGGAGTGGCTGATACASCTGAGGGCTGTGCTGCCATTCAGAGAGACCTGGACAGGCTGGAGAGTTGGGCAGAAAGGAACCTCATGAGGTTCAACAGGAGCAAGCACAGTGTCCTGTATATGGGGAGGAATAACCCCATGCACCAGTACAGGCTGGGGGCTGAYCTKCTGGAGAGCAGCTTTGGAGAGAAGGACCTGGGAGTGCTGGTGGATGACAAGTTGACCATGAGCCAGCAATGTGGCCTTGTGGCCAGGAAGGCCGACGGTCTCCTGGGGTGCATTAGAAAGAGTATTGCCAGCAGSYYRAGGGAGGTGATCCTGCCCCTCCACTCAGCCCTGGGGAGGCCTCATCTCGAGTACTGTGTCCAGTTCTGGGCTGCCCAGTACAAGAGAGACATGGAGCTACTGGAGAGAGTCCAGCGTAGGGCTACCAAGTTGATCAGAGGGCTGGAGYATCTCTCTTATGAGGAAGGGCTGTGAGAGCTGGGCCCGCTGAGCCTAGGGAAGAGAAGACTGAGGTGGGGGACCTTATCAATGTSTACAAATACCTTAAGGGAGGGTGTCAGGAATGGGGCTAAACTCTTTTCAGTTGTCCCATGCGACAGGACAAGAGGCAACAGGTACCGACTGAACCACAGGAAGTTCCGCCTGAACGTGAGGGGGAATTTCTTCTCTGTGAGGGTGACAGCACTAGCACAGGTTGCCCAGAGAGGTTGCGGAATTTCCTTCTCTGGAGATACTCAAAACCTGCCTGTACCTAACCCTGTCTAACATGCTGTAGGTGACCCTGCTTGATCTCCAGAGGTACCTTTCAACCTCAACAATTCTGTGATTCTATAATAGATTTCCTTTATAAAACAGAAGGGGGGGGAGGGGAAGATGGAGGGAGAAAAGAAAATTTAATTATCATTAATTTATGCATAACTCAAGGTACAAGAAATTCGGAAATGCTTCAGTATGCTAACAGTGCATTTTATTTACCCCTTGTTAATGTGGACACACCTGCCTTTTCTAATTCCATCTTTCTGATTAAATGTAGTACAACAGTTTTCTGGCTATATATTCTTTTTCTGTTCTGTGTATAAAAATCCACTTGTGAGTGTAGTAACAAAAGCTGAGYTTAAATGTGTTGTAAGGATCTTAACTCTTCTGTTTAAATGTGCTGTCTCAAAACTACGTTAAAATAGATAAAGAAATATGGAGCCAAAAAGYGTCTTAGGTAGAAATTTTTTTAGCTTATCTGGAAAGCATCCAGTTATTTTCATGAGGTTTTTGTTGTTTGATAGCATTRCTTCAGGTTTATAATAGTAACACAGTACATTAGCGTAATCAGTAGAAGCATTTTTGAACAAGAAGTGCTTTACAAACCCATTACGTGRTTTTACATGTAGAACCACACAAACACAAATGCACAGTGACACCGTGGTGGCCCAAGACTAGCAGTACAGTCAAGGTGTGTCATGACCAGTTCAGTGGTTAGTCATAGTATTCAGCATTGTAACCAAGAATGGTGCTAGTTTGTCTGGCTATAACTAGGTTGTACTTCAGCACGTGAATTTGTCATTGTGACATGACGTGGTCTTAGATGTAGCAGAAACTAAAATTGGTTCCAGCATGAATCTTTTCATTTGGGTTGTTACAACAGAACTGTACTCCAGCTCTTAGTTTCTGGGATCTAGCTTACTTTGATTATTTTATCAAAGTTTGTGACTTTGAGGAGCCTTCTGGATTGTAATTTAAAAGTAAACCACAGCCCGGTGTTGTTTCTTGCAGTTTTGTGACTGTGCATTTATGTACACCACTGTATTGGCAGTATATAKAAAAACRTGCAATAGTAAGAATAGCACCGAARCACTTTACTGCTTCTGCGCGTCATCCAACAGACATAGGACTATTAAAATAATTACCTTGGAAATGACCTCTCTGAGTTTTTAAGTCGTTGTTGCCACATAAATAGAAAACAAGGCCGGTGCAATAGCTCTTTTGCCTTGCCTTCAGAACAGCTTGAAGGGATTTTGCAACAGTAAGGAAAAACCGTGGGTGCCTGCATAGCTGGAAGAAGCTGGGCCTGGATGCATCTTTGCCTGTGAATGCTGAAAGCACGTGTGTGTGGCTAAGGATGGCGCACAGTTTTGTAGGAATTTTGTGAACGAAGCCCACCAGCTCTCCAATAGTAGCTGGGCTGAAGCTGGTTCCTTGCGTATGTTATGCTGTCATGGAGCGTGTTGCCCTGCATGCTGCTGGCTGTGCTTTAGCTCTTGTCGCTGTTGCCTACTGGAAAACTATGGGATTGCTGCCCAGATTCCCCYAAGATGTACTGGGACACACACAGACAGGAGGTGTAATAGGGGTGGATGCAGATGTTTCTGTCATCACGTGACTGGGTTGTGGAAAAAGCAGCTGTGCAGTTAAGCTTTACCCACTGAACTGACATTTTTACTCGGGTAGGTGGCAGGGCAATGACAGCTTACTGCAAAGCGTGATGGCGCTGCCAGGTGACAAGGTTCTTCTGGTGTCCAGCGCACTTTCTCAGTCGCTGGGTTGGCAGGAATCGAGGGCATTCCGGAGGGAACATTTATAGCCACAGGGAGGAAAAGATTGATCTGAATGGCAGTGTTACAGGCTTCTGCTGGGCTGGCCAAAAATAAGTATCCCAGTTACTCATTCACTTTCCTAGTGAATGCTGAGACTGAGAGGGAGAGTATTTTGTCTGAGCAGTCCAAAACAGCATTTCTTTTGCAGGCATGTGTAGTCAGGTTATCTCAGAATTTCAGGGAAGCAAAACTATTGCCAGGTGTGCCTCAAACCTGTTGCCAGATAAGAACTAGTAGTTGCCTTTGTATCTCAGGTGGTGACGTCCAATGCTGAAAATAAGCATAGGTGTTAATTTATTCAACAATGCTGTGTCCAGTCAGTGTAATTTCATCTTTTCATCGCAGAAAAATAGCGATATCTGTGTTTAACTTGTATTCCTGATGACTTTCCAAACATTTTAGTTTTCAGCCTTATTCTGTCTCATACAACCTGTGGTAGATTGGTGTGCAAAACTCTTGTTTGAGCGTTTTGGCAGGTGTGCCAGTGATCCAGGGTTTTGATCTCATTTTGACATTTCCAGACTCACTCCGAATAAATAGCAACTGAAAAGCATTTTGTGCTATGGCATTTGGCAGCTCAAAGCAGCTGGYGTTGACTTCCTAAGGCTTCTCTTCTGACTCTGTTCTTCGTTTCTTCCCCTACTCGTTTATGCAGTCAGTCTGCTTCAAGAACAGCAAATTTCAATCACGCACAAGGTGGCGAAAGTCCATCAGCCCAGGACGAAGGCATAGTGGGGTACAGATGACTAGACAAAGAAGAAAATGCACAAAGGTGGATGTGCTCCACAAAGTGTCAAATGAAGAAAAGTGTTTTTCTTTCTTTCTTTCTTTCTTTCTTTCTTTCTTTCTTCTTTTTTTAAGTAGTTCTAAATGTCCCTCCAAATAGCAAGTTAGGGAAGCTGGGGCATAATATGATGAATGTTGATCCTGAGATGAGGAAGGGTGTTAGCCTCTCAGTTTGGGAAGGAAGACCTTGAGAACAGAGCTATGAGGTTTGTGGATAGTGTRTCTTGTCAGAGACCGCAGTTGTCTGCTTGTATATTAAAGCTAGAAAGTGTATTTTGCAGGTTGTCGTGTTGGATGCTTGTTATTGAACTAAAAGATTTTCCTTTTCTTTTTGCAGTGCTGTGATTGCATTCAAAAGACAGGGAGTTATTCAGAACCGATTGTTAGATAAGTTAATGCCTACCTGGCAACAATAAAGTAACAGAAACTTGTATTAATTGAAATAAGAAACATAAATGTTTTTTGGAGAATAAGAGGCTATATGATTCTTTTACRTGCTTAAATAAGTACTGGTAGTTTGCATGATAAAGGTATTTCTCTAAACATTTCCTTTTTCTTTAGTCTATAAAAGGTACAGCTTTAGCTGCTATTATTATTTGTGAAGGCTCTCTGAAATAATTTTGTAAGAATCTTGTTTTTGGCAGGTAGTTCCATTTCCTATCTGTATTGTTACATTTAGCTGAAGACCTGGAGAAATGAACCTTACTTGCTTTTTTCTGTATAAAATTAATAGCCCTCACTGTTTTCTCTTTAAATTTCTCATTGCCCCCACTRTTTTGGCATGGTAACATGTTAATTTGATTCTTGTTTTCTGTTAAGGTCCTGTCTTATCTTGTTTATTAACTGGTTCAAAACATTTAAATGAAAAGTTGTATTTTGCCTTAATTAATTTGTGCATGTTATAAAGAAACAATATTGAAAATRTTTCTTCTGCCATGGGAGTAGAGAGATATGCTGCAAATTTGTTCTGAAAGGTTATTAAACTATACTTGTGAGCTGTGATCATTTGCTAAGGCAGAAAAATGGTCTAATAAGGAGCAATCAAAAACTGGTGTCMTCTACCTTACCGTTTCTCTGAAGTAACATATCTTTAAATATAGAATTTAATGCAGTGTTTACTTTAGGATTCCAAAAAATACTACCRTCTGAATTCAGAATATAAATTTCAAAATAACACATGGAAAGAAAAAGAAAACAAATAAATCATTGTAGAGTTGAATTCCAGTCCTGTTAAAAGGCAGTCTCAAAATCCATTACGTTTGAGCRGAGTTAAGGTTTCAACTGTCTTCCTTACTGTGCTTTACTCACCAGTGATAGGTATCTGATAAGCTCCAGCCCRCTGCTATCCCTGCTTCAGGCCGCTGAAGTTTAGTAGATCTCTGGCATTGAGTGAGAATGCTTAAAAGGTTGGTTCATTTCCTTGAGCAGGGAATATTGCACAAGTCCGAGTCCAGAAGTCAGTGAAATTACGTTCCTGGAAGAAAATGTGCATTCCAAAAGGTCTCTAGCTTATTTCGGTCTCCGTGTGTGTGTGTGTGTGTGTGTGTGTGTGTGTGTGTGTTAGTTTAAAGTGTTAGTAAATAAAATGAAGGCAACTTGAACTGACTTTTCCTAAGGCATTAAATCGCCTGATTTGAAAGACTTCACTGCATGAGGAACAAGTAGCTGAGTTTCAGGTTGTTGTGTGTTTGCAGTATCCGCGCCAGGGTAAGTCYGCAAGTGTTACTTAAGGCTTCTCCAGCTGGGTCCTCATGACCCACGTCCTTTCTGCTTAGCCTCTCTCCCATGGCGGTGCCCTCAGCTTTCTTCCATGTCCTCTGCCTTCTTTCATTTGGCCTTCTAGTCTGAACAAGATACTGCACGTATTGCAGCTGGTTTGCAGCTGTGGTTTGTGCTGGGCGAGCCGGGCACGTTGTGCAGGGCTGAGCTTTTTTTTTCCTCAGCAGAGATGCTGCTCTCTGTTTTTGCAAATCTCTGGAATGTCTTTTCTAGACCTTTGCCTTTCAGACCCGTCTGAGATTTGCTAGTGGGGGCAAAAGCATTTTGGGAGACTGGGAAAGGATAAAACAGCACAAAGCTGATTTCATGGGGGAAACCAGACTAGAAGGCTTACAAAGCCACGGTCTTAAGACGAGAAGCGAGTGCTAGCGTAATTTCAAGATTTTTAAAGGAACCGACCACTAAATGCTAACTCACTCTGTCAGCGTTGATTTTGTGTATGTTTTGTCAAATACTTTCCTCTTCCCATGTACTGAGTCTCTTTCAATCCTAAATGTCTAAATTGTCAATAACGATTATACCTTTTGGACATCACTTGTTTTGGATAATTGGTGTAAAGGACTCAGCTTTTTCAAAACCTTTTAAGGCACCTTCATGTAGGCTTTTAAGTTTCAATACTTGGACACTTTAGTACATTTAATCCATTTCTTCATTACTTCTGAAGACACACATGCCATCTCTCAAGCTGTTCTGTAATTTTCTGTAAACCCAGTTACTTATTTGACAGGCTCTTGGTATGTATGGGATGATATTAAAAGGTGATTCTTTACATCATCCTTCTGTTGTACCTATGATGGCAATAGCTATCAGACCTGGACAAAAAACATACAATTGTTCTTTACTTGATGGCTTCTTTGTTTGTTGTTGAGATCCCAGCACCTTGCTGGCTGTATCAGCTTCTGTTAAACACCACTAAAATTTCAAAAATCTTAATCTGGTTTGCTTGCTTGTTGAAATTCAAGACTTAAAATTTTGAACCAGTTCTAGTTACCCTTTGTGTTGTAAACGGTCACCTTTCAGGATAAACCCTAACAGGACGTTTGTACTGAGACATTAAGTACAAGTACARCTTGACCTAGAGATGCGTGATTTGGAAAGTTGCGCTAAATATCTTTGCATTGCCCCCCATTTCTATTTATTTTGGAAACTGGAAAAAAGTCTGTTCCAGTTCGCACATTATTTTATTATCAGTCTTAAGTTCCTGAAGGGTGTTTTTATTTTTGTGTCAGTCTCTAGCTGATTTGACAAAGTGATAATAGGCTATTTAGAGAACAGTCACAGAATATATGTGACATATGTGTCTTGCTTCCCAATTGACGTTGTTCAAATGCACTAGGGAAATAATGTTTTTTATGATAATGGCATAACTCAGGTTGGAAGGGACCTCGGAAGGTAAATTCTCTGGATTTTGAGTTTTCTGGGTTTTTTTGTTTCCTGATGGTAACTGAGCTTATAGGAGCAGGCAAGAATTCGAAGTAAATTGGGAGGAGGGGAGCTGATTTTGTTTTGTTTTGGGTTTTTTTTTCCTCTTTTAGAGTATTACAGTATTGTAGATTTTCCAAGTTTCTTGTATTGATTGGGTGTTTGAGAGGGATTTTGTGTAAGGTTTCAGATTTGCATTGAATAAATGATGTCTTTCTAGAAAACTTTATAGTCAACCTATTTTTTTTTTTTTTGAGAAAAAGTTATCTCTGCAGCTGGATGTGATGCCTTTAGTGTGCCGAAAAACTTAAACTTCAGTATTTGGTGAACTATTATAGCAAATTCTCATAAACTGCTGTGTAATACTTACTGTATCTGCTTAGTTATATTCTTCCTTTAGATTAAATATATTTTGAGAATAAAATGCTGTATTCTATAAAACACTCGGATGTTTTCTTAAACTTTTACTGCCATAATGTTCAATTATCTCTATGTACAAAGGTCAAATGGTGTCTAGCTGTGCAGGAAATGATCTGTAATAGAYGATGAAATTTTTATTCCTGTAGAAAAGTAGCTGCTACTAACTAGTTGTGGCTCTTGGTATGTGTGTAAAAGTTGGTAACTTCTAGTATGGATGCTGTTGAGTTGTTCTTTGGTCTGTGCTTAGCAGAGTTGTAATACAGCCATGCTTGTAGATGGAATTAGGATAAGAATTAAGCCTGGTATAATTGAGGTAGGCTGTCTCCCAGATCCTTTAATTTTGAAATTCAGAACACTAGTAGTATTTTCAATACTGATTCCTCTGCTAGCAAATGTATGCTTTCAATATAGAGGTGAAAAAATAAGTCTATTCAACTGACAAAAAATGAAAAATACCACCTGTTCTCCGTAGGTTTTGCCTGCGCATAGTCAGTAATTAATGGCTGGGGGCAGGGAGATTGTTTTGTTTCTTTAACACACTTTTTTGATACTTCAGATATACTTTTTCTGATTTGGGGAAATTCTTCATTTTCAGGTGGCAAATATTCTCAGTGCTTTTCCATAAGTTTGTGTTTTAATGTCAATATATTGTCATGTTTAACGTTTTTTCCAGTTCTCGTTGTCTCATAGTTTGACTTCTAAAACATCTGCACATCACTGCTTTATGCCAGGAATCTGCGTTTTCTAGATTGTAATATCTACTCCTCCATGGGGAGGAATGGTCTTGATTCTTGTTTGTTACGCACGGTACATAATACAGCAAGGAATAAAAKAAGTATCTTAAAATTGATGGTATTTATAGGAAATAACTAATGTTTACATTTTACTCATACCATCCATTTGTGTCCTACTTTTTTCCACTTTTTAGATGTGTGGTCAGCAGGCTGTGTATTGGCTGAACTGTTACTAGGACAACCAATCTTTCCAGGTGACAGTGGTGTGGATCAGTTGGTGGAAATAATCAAGGTATGGAACTCTAAATGCTTCTTCGATCCCTGAATTACTTCTTGGGAATTGGTGTGAAAATGTGCATTGTTATAAGCTTAGCAAAACAGATATTAAATCACCTTTGTAGAGTGTGTTCCAGTGATCTTTATTTGCCCCCTTACAATTATGAGTAATGACACACCATGTTTTAATTGTATTTTAAGCATTTTATTCTCTTAAAAGGGTTGCAATTTCARTGTACTTAGAAATAGCGCTTACATATTGTGCCAATATTTATTAACGTGCATGATTTTCATTCTTTCAGAATCTGGCTCTTTTTCCTTTGTTGCATGCAATTAGTACTTGGCTTTGAAAACAGGTATTAAATTTCTTTGTGCCAGATACATCACACATGCAGCCTTCTCTCCTCCTCCTACCTATGTGAGGTAAAAGGTGGAAAATGGCAGCCCTATTTTGCAGATGGAGAATCGAGACCTAAAAACCTTGGGCAAAAATATCTTCTACCTGAAAGTCTTGTTGTTAAAGTGAGACAGACCTAATATTTCAGAATATATAAAATATATATAGCACTTACGTTCAAACACATCTTGATTGATATCATTTAGTAAGCTGTGAATATTCAGTGACTCAAATTAGAAACATGGAAGGGTAATTCATAGCTTAAAAAAATTGGGTTCTGACTTCCCAGGATCTCTCCAGTTTAGCYGTTTTACCACTGAAATGCCTTTTCTCTGTGCTAGTCTCCCCCTCCTCATTCAACTTCTKTGGTGAAGGAGGTGTCTGAGGAGAACTGTGTGTGCTTCCTGTGAACTTGCCTATACTGTACATTATGTAAGATCGGAGTATTACGGAGGATATGATGAATTTATTTACTTCATCACTGCAAGGGGCCTCTATTAACAGAATTTCTTCCTTGAACTTGCRAATTAAGTGCTGCTGTAGTACAGGTGTGTTTATGTTGCTCATGTGTGGAAAAAAGCTCTCTCCAAAGCAAAAGTGTATAAGTAGAAGAACAGAAATTCTCGGTGATGTCTGTCATTCCTTGGAAGAGCTGTAAAACGTGCGTTGCTGATGTTTTTGTCACTGTACTAATGTGGCGTCTGACACCAACAGTAATTTGCCATCTCTTTGGAGCTATTTGCTCTATTTGGAGCTCGCTGGCTGGTCGGACTTGGCAGTTGTGTGGCCTGCTCTACGTTCTTGGTGGGATGTGCTTGAGATGAGAGCTATTCACAGAGATTTTTAGGCTCTTGCCAGGTCTCCTGCAGCCTTTGGCCATGTAACCCAAGCTTGAATTACTGTAATGGCTGTTGTCTCGCTGGAAGTCCTCCAGTCACCTCCTTTCGTCTGGAGGTTCCATGTCTTGCGCTTACCTTTCCCCTGCCTTCCTTGGGTTCTTACTGTTGTTTTTTGGCCTAGTGTCTTTCAAGCTCAGCAGGTTCAAGTGAGGACAGTTTGCATAAGAAACACYAGTGGAAAACTGGAAGTAGTGTTGTAGCCATCAGGAGTAGGATTGATGATTACACTGGCAGTATTTTTTTCCTTTTGAAAAGCATCTTGGAATGGTGCAGTGTTTTGCATTGTGCCCTTTTCATGAGATGTAAAATGGTCCCTGGAAACACTTCTGATTGCTCCACTTTCCCAAAAGTTCATGCAACAGCTGTGATATCTGCCCTCAGAAGTTCTCAAAAACTCCTGTTCTACCCTTTGAAACAAGACAGGAGTTCACAGATGTCGTCTTCTCATCTTGTCTGGAGCTGTTATGAAGGGAGAGGTGATGAAGGGAGAGGTGATTAATGCCTRCAAGCCTGAGAAACTATATTTAAAGAGTTTGGGTAAATACGATTATTTATATCACGATGATAATCCTGTAAGCCCTTTCCTAGTTCAGTTAGGAATTGGAGGCTATAGAGGCCTTATCAGCAAATTCATAACATTTTGCCTTACCATTGATTTGACTTTGACAGTGTGGAATTATAAAAATTAGAAAATAGATGTGCTCTAATTGTTGAGGTGTTTGCCAAGCAGCAATTGTCGTGTTGCTCCATTTGCTAGAAGCTGTTTTCATTAGCTGGACATTTTCCAACTCTACATTTGGATATTTTCAGCTCTACAATAGTAGAAGTAAACAACTGTGAACTGTTAATTTTATATAGCATCTGTGTGCTTCAATTCTGATGATTCTGTTTCAATACAACCTAATACAAGCATAAAGGAAGCAGAGGAGTACTTTATTAAAGCTGTTGATAGGCTGTTTGCCATCTACAGTTTCTTTAAATGACACTACCATGACTGTGTGATCATTTTGGACTGACTCATCACCGAATACACGGTGTTCCAAAACTAATGCTTTGTCTCACGACAGCCAAAGGAGTGTCCAGTGTAAAGGCTTGAACTTCTGTGAATTATAGGTGAGGTAATGGTTTTCACCTCACCAGAAATGGGTTTTTGAATGATTTTTTTTTAACGGTAGAAAGGGGGATTCTGAATGATCATCAAAACCTGCATTGTTCTGGGTTTTCATCTTCTATTAGGAATGTAGCCATCCATACATAGAAATGAAGTGAAACAGGTAGCTTCAATGTAGGAATAACTCCCATTTATAGTAAGCCCAGTCTCTTCAATTGAAAAGTTATAGTAATAAGATAGTATGTTTTAGGGAAGTCTAAAAAAAAATGTTGTAAACCTTAAAGTAATAATCACTAGAAAGAATGTTCACTGAAATGTTAAAGGAAGTATGATGGAAAACGTGAATTTGAATAGGCAGGTGCCATGAATATTTTTCTGCCCATGTACTTGTTGCTGAGACGGTATAGATTCTCAGGCCACGACTGGAAGGAAAAACAGAAGGTAAACTGCAGATGTGGACTGCTTTTCAATAGATCTGTCTACCAAATCTTGTGTTGTGAAATGTTAAATTGATTGTGCATAAAGCACTGACACAGGGCTATGGTGAGAATACAGAGTGAGTTGTAGTTGTGTGAGGCTAGCACATTCAAGATTAACAAGGGCCATGAGAAAGTGTCTTAATGAAGCGCATGATCTGGGTGATGAGATGCTTCTCTTTTAATGTCACACCTGAAGCTAATTGCCAAACTGGGAGTAGATGGGAAATAGTACTTTCACCCCAAACATTAGTCATTTTTCTTCTCCCCTTTGAGAATGAGGAAAAGTAGAAACTGAGATCCTAAATTTTCCTTTATGCCAGCTGTTGGCAGGGACCTGTCCGTTCTGTTTTATGTCCTTTAAAAGTGACCTATACTCAAGGAATAATTGAGCATATTTGTTTTTTTCAAATGTATACAGAAGTCATGAAACATTCTCTCCCTACTCCCAGAATGATGTTTAAATTTCACTCATGTTTGAAAGGTTGGTATAAAAATTGCAAACTCTCTTGGGTTCTGCAGCCTCAATACAGTTGAAGACAGCCAGTTCTGCAGCGTAAAAATTACCAGAAATATAAGTCTTGGGTACAGCATGTTACACAACAGTAGGTTATTTAAAATCTCATTTAAAGTGGGGTTCATTTGAAATTTGTTGACAGATGGTCTCCACCTCTTTCATTTGCTGTTGTAGAATATTACTATTTAAAGCTCTTATTGTAGCACAAATGTATGCTAATGTTAGCTAACAGTAGGAGAAATAGAGGTATGTGATCARCCAAATAGCAGCAAAATCTGTAGGAATTGCAGACTGTGACCTGTGACCTGCTCTTATATAGTAAATGTCTCGGAGTCATGCTTTTTAGATAGCTTTCTTGGAACTATACATCTGAAATGTGGGAACAGAGGAAATGAAGTATTTTGAGCTCCCCAAAAGGGATATATTTGAACACTTTTATCTAGTATTTGGAAATKAATTTGACCTCCCATCCACTTAAACATACTTGATTCTCCTGCAGGAAGGATCAATTTAAACTTTTCTGCTGGTTGCTATTAATTCAGGATGACTAAAAGTCACAGTCTTATAGCCAAGATATATATCTCTTCAGTTGCTTATTCAACTTTGATTATTCAGAGTTCATTTCACAACACGACAGCTGGATCTACGTGTGGGTATGAATATTTTGCATTAGACTGGAGGATAACATTTAAGGCGCTACCATATTAAACATAGTGCTCCCTTGTCATGTAAACCATGATGACATCCACTAGGAAGCCGTGTTTGTAAAAAAATTGATTTTTCAGTTCAGTGGGACTCGGGCTTGCTGCAAGTTACACGATGAATACGTTCAGTCCTTTGCTGCATCAGAAACATGTTAGGCTTTTGTCGCACTTTGATTTACTTTCAGTGGTGTTGGTACACTTCCATTTCGTGTCATCTTGCTAGCTCGTCTTCRACCAGTTGTACATGGAGGTTCTCAGGGCCTGTTGCGTGCTTGCCAGCTTGTCAGAAAAACGTATCTTCATCAAGGAACACAGTATCATCTTCTTGTGAATCAGAAGATGACCTTCTTCTTAGCTGCTTTTGAAGAATCTCTTGTTCATATTTCCTTAAATGCCATCTCTCCAGACCCCCTTAATCTGAGTAGGAGAGAGAGATTCCTGACTGATTTCTGCTGATGTTTTAAAAATATTTGATGTGGGGAAATACTTGGAGCTCCATCTGAAGGAATAATTTAATCTAAATAAATTCTTCTCACAGAAGAGAAATGATGTGCTGTGCTTTTTCAAAGTCTCATCTTGAGTTGTGACTCTTCCTGCTTATTTGTAGCTGTTGCTAGTTACTCCAAAGATTAGATATTCCCATCACTGGGAATATCTCAAGTGGGTAACTCAGTACATCTTGCTGCATTCCTTGTTCATTATAATTCAGCCCCAGCTAACTTTCAAGTGACATCTTCAGATATATGTACCAATTCCTGAAGTAGGCAGAGTGGCGGTGTGAACTTAATAGTCGTATAAAGAAATTATATATAAACAAATGTCATGCCTACAGTATAGTGTAGTACAGGCTCTTCATCAATGGAAGTATGAAACTTTTCTTCCAAAAGCCCAGGAAGGCTGTGGTTGTCTTTTGACAAAATCACAGAGTGGTTGATGTTGGAAGGGACCTCTGGAGGTCATCTATTCAACCCCCCCCGCTCAAGCAGAGTCACCTAGAGCATGTTAGACAGGATCATGTCCAGGTGGGTTTTGAGTATCTCCAGAGAAGGAAATTCCGCAACCTCTCTGGGCAACCTGTGCTAGTGCTGTATCACTCTCACAGTAAAGAAGTTCTTCCTAAAGTCAGACAGAACTTCCTGTGTCTCAGTTTGTGCCCTCTGGCCTTGTCATTTGGCACCACTTGAAAAAGTCTGCCCCATCCTCTTGACACCTTCCCTTAAGGTATTTGTAGACATTGATAAGATCCCCCACCTCAGTCTTCTCTTCCCTAGGCTCAGCGGGCCCAGCTCTCACAGCCCTTCCTCATAAGAGAGATAYTCCAGCCCTCTGATCAACTTGGTAGCCCTACGCTGGACTCTCTCCAGTAGCTCCATGTCTCTCTTGTACTGGGCAGCCCAGAACTGGATGCARTACTTGAGATGAGGCCTCCCCAGGGCTGAGTGGAGGGGCAGGATCACCTCCCTCAGGCTGCTGGCAATACTCTTTCTAATGCACCCTAGGATACCATTGGCCTTCCTGGCCACAAGGCCACATTGCTGGCTCATGGTCAACTTGTCATCCACCAGCACTCCCAGGTCCTTTTCTACAAAGCTGCTCTTCAGAAGGTCAGCCCCCAGCCTGTACTGGTGTGTGGGGTTATCCCTCCCTAGGTGCAGGGCCCTGCACTTACCCTTGTTGAACCTCATGAGGTTCCTCTCCACCCAGCTCTCCAGCCTGTCCAGGTCTCTCTGAATGGCAGCACAGCCCTCTGGTGTATCAGCCACWCCTCCCAGCTTGGTATCATCAGCAAACTTKCTGAGGAGGCACTCTGTCCCCTCATCCAGGTCATTGATGAAGAAGCTGAACAGGATGGGACCCAGTACTGGGCCCCGGGGAACTCCACTAGCCACAGGCCTCCAACTAGACTCTGTGCCACTGAGTACAACCCTCCGAGCTCTGCCTTTCAGCCAGTTCTCAAGCCACCTCCCTGTCTTCTCATCTAGCCTGCACTTCCTGAGCTTGCCTACGAGGATGCTATGGGAGGCAGTGCCAAAAGCCTTGCTGAAGTCAAGGTACACAACGTCCACTGCTCTCCCCTCATCTACCCAACCAGCCATTCCATTGTAGAAGGCTCTCAGATTGGTGAAGCAGGATTTCCCCTTGGTGAATCCATGCTGGCTACTCCTGACCACTTTCTTTTCCTCCCTGTTCTTGGAGATGACATCCAGAATGGGCTGTTCCATCAGCTTTCCAGGGATGGAGGTGAGGCTGACTGGCCTGTAGCTTCCTGGGTCCTCCTCCTTGC
>NW_028187111.1:3479366-3496549 GCF_003343005.1 Rhea americana
GGCCAGACTTAACGCCAGATGGGCCTTAGCCTTCCACATCACATCCCTGCATACTCTGACCACCTTCTTATATTCCTCCCGAATAGCCTGTCCCCTCTTCCACATTCTGTGTACTTTCCTCTACTGTTGGAGTTTTGTCAGGGGCTCCTTGCTCATCCACGCAGGTCTCCTGCACCGCTCTTGAGCTTGGAGCAAGTGCTGCTTGAATACTAGCCGGCTCGCCTGGACTCCCCTTCCTTCTAGGATCCTAACCCATGGGATTCCTCCAAGCAGGTSCCTGAAGAGGCCAAAGGCTGCTCCTGAGGATCTCCTCAAGTCCCGCGTTGCAATCCTACTTACTGGCTTGCTTCCTGCTTGCAGGATCCTGAACAATATCTCATGGTCACTGCAGCCAAGGCTGCCCGCAGCCTTCACGTCTCCAACCAGTCCTCCTTTGTTGGTTAGGACAAGGTCCAGCAGGACACCCCTCCTCGTTGGCTCCTCAAGAAGTTATCACTGATGCTCTGCAGGAACCTCCTAGCTGTGTTGTCCTTCCAGCAGATACCAGGGTGGTTGAAGTCCCCCATGAGAACCAGGGCCTGTGATTGTGAGGCTACTTCCAGCGGTCTGTTTAAGGCCTCATTGACTTCTTCCTGAGCAAGTGGCCTGTAGTAGACATCCACAACAGTGTCACCCATGTTACCCTGTCCTTAAATTATTACCCATAAGCTCTCAACCAGCTCTTCATCCATGTGTAGACAGCTTGATTCCTTGCAGTTGCTCTCTCACATAAAAGCAAGTCCACCACCTTGCCTTCCTGATCTGTCTTTCCTAAAAAAGCATGTAGCTGTCTATGACGACATACCAGTCATGTGAGCTATCCCGCCATGTCTCTGTAATTGCAATGAGCTCATGGCCCTGCAACCGCACACAGGCCTCCAGTTCCTCCTGTTTATTCCCTGTGCTGCATGCATTGGTGTACCGGTGTACATAGAGGTAGTTGTTCATGCAGGTTTCACAGGAGGGGTGCAATAGTATCCCCCATAGCCATGCGCATAGCCCCCATATGCGCATCCTCAGCTGCTAGAGGCCTCCTGACTTTAGTTTTGTTGACTACGTTGTCTTATAACTCTTCCCTTCTCTCATCCTTCCTAGTTTAAAGTCCTCTTTACCAGGCTGGCCAACCTCGCTTAGTAAGGTGGATCTCATCTCTCCCCATCAGTTGCTGATCTTCAGATAAGACCCCATGTTAACAGAAACCAAAACCTTGTTGCCAACACAAGCAGTGCAGCCAGTTGTTAACTTGGAAAATCCATCTACTCCTTCTCCTATCCTTTCCTGTCAGTGGTAGGATTGAGGAGAAGATCGCCTGGGCCCCCAGACTCTTGACCACCATCCCCAGAGCACTGAAAACCTGTTTGATCGTTTCCAATTTTCCCTTTGTATCATTAGCTCCCATGTGAAAGAGCAGTAGAGGTTAATAGCCTGACGCGTGGACAAGCCTTGGCAGTCTTTCAGTGACATCTCATATACGAGCCCCTGGCAGGCAGCAAATCTCTCTAGACAAGAGGTCAGGTCAGCAGATAGGTGCTTCCATCTCCTGCAGCATGGAGTCACCCACAAGAATCACTTGTCGCTTCTTCTGAGTGTTCACGCAAGGCAGAGGGTCTGTTGGCCCAGTTGCTTCCCTTGAAGCCAATTTTAAGTTTATCTGCTTGGAATCTGTTGTACAAGTGGACTGTAACTGAATGCAGTTCAAAAGAAGAATTCTAACCTACAGGAATGTTTCTTTGAGATAAAATTGGCATGGATGCCTATGCAGTTTCCCTGGTCTGATGCACCTGACCTGAAAAGTGGTACTGGTGTCTGCCAGGTTGCTGGCCCTGTGGGAAAGCTCTGAAGATGGGGAACTCCTTGCCCTGCCTGTGCTGCTTCCCAGCTCTGCAGGCTGTTGAAACCATCAATGGAAAACTTGTCATGATATCCCCCCAGACTAATACAACCTTAGTTCCTGTGGAGAATTATTCTTTTTTCCCCTACTGCAAAAAGAGAATCT
Organism: Rhea americana; assembly: GCF_003343005.1. NCBI lineage: Eukaryota > Metazoa > Chordata > Aves > Rheiformes > Rheidae > Rhea > Rhea americana. Next base: position 3,481,402 of record NW_028187111.1, read on the forward strand.
CTAAAAACGAAATGATTTTCTTTCTAAGCTAATATTTGTCTTCTGAAAGGTTCTGTTTAATATCTTCCCTCTACTTCCCTCAAAAACGGGAGAAAAGTTTGTCATAAGAATGGAACAGAGATAATTATCTGAGCAACCTTGGGACATTGGCAAGACTTCATATGCCAGCCTGCATACTGTCTTTACCAGAGAGATTTTTTCATGTGTTACAATCTAGAGTAGGAGATGTGCTACTTTGCAGAACTAGGAAATGGAGGGTTTTTTTTTTTGTTTGTTCTTACTGACCTTTATGATTATTCTCTGTACAAAAAATGGCACCAAAGTTCAGGAGAAATAATAAAATTTTCCTATAGTTCTCTGGGTTAGGAATGAGGCAGGGGGAGAGGTGTTAAAACATGAGTTCTGTAGTATCAGGAATCCTATCCATATGTAACTTTTTAGTCTCTGACAGTTTTATTGAGCTGAATGCTAAGTATAGACTGCAATTATAATATATGGCTCACACTGAAATGTGAAGGTACTATTTTGGGCTCAGTTTCTGAAATAAAATAAATTCAGTAAGAGTAGTTAATGGGGAGAGAGGAGCTGTCTCTTCCGGAGAAGAAAAAGGAAGAGGGAATGTTTCTCTTTATTGGATGCGTTCCTGTGCTGAGTGGATGTATGTCTTTGGGACTGGTTGTGAGTGCTGCAGAACACCTACGCACAGCCATCATGGGCTTGAACAGAGATTCTCTCCCTTTGCTTGTAAAAGAAGTGTTCTGGTGTTTTTTTCCTTTTTTTTTTCTTGTGTCCCCTCACCCTTTGCCTAATGTAATTTGCCATTTCCAGTGGTTGCTGGCAGTACAAAAAGTTGGTGAACAATTATATTCATGTCAGCAGTGACAATGAATTTCTTCTCATTGCTAGTATATAGCTCGCTTTGCATTTGTGAACAGAAGACATCTCTATATTTAGCTGGCTTTCATTTTGCTTGACAGGAGCRTATTTTTGAAAGAAAGTGTATATAAAGAGTGTAAATTTTTTTCTTTTTCTTTTTTTTTTCTTTTAACTACAGCCCCCTTGAAGTATTATCTCAAAGTTGGCCTGTRTATACAGCTTGAGATGCCAGCACCATAGAATTTTTAAGTAACTATTTGGAACATCTTYAACAACTTTATGAAGAGGTGCAGACATGTTTGCAAAAGTGTTTGTTGTGCTATTCACTAAAGCATGCACACAAGACTTTCAGGAGCATATATCCTCATAAACTTGTTGTTTTTATTATTTTTTTTTATTGTTTTCTTTCATGGAGAATGCCATATACTACCGTAACCACAGCTTTCAGGAGGATTCTGAATTAAATAACTGTCTTGTTCCCTCTGTAGTTCACTTCAGTCATCACCAGCGGCAGTTCTGAATCTTCAGTCTCCTTATGCTTATAACTAACTTTTACATTTTGGCAAAATTTTAGAAATAAAAATGGTCATCAGAGAAGCTTTATTCTACTAGGATTTGTGTGAACCCTGCAGTTTCCTCTGCATCTTACATTGCTAACAGTGTGATTTGGGTCTCAAATTTTCTGTGCAGGGCTGCACAGTGCAGCTAGGTGCCTTCAGTCCTGGGCTATAGAAAGGTAGTCTTTAAGAATTTGATATTATTCTTCTTTTCCTCCATGAAAATCCAATTGTAAGAACACAATATGAAGATCTTCAGGTTATTTGTAGTCAAATTGAAGGCTTATCCTGGACTCAGAAATGTCCTCTTACTATTTGTTAGAGAAGTGATTACTAGGAACTTACAGCCTTCCTTTAATTACTTGAGATATATACTGTTAAGTTGCCTTCATGAACCTTGTCCCTGGAACACAAATGATCTGGGGAGCTTCATCTGTTACAGATTAAGGTCGAGGAAAAGCTCTCCTGAAAAGACTTCTGAAACCTGATCCATTGAGGTTTTTGATCTGAGAGAATGAAAGYAGCATCTTCTCAGCAAGTGTATTCCTCAATTAATCTTGCTGGATAATGCTGCTTTTAATTTGAGAGATGGTGATGATGACTGAGATTCTGCAAACACAGAAGATCAAGACTAGTGGACCTCTAGCCTGTTGTCTTCTGCTGCAAGAAGTTCCCTTTCTTACAAGAGTCATATGTAGTTCCCTTTCATTAATTCAGGAGTTTAGTCTTTATTCCAGCCACAGCTGATTCCATCAGACTGCTGATGTTTTCTCTAGTATTTATTCTGTTTTGGTTAATAGTCTTAAAAAAAGAGAAAAAGTATCTTTCTTCTTGAAGATACCACCTTTTAAAAGGCTTTTCCCAAGAAGTAAGTAGTATGTGCTAATCTGTATAGACCTGAATAATTCAGTATTAGATCCTGTATTTCTTTAAAGCTCTCTGACCTTTTCAAGGTAAAAAGAAACCTTTCTCCGAAGAACATCTGCCCCATAGTATTTTTCTGACTTAGTATAGCAGGAGCAGTTGTTTGATAGAGTAAATTTGCCAAAAATGTGCAAAGTAACTTAYAGAACTTCTTTGGGTTTTTCAAAGTGAATTAGCAGTCAAATATGTGATTTTTCTTAAAGAGATGATTTGCCCATTTTTTGTGATAGTATGATAGCCATTAGTCACCRAGGTTACTCAAATGAATTTATTCCTAATACACACAAAACTCAATGTAAATCAGTGAAGTACAACATAGAGATCATGCAGAAAATGATGTTTCAGGACATTTTTCTGTTGGTTGCTATAGGACCTCTTCCAGCTGTGTGGAATACTTGTGCTATTTTATAGTCTATCATTTTACTTACCCCACACTTTTTTCTGGATTATGATTTGAATTTGTCAGATTCTCCAAAATTCCTATTCTATTTTAAATATCCTACAATTCATAGATTCTTTAAAGTTCCTTCTTCCTATTTCCTTTCCTTTCTTCCTCTTTTTTTCCTAATCTGCTTGAAAGCGCCTAAATGKCAATGACATAGCTTTTCATGCTAGAGAGAACAAAGTAAATACACTGAGTCGCTAATGCAGGTAAATTTTCCATTTGTACAGTTGTTATGCTTGTCAAAGCATATATAACTTAAAGGTTAGACTTTCCTTTCTTTCACCTARCATGATGCCTCTTCCATACCTTCTTTTCCGTGCATTCATGAGAGCTTAAGCACTGTTGCCTGCTTCTGGCAACTCAGCTTCTTAGAAGGCAAATAAGTGAATATTTTTTAGTAATATATATATGATGTCAGATTGGAATTGTTTATAGAGTTAGTTTCTTTTGCATGTGTGATGCCATCTTTTAGGAAAGGTGTAAGGTGTCTTTTTAAGTTTTAATTACACTGATTCTTCAGGCAAGCCTTATGTCTTTGTGACATTAATAATCGCCCTGTATGGAAAATTTGGGAAGCTTCTATCTTCACATCTGTGAGACTTTGCCCCCAAAATTGGCCCTGGCTACGTGGAAGGTCATTTTTCGCATCTGAAGTTCTGCTGTTTGAAATGACTGTTGTTAATTSTGAGAAATGTTCGTGGCTTCCACTCAAAGGTCCAAAAAGTCTTTCAAATTTAGGTTGACGTGTCTTGTAACATCACATAACTCAAGAGCACTATAAAAATCAAGGAAAACAGTGATTCGGGATTACAAAGAAATGTACAATTCTGGATAGATGGTCTTATGCTATAATAGTTCCGCATCCTCCACTATTGTATTAAATACCAAGAGCATGTGTGGTTTTATTCTCTAGAGGAATAGATCTGTATTGAAGTATCCTATTTGGGGCTTCCTGAGAAAAGGGGAGATGGGGTATAAAGTTGGTAGTTAGGAGACTGTGTTGAGTGTGCATCTCATTAAAATACACCTTTTTGGTTTCATTAATGTTGRAAAGGAAGAGATCAAAAAAAGCATTGCACTTGGAAATATGATCCTTATTTCCTGGAAGAGTTCATATTTAAGCATAAAATGTTCCGTTCATCAGTCTTGCTGCTACTGGCACTCACATTTTTACCTTTCTTGTTGCTCAGTGCACAGTATCAGACAAGCAAAGGCCCTTTCCGGTGGATGAATTTAGTTTTATCTGAATGCCTCAGTATCCTCATCTCCTGTGCTTCAGCTGAGGAGTTGCTCCCTCCCATCTTTCAGAACTACAGCTCTATTTTGTGAATCATGGCTAGGGCTTGTCCCTGGGTCCTCCCATGAAGTCCTCCTTACCTATCTAAGCTGAATTCTCCCCGATTCTGTAAGTAGTCTTTATTTAAAGACATTTTCTTTCTGTAGATGCTCTTGTTCTGAGCAGCTGCGGGAACTGTGACAGTTTCCTGAATTTTGGCTCTGTAAAAAATATAATCCTTGCCTTCTCTTAGGAGGATTACTAAAGAAAACTTTCCTTCCGAACTTTCAAAACATTGAAGGGGAGGAGGGGAAAAGAAGATGTGCTTCCTTTTAAACAAGTTCTATTTATACTAAGGAAATCTTAAAACATAATGCAAAATGGTGGAATAGCAACGTAAGTTACTTGTGATTTTTCCAAGAAGTTAATTGAACTAATCCAAGTAACTGAGGTTTTGAAAATGGCTTTAGTCTTGAAGTAGGATGAAAATAATGTTTGCAGATGTAAAGCTCATCATATTTTAAAAGTGGGAAGCTTTGAAAACACTACCATCCTGGCAGGCTCATTGCTTGGTGGCCAGTCCTCTGCAAGTGACTGCTATAACCAGCGAGGCAGCTCGGGGCTGTGCTGCTCTGCAGCCGCCCACCAGGCTGCTGCAGAGCATGGCAGCTGGAGCAGCCAGCCGGAGAACAAGCATGGAGAAGACACATTTTTCGGTTAMCTTATCTTGCCCTTCCCCCTACCCTCCCCTTTAAAAATTTGGCAAAATATCTGATATCCTATGAAACATCCCATTTTCTACCAGCTGAGCAAAACTGGGAAAAAAAATCTGAGAGTTTTAACTGTAACACTTAGCTTTTAGAGTGGGTGGGGTTTAAGTCCTAGGCAGTGATCAGAAGGTAGGAGTTACGTGATCATTCATTTTGTTTAACTTGTCAATGAAGTCTCTTATCCAAGAAACAATTGTCTGAAAAATTGGGAGATTATTCCCTGTTTTTTCCTCTGCTGCTTATTTAAAAGGTTACTAGGTTTTTTGTGTTGTGCAACTCATGTTTTAAATCATAGAAAGCGGTATCAAGTTTCTTTCATAATATCTGGTGATGGCTTTTTAGTTGCATGGATTCACTGAATAGTGGCACTTTACCTGACTCCTTTAGAGTGTKTGTGCAATTTTCACGTAACAGAATGAAAGCGTTCACTAATAGCGGAATATTTGACAAAATACTTCTTTATCAAAWGGTGAGATAGAGTGCTATTGTAATGTTTTGTATTACTTTCTAATTGTGACCACACAATCTTGATCATGGGTTAACAACATACTGATCTATGTGGCAAGAGATCTGATGGAATGAAAGACTAACGTGACTATGGGGTTCCTATAGGTATGATTAGAGGAACCCCTCCTTTATACTCTGGCCTTTTTAGTACTTTCCCTAGAATAAAAGAATACCAAGCGACTGAATGTGAACAGATAACAATAAGATTTTTTGATTTTTTTTTTTTTTGAGTTTTTATGTGTAGGTAGAATTGAATGGTGCTCTTGAGACTAATGCTAACTGAACAATAAGCCTTAATGCCATATTGTCCTGCTTATTCCCTAAAAGGATTTCCAGAATCCTCTCAAAACCTCTTCACCCCTCCAAGGCGATGTGTAACTGTGTTTTATTTCTTATACGACTACTAATTTATATATATAAATAACATAATGCAGGTTCTGGGAATGAAAAAATTTTAACAGTAAACTGCAGATGTATGTTGTAGATGCTTTCAGGTTAGCTTTAAACTACTTTTCTCTTCTGAATGTTCAGGTATGAAAAGAACCCACTTCTAATAATAAGCTTATTGGAGTGCTGTTGTTAATGGCTATTAAAATGCAATCTATGTTACTGGTCTTATCCTTAATCGACCGTATGCAGTGAGCTACCATCTATGAAGATGTTCAGCAGTACTGTTTAACAACATTCTCATCAGAGTAAAATCTCATTCCTGTTGAAGTATTGCTAAATTTGAGAGAGTCATGAATTTCATTAAAAAGTCTTGAGAATTAAGTTTTTAACACTTGGCTTGGAGCATGAGCTGAATTGCCACCAAGAGTCTAGTAAAGTTTTGTTAAATGTTCTGTTCTCAACCCTCTATTAATTAGCTGTGCAGATTGACTTCAGTTAAGTTGTCTCATTGMGTAATAAGTTATGCTGTGTTTATCATGTGAATCTGAAAATCTCAAGTATATGTAAATTTTCTTTCTTTTTTTTCTTTCTAGGTTCTGGGAACGCCCACAAGGGAGCAAATTAGAGAAATGAATCCAAACTATACTGAATTCAAATTCCCTCAGATTAAGGCACATCCATGGACTAAGGTGAGTCTTTATGAATTGAATAATAAAGACGTGGGCTGAAACTAAAAATTCACGGGTTAAGTTTGATTGTTTAGTCTCTTGGTTGCTTTCAGTCTAATCTGGATGCGTTTAACTAAACTATGGACTCAATAACTCTTGGTGTAGGTAAGGAGAAAGAAGGTATTGAAGCAGTGCACTGTTGGTCTACTTTTTTGATGCTTTCTAGAGTTTCTTGCTTTRCTTAGGTTTTTTTTAAACAAATGATGTTTTGTATTAAATTGCAGTATACCTAAATCCTGTCATGACACAACTCCCGATATGCACAAAAATCACTTAAAAGTTAGAAAGCGTTCCATTAATATGTGTGACACTTTTATAATACTATTACATAATGTGACAAGGATGGTTGACAGTAACTTTGCTAACTAGTTCTCCTATAATTTTACTTGCAGTCTAATGTATGCGTTGTTGAGGGGGGTCATTTTTCTTAGAGTTACTTTTAAGATGATTCTTGTCATCCACTTTTCACTGTTGCAGCAAATACTGGCTATATGATAACATAATCAAAGAGGAAACTGCCAGCATTAAAATAAATACATTGCTACACAATTAAGCTGTCTTCCACACATGGAGGATTGAAGGATATTTGACTTGGAAGAGGGTAACAATTAGCATTTAATTAGCCTTTTGGGAGTGCAGTAAGTTAAATATTGAGTCTTAAGTAGTTGAAGCATGGGTAGTTAATATTTTTGTTTTGCTGCTTGAGAAACATCTAATATAGTCACAGTATATTCATATCGTATCTTAACAGCTCAGGTTTTCTTCTGCCAAGAATGTAGAGTGTATGCACAAAAGTATTACGTTCCTAGTCCAGCGCATGTCCAGTTCAGGCATTTTGCAACTAAATACTCTATGATTTTAGAAACTCTGGGTAGATGGCATAGAGCTGATTCAGGGTCTTTGAGGTAGCAGCCCAAGGATGTGCTAGGTACCTGGCAGGCCAGGTAGTGGGAGTCATTATTTCTGTGACAGATTTTCAGCTGAGCTATCTGAGTGCCCAATTATGGGTTGGTTGGGTGGTTTGTAATATTTTGAGAGGTCAGTAAATCCAGTAAAGCTGTTTAATATCTTAAATTAGCAGGGGAGAGGAAGGAGGTAGAAATGAGGGCCAATTCCTGGCAGTTGGTCTTTTCTGTTTCAAATTGTGTTGTGGTAGAAGCCACAAGAATAAGCCCAAAGCCTTATAGCAGTGAATTGTAGCGTTATGTCTGGATTCCTTCAGTGAAGGTATTGTGGACTTCGGGGTTTAGATCAATATGCAGTGGTGTAGAGGTGCTGAGATGTTCTGTAATCTGCGGAGTTAAACATCTAAGCTGGCTCTGCAACTCACCTTCCATGTGAATAGGCTTAAGAATCATCTATATGTGCTTGATGTCTCTGTCATGGCCTAACTGACCCTTCTGGCAAATGTGGCTTCATGGAGAAACTGCGTGTTCCTTCTGTTTTGCCGTTTATACCTACAGGAGTGCTTTAACTGGTCATTCCATAGGATCACGAGTGAAACCAAGTCAGTCATAAAGAACACAGAGGAACTTGCCAGAAGATCCAGTTAGCACAAAATGGTTTTTGAGAGTTGTGTTGCAGCATAGCTTCTCATCCTCAGTTCATTCTACACCCAATTCTTCCTCATATCAATTGTGTGTAGAGTAGCATCTGGGCCAGTTTATTACATTTGGGGTATGTTAGACTTCACTTACGAGTTTTCTACTTTTCTTACTGTTCAAATGCTGAATTAGCAAATTGGACTATCTGGTATGGTCTTTGTCATGTTGCTCATTCTCTCGATGTATTCCTTCTAAAAATTCTTTCAACATCATGATGTTAAGACATGAAAGATTTAAGTAAATAGCAATAATATATAGAARTGATCTTCCTTACCCAGCTGTATTAAGTCTGATGGCATAGTGGGAATGTGCATCATCTTGGAGCTTCCATATTTTTCCATTGAAAAGAATGACTRGAAGCTTGGAAGAAAAAGTACTTTTAAAGTGCGGTTGTAGAGGTGCAGTCTAATGAGCAGAAAAGGAGGACTGAAAAGTTAAAGTGCAAATGTTTTTTGTTTTAACAACGTATTTAGCTAGAGTGGCACAGGTAGTTGCCAGCAGGACTTGACCTCTAAAAGTTTCAGTCTCAAAGGTGCAATTTTCTGTAATTCAAGCTAATAAATTACTGAATGTTACAGTAGTTAGAAGGCTAGTGGGGTTTTTTGTTTGTTTATTTAGGGGGTTTTGTGTTTTTATTTTATTTTTTTTTTNGACTAGTTATGGCCAGAGGACTGAGCAGACTATTAGAAGCTAGTTTTTTGCATGAAAAATGTGCAGGCAGCTAGCTCTCAACATATTTGAGAGAGGATTGTTGCAAATATTACAAAGATAGCCAGTGAAGGGGCATGTTCAGCTTCTGTTTGGAACTTAACCTACTTTATGCAATCTGGAAGAGACTACATCCAGTCCAGTAGTTTTCTRTACAAAAATAAGGTCTATGGTTAGCTGTTGTGTTCAGGGAATATTCTTGATCTGCAAAGGTGTATGTACATTGCAATCAAGAATTTTCTGTAGAAGGTGTAGTTCCTATGAGTTGCACCTGACATTCTGGAATGTAGAYTTCTATTGGACGTACCTGGTTTTGCTCTGCTTTCTAGGTACTTCTCAGAGGTATGGATAGGTTGTTTTCTTCTGAGTATCTCGGTAATACTGTGAATTGTTTGCCATTGTCTGCTAGATGAAAGAAAAATGGTTGCTACTGTTGTAGGTCTATGTTTTTTCCAAAACTTTGGAGAAATTGCTTGAGATTGAACAAGGATGAGTCCATCCAGGTCTGTAATTGCTCAGATTCCTTCGGTTTTGGGCTTAAATTGGGATTCTGAGCACACGGGATTCAGAGTTCATTAAAAGTTGTGGTCTACCTTCATACATATAGCTTAGAATTTTCAAAAGAAATGTATTGATGTCATCTGTATACAGTATTGATATTTAATATGATGAAGTAGTGTGATGAAAGGTATCTCAAGTTAATGAGGGTCTGTCAGTCTTAGATTGGGAGAGAATTCAAGAATATACTAAAAAGGTTTTTCCACTGCAGCAGTAATGTGTGATTACACTGTGGACTGATTTTCTTCTCAGTCTGTCTTTTCAATCCATTGGCAGTTTGAGTGTGAAGTACTATTGTAACTCAAGAGCCTAAGTCTCAGCATAAAACATACAGAAGCCTTGCTCTCCAGCACAGTCCTGTGTTGTCCAAGCATGTGCATGTGTTTCTACCAGTCACGTGCATGATAGAGTTGATGACTGCAATTCAGTGCATCCCTCACTAGCAAAAGAAAAGAAAGCCTAAACTTTTTGGGAATATTTCTTCCAAACAGTACTTTTTTCCCCCTCTCCTTCCTCTCCATTAGGAGAATTTTTTGGTTCTTTTCCAGCATTTCTCTTCATAGTGCAGCAATGTTTAATCTAGATCTTAGCTGTTCTTTTAAATCAGATTTCTTTTTGTTCTCACTGAATATAGACCAGTTTGTACTCATGGAGGTGCATCCCACTGCTTGTCTGCCTTGTCCTGCAAGTAGCGCTAAGGTTCTGAAGGAACGGTARTATCTTTTATGGGCCAAACTGGTACAGTTGGAAAAAATGGGCAGGATTTTGGACACACAATCTTGTCCTCAGGGTTAGCTTGTGTCTGAAAGCCTGCCCTCTTTCTCCATTTGTATCAGCTGGTCAAATAAAAGTTACTACCCTTTCTCTAAAGGGTTGGCTGCTGTTTTTACAAGATTAGAACTTTGCTTCAGACACTTCAACTCCTTGAGTCTTCTTATTTGTTGAAAGTGGACAGTCTGATCCCTGCTACTAATCTCTAAACTTGTTTCTCTTCTATGGACTAAGCTCCACCTATATGTTACAATCTTGAGAATAGAAAGCCAATGAAAATCTGAGATCGAATGCAAAATTGTATTTTATAGGGTTGTTGAAGTTCAGCTTAGGTGGTTAGCTTTCTCTTAAATTTTTGGCTCTTTTGGAGGGGGTTGGGGCAGTGGGATGGAGGAAGAAAGATATAAAAGCATGCTTCATAAGTTTGTGTTAGATTGTCTTTGCTTATCGTGGTCCCTTTACAGCTGGCCTATATCCTGGTGTTACTCAGATGCTGTCTTCAAATTTCAAACCCTTTGGGCTGTAGAAACAAAGGCCCTGCAGCAATTGTTTCCAGGATAGCACAGAAAACATGTCTGTCCATCCATGGCATACCACTTCTCCCCCACCACCCTGACAAGCAAAGGATCTCATCTGAGTAACATTGCAGTAATGTAATATAATTACATAGTTTAGGCCCCTTCTGTATGGCAGAGGTGACCAGTTTGGACCCTGAGTGTTTTATTTGTTTTATTCATTTATTTATTCACTTGCAGTTCCACCCATTTGTCATGAACAGGCACCGTAACAAACTGGCTCCTCTACTGAGCTACAGGCATGCCCGTGGTGGCACAACAGCTCAACAGGTCGTATCAGCCAAGGCTGTTCACATTAATCAAATCATTAAGCTCTCGGCCTTGTCCCCGTTGTGTAGCTACGGAAGCAATTTCTACCACACAGAGCTCTCACAAGTGTGCAGTGTGTCTCTTTTAGAGCACCGCCGCTTAGCRGCCCTCATACTTTTCATGTCCTGGGGATACTGGCAAGGTTGTTCACACTTCCTCTCTCCATGGAGCTTTTACATTTCAATAACGTCACAGCAGAACAGGGCAGGGTCCCTTCCAACCTCCTGAAGCACTTACTGTCTTTCATAATTTGTGCAGTCGGAAGTGCTCTTCTGTCCGTGTCTTCAAGCCCAGTTATTACAGCAGAAGGAAACAGTGCTGAAGATAAGATTTCAGACTCTAACTCATATTCCTTCTGGCACTTCTCCAAAGCAATTGGCTGCTCCTGGTTACAGGTTGAGTGTTGTGGGGAACCACAGTCATGTATTACAGAGTAGCCTTGTATTTTGTCTTTGAAATTCTTTTTTTTTTTCAAGAAATACAGTGAAGAATTATAAAATATTTGGCAAAAGCTTTAGTCTAAGTGTCTTGTGAGTGAGAGAAAGAGAGAGTGTGTGTGTACATACATTTTGTATATGTTTTACCATACTAATCGCTGGTCCTTGAATGTTGTATTTTTTTTTTCTATATTAGTGGCAAGTAATCTTGCCTTCTTCCCCTCACCCTGGTATTGGGATATAGGATCTAGTCTCTCTCACAAGCATTTTTTTGCGCCCTCCAGAAAGAGTTTTTTGTCTTCATCCCTGATCTATTCCTGCTCTCCTGTTTCTTGTGTGGGTTTTAAGCAGATTGTTTTGCTTGTAAAGCTTCCAAGTGACTCTTATACTGTAGATTTGAGGAAGAATACCAAACAGTAGAATGGATAAATACACAACTCATTTTGTCACTTCTAATTTTGGCTGATGACAAAAGAAAATGAAAAATTCTTTCATCAGAAATCTAAAAAGTATACTTACATTAGAATTACAGTTAAAAATTCTTTCTGAGATTGAGTCCTCACCCTTTTGTAGGGATACAGAGGTACAATGGAGACTGGATATTTCTTTGGGTGCAGTTTCATAGTTGGTTTAAATTTGTCATGAAGTGGGGTCTGCCCTCCTCCTCCCGGCTGCATATTTCTGTTGCCTCCCTTGTGCATTAACATTTGTATTGTTGCAAAAGTCTCCTGAAGAACACTAATATTCAGGATCTAGATCAACTTGCTTATCTGGCTGACTGTTCAGCCCCCACTGCATGTATTTGGGCAAGAGAACAGAGCAGATCTGCATGGCCAGGAGGAAGGCAGAGCCATCTGTCCCAGCATGGGGTGCAGGTGATTTATGCTGACTGCGAAACTGTATTCTTTCTTCTTTCTGAAGAGTCAGGCTATCCTGGTTTTCACTTGATGTGTAATGACTTTGCTAGAAAAGAATGAAAATAGCTCTGCTGGAGACTTAAAAAAAAAAAAGAAGAAAAAAAAAAGCAAGTTGAAGTTTACCGGCTCCTTTTCTAGGAGCAGTGATTTTTGACGGAATAAATCTCTTATTTCTACCTAATGCATGAGAACAGAAGCCAGGTTTATTGGGTGATAAATTGCCTGTCTCTGCCCAGTTTGAATGCAGTAAAGACAGTACTGCTTAACAATAAATAAGTGAGCATTCCTATAATATTAAGACGTGACTTGCATCAATGCATATACAGAAAGCAAACAATAACTTTGACATGTCTTCTGCAATGTACTGGCTGTTTTGTCATCACATTGCAACGTGTCTGTCCAAGCTGTTGAGACTGTCCTGTCAAGGCTTAGATCTTTTGCAGAGGTGGATTTTTGGGGTTCTCTCCGAGAAGAAAGGGAGTTTTTTGTTCTGCTTAGCTCTGTTGCCTTACTTTAGAGCTTCATAGATGCAGACCATGCACAGGATAACAAATTTTAGTTCATTCTGTTTTCACCAAGTACTCAATGGATGTATCCCAGTAACAAGTGTGTGGTCTCAACAAGATGTAGCTTTGGAGACAGGTTTCTGGTTCTGTTCCCAGTTCTCTCTTGGCTCATTTGTGAGCCGCTTAACCCTTCTGTCTTTATTTCATTTTCCCTATCTATGTAAATGCCACCTGCCAGGGATTTTTATGACTGGCAAAGCATTTTCTATTTCTGTAATACTTTTTAGAAAAATGGAGGGGATGGTCTGGATTTAATCAGAGAGAAAAATGGGGGGTTTATATACATCTTAAAATTACTCCCAATAACAGTGCCTCTCTCGTTTTAATCTTTATTTGTATCATGTGAGTTTAATGTGCTTCAAAATAGCAAAATAAAGTACTTAGGAAACCTGTTCTGAAGTTTTCAAACTATTGAAGCAAGATTTATTCCAAGGGCAAAGCTTCAACCTTAGCTTAGTGTTACCTTGTGTCAGGTGAAGCTTAGTACTAACATTGCTGTCTTGCATGTGTTTCTTCATTTTCCTTTTTTGTTTATGAATGTGTCTTGTTTACCATAAAGCTTATCACGTTAAACTTAATGTGATTGAGATATTGCTTGATGTCCTAAAGTAGCAGCAGTTGTATTGTGTGATTGTATTTAAGAAGAATTGTTTTAAGGGTCATGTCCTAGGTCTGACGATTTTGATCACTGATAAAACAGTGTGAGCTTTTGGTTGAAGGGAGGAGCTTTCTCTGTTACCTAATATTGAAGCATTTGCAAAGAGACTTGATTACCCTCCTTCCCAGTCTGGGGCATGTGCTGTCAAAAATGTGCGTACAAACTGAAAGGAGATGTGCCCAGACCGTCAGCCTGAATCGGTGGTGTGGGTGGTTCTTGGCAAAATAGGAGTCTCTGAAGCTGGTGAGGAAATTTTTAACTGCGGTGTCATAAACTTGATGTGTTAGCAACAGATGTCATTTTAATAAACCTCTGCTCTCTTAGGGAGTGCAACATGCAAACAGCATTCACCATCTGCATGCGAAACACACTGTGGTGAATAGCATGAAGTAATGTCTTTTAATACCCACCGGGTAGAAGAGCACCTTGGTGCAACACTGTGAAGCTTTGGTGCTTAATTAGACTAAGAAGGCAGATCTCCGTGATGTGCATGAAAAGTCTGGTCTGAGAATGACAATGAATGAAAGTCAGACCAGCCATTCTGCTAAAACAATACTTAGCCCTTACCCCGTGTGGTTTTATTTGAGAACTGAATGCTGATGTGAGCTTAGCAAAAGAAGACTATCCCGGACTTTCTATTCTTTCTTTCGCTTTATGATGCAGAAAAAATTTCAAATTCAGAAAGGGCAATAGAAACTATTTTAATTAAGAAGGTAAAATGCAAATACTCTGCTCATGTACCAAAACTTTGCCTAAATTCAGGTCATTTGGGTAGGGGAAGAGCGTGGCATACTGGAGATGTTTAAACCTGACAGTTGTTTCCAAAAAATGTTGAAGACGGTGGTAGTTGCTGAAAAATGAGAGACTTGCATTAAAAAAGTCACACTGATAGCAGCATAATTTTGAAAGGAGAAAGGTGGTGTGTTTGGCCTTGCCATCTAGCTGCTACAGTCTGTTAGCATTCAAGCATCGCCAGCGTGCCTGAACACGGAAAGGACTTGCAGCGTCCCTCAGCTTTGCGGTGAGGTATAGATTCATTGGGATCTGGGGTGAGGGAGAATGATTCAAAAAAAAGAAATAAAAAGAAAGAAAGAAAGAAGTTGTGGTTTTGGATGAGTCAGCATTTCCATTTTACGTGATCATTCAGAGATTTTTGACTCTCATCCAAAAAACAGCAGCCTGGGTCTCAGCCTGAAATTCATTTGCTTTGCAGAAACAAAAGGTTTTGAGTTATGCAAGTGCAAATTTTTCTTGATGGATATTGGATGTAAAGACTTTATTTTGCATTTGTTTATCTCCAAAACAGGTTCATTTTTTTAAATGAAAACTTGAGCCTTCAGTCCCTTGTGTGGGCAAATAGCCGTACAAAAGGTCTTGTTTCATTTTAGAAAAATGAATTGCTGCGCAGGTGGGGTAGTATTTGATTGCTTTAAAAGTTCCTGTCAGTGTTTTATTTTTGTTTTTGTTTGTGGACTTGCTGTGCATTTTGCCCGGCCATATTTAGTCTGCATACTAAATGTTAGTCTGCCCAAATACTTTACTTTGTGCACTTAGCTTTTTTTTTTTTTTTTC
>NW_028187111.1:3496565-3578014 GCF_003343005.1 Rhea americana
AAAATCCCCAAATGACAAGTTAATCTCATTTTCTCTCCTTTTTTTATTTCCTTTTTTTCTTCTTTTTTTTCCCCCTTTTGCTTTCACCCAGATATATTTTAGACTGAGATAGACTTCGCTCCGATGGGCCGGATTTTAGTCCGTGCACTAAATTTTAGTCCGCAGACTAAAAAGAATCCGCGGATTATTGACTAAAAGCGATTCCCTCACTGAGAACTACACTGCAGACGAAACCCTCGCTGAAACAGAAAATCGAGGGGGGCTCACGGCGAAGGGTGAGTCCTGCCGCCTGCCCTCCGGCGGCTTGGGCCCGAGCGAGCGCCGACGGCAGGCCGCCTTCGTGGCGGCGGCGATCTGTCGCGCCCTTCGCCCGCGGCTGCGACCGTCCCTCGCCCTCGGCGTTTTAAAGCGCCGCTGCAGCCTCTCGTGTAGTTCTCGGTGGGTGAATTGGGCAGGATTTCTGGTGGAACTGCGTTGAATTAGGAGAGCTAAAAGACAGGATTTTCGCTTTATTTATTTATTTATTTATTTATTTATTAGTGCGTTGTTCAAACGCGGGGGGGAGGCAAATTGAGAGAAAAATTGAAAAAAAAAAAAGTCAAGGGTGCGACGGTATGAGGAGGAAAAACGCTAGAGAGAAATTAAGGCCATACCCGCATTCCTGAGGTGGTCTGTCCAGTTCCTGAAGCATCCTAAAGCGATCACGTCAGCCAGCAAAATCCATTGGTGGGGAAGTCAATCCAGAATGGAGAATAATCCGCGGTGGCCTGATGCACTCGTAGCTCACGCAAATTAAAAGCAGCCAAATTCAAAATACGGATTTTTATTTTCTCTACAGCACAAATTATAAATTGTTAGGGGTTTGGTTTTTTCTGGAGGAAAAAATAAAGAGTTTACGCTGTGTCTCTGGGAAAGGTTGACAAGTGGGATGCACCTCTGGAGACAAACTGATTTGGCCTCAGTGTCTGTGGACATATATATCCAGGACCAAGGAATGAAAAATCTTTATGATGGGGATTTCAATTATCCTTTTAGTTCGAGTTAGAGTTTTGATTTCAATTTTTTTTTATTTTTTTAGTAAATGCACTGGCATTGGAACATAAATTTAATATAGAAATGTTTCTATACTATGCCTCACCATTGCACAATCAATTTTTTGGCATACACTGTGGTGAAGTTGGACTTGCTGCTATGGAGACTGATGTTTAAAGTTTCTGATTGTATAAACATTTTCTATGTCCCCCACACCATGGATTTCTTATAATATTGGATATATTTTTCCTTGCTGGACTATTCTCTTTTGGATTGACTCCCCCTGTTTGGATTATTTCACTGCATTATCATCTTTAGGACTCGTCAGGAACAGGACATTTCACCTCAGGAGTACGGGTATGTACTTAAACGTTTTTTCAAACTATTAGGCCTAGTCTCGAAAAAAGGCGAGAGAAATGCTAGAAGTGGAAAGTCGGAGTTCAGATAGCGTCCTTGAGGCAGCGGCCAGGTGAATGTGTTAACGCAAGGYGGTAAAGATCAGCCGGGCATAGATCTTTAACTCACTTCAGGTTTTAATCACCACTTAGGCGGGGGGAGGATGTGTGAGGGTTGGGTTTTTTGGTTTTACTTATTTTATTATTTTCCTTCCCTGGTTCTGAAACAGGGTAGACTAAAGTACTTGCCTACTTTGAGCGACAAATTTTTGAGTCCAAATGCAGACTGAGCAGTTTTCAAGCCGAATTTAAGGAAGAGATGTTAGGGTTTCCCTGAGTTGAAAACGAAGATTTTTACGGAGTGGACAAACAAGGATCCTCCTTTTACAGGCGGCAGGTCCGTGACTCTGCCTAATAATTTGCTCAAGATAAGCACTTGTTGTCTTCGCCTCAGAGAGATGGAGGAAAAAAAAGGCTTTTGTTTGTTTGTTTTTTAATCTGCGTAGCAACTGCAATATGAGCTGTCCTGAGGGGGGAAAAAACACAGCTAAGAATAAAGTATTTTCCTTGCACGCTGTGGTAAATCAGGCCTGGTCAAACACCAGTGAAAAAAGGTATAAGGAAAAGACCTCGGTAGTTTTACCTCAGGGTAAAAATGAAGCAACTGTGCTTCTGTGTTTTTTTACCCCAAGACACATTCAGTTATGCTAGTTAGCACGAGGTACAAATTGGAAGGGTTTTTTGTTTTGTTTTGTTTTAGAATTGGAGCCAGTCTTTCATTTTGTTACGGTCAGGCTGTGACTTGGGAGTCGGACGCTTGGGTCCCCCTTGTGTTGTGGTCACTAATCCGGACTCTGGAGGCGACGGGTCTCGGCACCGAAGAGAAAAGCGGCTGCTGCCGCCGCTCCGTGGGAAAGCGCGCGTGGCGCCGGGCCGCGGCCCGAGCTCCCTGCCAGCAGCGCCCGCAGCAAGCGTGGCCGCGGCGTCGAGCGAAAGCCGTTGCTTTCGTGATTCCGACTCTCATGCTAAACTTCCTCCTTCGCTTTGTCCTGCAACAAGCCGGCATGAGAAATAAGCGCTGCTCCTTCGGTACTTGGCTCGTCGACTCCACGAGTCGGGATTCGCTGCCACCCGAGTTAGCGCAGGATGCCTTAGACCTAACTCAGGGGCTCCTGAGCCGGCTGGGCACCAAGGGGAGAAAACTTCCGTTTCTGGAAAAAGTAGCCTTGGTGTTCATGAGAGCATATGTGTCTTTTGGTTTAAAACTTACTTACCACAGTGGCTATGCAAGTTCCCAGTCTGCACTTAGTTAGCATGTCGTGCACTAATTTTGCTCCTTGGTGCTGTGTGGTTTGGGCTCACCTGCACTGGTGCAAAAGCACTTTGGGGATTAGCTCAATTTTTATCAAAAATGCTGACATTGAAATTTAACACCCTCACCGCCCCTCACGCCCTTTCCCCCAGCCTGTATTTCCCCTGTAACGCAGTGAGAGTGCAGTGCTCGAAGAGGCTGCCTAGGTCATGTACATGATTAACTTGCATTTTGCTTTTGATGTATTGAGAGAGGAAGGTTGGGGGTGTGATTTGGGGTGTGTAAAGCTATTCTTGGAGGTTTGAAATACAGCTTCAGCAAAGAACTGCTGTGAACTCCATGTTGTAATCGCTCAAGGTAAAAAAAAAAAAAAATGGAGGGGGGAATCCATTGGGGGAAACAGTTGGTTCTCTTGACACAACTTTCAGCTGTCCTTACAAACACCAAATGTGCAGGAGTTATCCCAATAAATTTGTGGGAATGACTTGCCAGAATAAGGTCAAGGAAGGAGTAACTTGCAAATTAGAGCCAGACATTTCCTGCACCCCACCCTTGCTTTCCTTGTTGTTCTCCAAAGTTGAGCAGCAGCCTCCATAGCAACAATCTGACCTGCCTGCTTGCAAAAGTCAGTGTTAGCAAGGCTTCGTCCACTAGCAAAAAAATATATATAGCGAGGCCCTATTCAATTTTTACATCCAGTGAATCCTGCTCATTTGAACCTTTCTGCCCCCCACCTCACTCCACCCCATATGCATGGCTGATAGCACCTATGTGTTTGTCATGGTTTTTTGAATGAGTTTCCCCCTTCGTTCTTCAAGTTGTTTTTCTGAGTGCGCTCTCATGAAGTCTTCTTGCTGGCATTGCACCTTCACTTGAGTGCAAGTCTTTGCAATTAACCCTTTCTCAACCCCAGGAGCTGTATTTTCCCATCCTCACTGGAGACATTTTGATTACAAACATCAAGTTGTTCCAACCTGTTGGGCAGTGAGAGGTTTAATTGCTCTGACTTGCTTCTGATCGGTAAAGAATAGAAACGTACCCAGATAACCTGTTTCTTCTTGCTTGTTTTTCAGGTCTTCCGGCCCCGCACTCCACCAGAAGCAATTGCGCTATGTAGCCGTCTGTTGGAGTACACCCCCACTGCCCGCCTGACTCCTCTGGAGGCGTGCGCGCACTCTTTCTTCGATGAACTACGGGACCCAAACGTCAAGTTACCAAATGGGCGAGAGAAACCTGCACTCTTCAATTTCACCACTCAAGGTAGTCTGTGAGCATTGAAGATCCGTTCTTTGGGAAGAAGCACTGTGATGATGAATGTTGCCTGTAATGCAAGTGTCAATCCCTCAAAAGTAAAAATYTCCAAGCAGGACTAAGGATATTAAAGAGTTGTAAAACCAGTCATCCAACTCAAAAATAGACAGGAAGGGAGACTTGGAGAAATGAGCTGTGGAATTTTCAGATGCATAGTGCTTTTGATTTGAATTTAGTCTAGGTGTCTGATTGGACAAATAATTTATGTTTGCAATTTAGTGTTTGCAAGCCAGTTGATGGTTCTATGTAAAATACCACAGTCAGTGGACCATGGAGATTAAATTWTCATTTTGAAGATGATCCTGAGCCTTCATAGCTGAAACACCATAGCAAGGAGTAATGCATACCACAGTTGGCAAAGGAAGTTTGTAGTGTTGCTGCCCATTTTGGTTCTGGAAGTAAGATAAATTACAAAGGCCTTGGTGTCTAGATTTATGCGCTGCACAGTTCATATGGCTTTATCTTGACTCAGTAATATAGAAACTGAAAAAATAATAAACAGCTTTTTTATTTGAAGCCGAACCGGTACCAGATTTTAAAACCATTCATGTATTCTTTCACAGAAGTCAGAAATGTAAAGCTAATATCCCTGTAGAGCAGTTTTGCCTGGCAAGATAGAGAACACAAGAAGTAGGGAGTACAAATTTGCTAGTAATTAGCCTTACAGCACTTTTTTTTTAAGTAATTAACTCCCACTTCTCACCTTTTGTGTGAGAATAGATATAGGTGCATTTGCTGTTGGAAGTCTAAAACACCTTTTTGGTTCAGTTAGCTTCAGTTTAATTTTTCAGACTCGTACATGCGGTGCCCATCTGCCAGAAGTGAAATAGAACACTGAACATAGGAGCCATTTTCTTTAATAATAGTAGCTAAAAAAGTAACTGCAGCTAAGTTGTTTCTATGCAAAGTAGTATTTAACCTGCCTGAGCATGAACTTTGTAGCTGGTTTTGAATCACTGTCTTGCAGGAAGCAAATATACATTAATACATGTTTTAAAATTTTCAGGGCATACACAGCTTGAAAAATTCTTTTTTTTTTAATTAGTTTTAGTAAGGCACTCTCACTTGAGAGAAAGCTTGGAGCGGTTAGTGTTTTTAGTAGACTAGCCAAACTGTGCCAACAGTGTCTCCCAGCATTGCACAGGTGTTGCTAGCATTGTGGAAACAGCCTGTGCTTTCAGGTCAGTGTCCCCTGTGCTGGTTCCTACATCTGGTATGAATTTAACAATTTTATTAAAGATCCTACCATGCTATACTATTCAAGAATTGCCCTTTTTCCCCCCACTCTAAGGCCACCTCCAGTAGTGAGGATGGCTTTGATCTCAGTATATTAATATAGTTTCATTCTCTATTCCTTTTAAATGTATTTAGTATTAATTGTTTTTTAGCATGAGGCCCATGTACTACATGAAAGCAAGTTTTTTTTTAAAAAGCCTTGAAAGCTCAACAGTGAGTTCTTTTAAAACTTTGTAGAGGAAAGCAGATGTCTGTTTATCGGGAATGCATCTCTGATTTCTCAAGGCAGTGCAGGAGCTGCTGGATAAACTACCCTAATCCTCAGGAAGATTTGTAGCTCCTATTTTGTCATCCTTCAACCCTCAGTGAAGTGTTGTCTTTGCACATCCACCTAGAGGACTGATGTGCTCTCCCCTTGCACACTGACTTACGGGTATGGTAAGAGAAATTGGTTCCAGCAGAGGAAGTTCCTTCAAATTCAGTAAGGTTTCTGTTACTGGCAGGTGCCAGTTTTAGTACCTAAAAGGGAACGCAGGACAAAGGCTGGCCATTAATGCATTTTGAAATAAGCTCTGTTGCAGATCAGCAGCCAAACTCAAAAAACTAACCAGAGTTTTTAAAAACATACAAACAAAAAAAGAATGAAGTGCTCAGCTCAATRATTTTAATACCTTTGTGATCAGTAAATGTGTAGTGGTAAGTCTTGTGTTGGCAGCAGTCCTGATTATGCCCTCAAGATATGCAAGGACCTTCCTGTCCTCCTGTGACTATTGGAAAGCCCTAGCACATTAGCCTGATTGCACAGATCCCTGTTGAATTTGCCAGTCCAGAGCAGAAATCACAACTGAGAAGTAGATGAGGTCACTGAAAATCAGATGTGGCAATAACATCATCTTTGGTAATTTGGAAGTAGTGAAAGATGCCCTTCTGTTTTGAATGGCATGTTTTTATTGGGCAGTATGAATTTTTAAAGTGTTTTATTTGGCTATATCCAGTTTTCTGACATGCATAAAGTACAAGGTAGCTGCAGGAGGCTTGAAGGCAAAACTGTTAGAAAAAACAACAGAAATCTGGTCATGATGTATTAGACTGATTTTCAAAAATAATCTAAGCATCGTGCCAAACCTGCTGATCTGGACAGTGGTGCTGTTCAGACAGAATCTGGAAAAAAGTGATGAGAGTATATACGAGATAAAGATCATAGTTTCTGACTGACTGCTAGTACTAGTCTTGGAGCGTATAGATGCTTACTTTATTGTAGAGGTGAGATTTGTTGAAGAGAGCTTTATCTGGTTATTCTTATTCTTGCCCGTAAGTTTATCTTAATATTTAAGCCAACTTAAGCCAACCCCAGCTGACTGGGGTTTGAAAAAACGCTTTTTTTTACCTCCTCCAAGAAGCTATTTCTAGTAGTCAGAGCGCTGCATCTCAGTGACTTCTAGACCTGCAGCACAGCTGAACAGAAAGCAATTTTCTCGTAGAAGCTAAATTTTCAAACAATCTGTAAAATGACTGCCATTTGCTAAACATTTTGTAGCAGGTCAGTGATTGTGCTGGATCCCAAAATGTCACTGTTGTGCCATGTTAGCCGTTAGTGAATAAAATTCTTGTGTGATTCAGCACTTCGAATGGGATACTGTGCTGCTTGATGGTAAACACTGCTTAGCTATTGTGTATTTTAATCAGTTAAGCATAAGGATGACTTGTGTTTTTTTTAACTATAAAAACTTTCATTTCTAACCTTTTTCAGTCTGACAGAAAACCTTAGTGCAACCATTTGATTGCCATCCAGCATTTTTTTTTTTTTTTTTAACAGAATATTTCTGCTTAGAGCAAGTACAGGGGGGCAAGAAAGGAAAACTATGAAACTTGTGCTGATTCCAGCAGTCTTCTAGGTTGAGGAGAAACTACTGGAATAACTTCAGTTGCATGGAAAGCTGGTTATTTTGCCAAAGCAAATATGATACAAAACTAATTTTCCAGTGGATTCTGGAAGTATTGAAATATCTAGCATAATTATACTGGAAATGAGCACTGAACTATTTATCAACACAAAATATTACATTGCTTTTGGGGAATGAACTGAAAATAATCTGGTATCCTGGTAAAACTGCAGTGTTTAATTCCTTACTGGAGATATAAACTGTCTGCAAATGTCATGACTGGGTCAGGASAAAGCCAAAGTTGTTCCCCAGGCTGACATGAATGGGAGTGGACTATAGTAAATGGCTTGGGACAGCTGCTGTGTTCTCATCATAGTATTAGAAACTTCATGGGAAATGCTGCGGGAAGATACTGTCATCAAGGCAATATTGGTTGTATTAGCGCACAACACTGAATTTGAAGTTTGATTTAGATAAACAAGCCACAATTCAGCAGTTTGTTCAAATACTGGCTTGAAAATTACAGAGAACAGTGGTGCTCAGTACTTCAAGTGGTCTGCAGATACTGTAGAGCAAGCCTTTTCCTCAATATTGAGACATGTGATCCTCCCAGATGTAACAGCCACAAAGATAAAGAAGAATGAAAAATTGAAACAAGTTGTAAAGCAAAGCTCTTATTAAACTTCAGCCAAAAGAGCTCAATTTACTTTGGTTGTTTCTTGTCCAAATTGATCTGCTCCTTTAAAGGAAGCACCATTCAGAGCATACTGAATTTAAGAAACTTCTTACCGAGAAGGACAGTGTGAGATTTCTAAAGAAGCGGACAATGTTAGCCTTCTAGTCTCTATGCAAATTCTTTATGGTAGCTTCAGAGAAACATTTGTGCTTGCCTTAAAAACAACAAGAAAACCATAAATGTGAAGCTGATGCTGTGAAAGGAGTATTCTGACAATATTATGTGAAAGCATGGGAAGAATCATAATGAAGATCAAAGTATCATTGCAACAATACTGTTCTGTCAGAGCAAGAGCTGCTTTGACCCTGGGAATCTGGCTACAGTGGTGCAGTCAGTATATAGCTTAGCACCAAAAGGTAGCAAATGTTATTTTCTTTCCTTGACATTCTAGCTCTGCTTTTCTTTGGGTAGTGGTCCCATATTATTGCCAATAATGAGCAGATTGTATGTGGATAAGAAACTGTAGGAAAGAATGAGATAAGCAGCAGATTCCCTACAATAGATTTGAGAAATAGCTTTGGAGACAACACTAAAGGAGCAACGTTCTCTAATACAGAGCAGCTAATAGGCAAGACAGAACCCGCATTAAAATACAGGTTTATCACTGGTACTCAATTTTGACTCTGGAGAGGACATACTTCGGTTTGTTTTTCTGTAAAATGGAGGCTGTATTTGTTTCTGTTAAAAATGTGAGGACAAGTATTTTTACAAATGCTGTGAGTATTGAAGTTTTTCTGGAAGGACTGAGTGTGGTTAGATGTGAATGTAGTGTTACCAGACTGGTTCGATAGGTTGCTGATAATGTAGTTACTTCTGTTTGATTCTAGACTGGAACTTGTATTCATAAGTGCTGAAATACAGTCTCAAAATAAGTGTTAATAAGGGACTTGTAAGCAGGTGAGAGCCTTCCCCATCTTGCCTTTCCAGCAGTTCTTATTAATACTTCCAAAGTTAACTTTAAGGAGAGRAAAAAAAAATCAAATAGACAACTGATGCTTTTAGGCCCTAAATTCAAAGCTTATGTTAAAGAAAAACAATACGCTCTTAAAAATGAATCCAAGTAATTAGTGAAGACWATGTACAAAACCACTCACGACATGGTTTGGATTTTTTTTTTCTTTCTTTTTCAGCCCTTTCTATCTGGAGGTCTTATGTTAAAATATGTCTGTTTTCATGTCTCACYCAGATGACCTCTGGAGCTCCAAAAGTTTTCGGTCTCCTCCTTCCCAGAGTTGGCCGTTCACATCCTTTTCACTGGATGTTGCTTTCTCAAGAGACAGTTGCTCCCATTCCTGCAATGAGCAGGACTTGGCTTGTCGTGGCTCTTTCCCACCTTCTGGGAGGCACTAAGCACTCTTGAAAGAGTGCCAGAAGATTGTCATTTGTTGGCCCAGTCAGCCTTGCCCCATTATATACTAAGTTTGTAATCTTCCTGTGCTTGTGGTAAAGATGCCTGTTTCTCATTATGATACATGTTGAAGCTATATTTGGAGCCTAAAAGACATGACTCTCTTTCTTCAGCTGATGTCTTCAGAAAGAATGGTTGTATTATTTTGTTGTCTATTTAAATTACCCAGCAAACCAACTCCATTTGCCTTTCCCTGTGCTTTTAAAGGAGATGCCGTCTCTCCTTGGCCTCAGGGAGGTCACCCTGAGATTGGACTTGGGTTCCTGGAAAGTGAAGCTTGAGTGAGCCAAAGAACTGAATCCCTGAAGCTCTTGGAGCAGCTGTGGCGGCTGCCTGCTTGCTGAACCAGTGTCTGAAGCAGCACCACTGTTGTTATCAGCCTTCTCTTTCAGGCTGATTGCAAGTGGGTTTGCGAAGGGAATCTTTCTGATTCTCAAAGGGAAATAGCATTTTTTTTCAGGCTGTTTCCAAGGAACAGGCTCGATTGGTTCTTTGCTAGCTCCCAAGCCACTTTCTTTTCCTAAGAAATAATTCCTGTTTATCACTACTTGTAGTTTTGACAGTCTTGCTCTGGAGGCTTCCTTGCCAAATATCACTGTGGTTTCCTCTTGCTTGTAGGCAAAGAAGAAAATGTAACGTGACCTTCGGCTGCGCGGGCATGCATTTCGTCCRAGGTTACAGTTACTGAGGAAACCCGAGGAGTTAAACCTGCATGCGGGGTTCTTGATGATGATGAGCTAACTCTGTTTGTTCCYCCTCCCCTCCAGAACTGTCAAGTAACCCATCTCTGGCTTCGATCCTCATCCCTGCTCATGCCCGGAATCAAGCAGCTGCTTCCACCCCTACAAATGCTACAGCAGCTTCAGGTGAGAACATGCCCCCGCCTGCCTGCCTCCTCCCTCTCTCTTCTCCCTCGCTTCCTCTCCAGTCACGTCCCCTCTCTTACCCGCCTGTGAGTCACGGAGACCCTTGAGGGTAAAGGGGAAGCAAAGAAGGAAGGGTTCATCGCAGCCTCCTTGTATACTTGTTAGATTAGCTGCAGCCACTTGGGCTGCACTGATGAAAATCCTAGGCTAGGTCATTTAGAGTCCATGTTCTGATGTGGGCTTTGTCACTCAGACTTTCACTATAAAAAAACAAAACAAAACAAAAAAACAAACAAACTTGCTTGTTTTCTAATGATCCTTGTGAATTGGTTTGCACCTAATTTCTTAGCTCTCAGCAAGTCTGAGATAAATACYGACTTTGTTAAGCATGGGTGAGTTTGTGATGGCTCAGAAGAAAAGAAATGGCCGTATCAGTAAACATAGCCTCTGTGGAGCGTGGATGGAGGGATTTTTTTCCCCGTCATGAAAGGCATTAGTGTTTACAAAAGTGTTGCAGGGAACTCAGTGTTAGTGTGCTCACTACCTCATCTATGTAGCTGCAGTTGCTTGCTCCCGAGTTTGCTCATGTCACCTTTGGGCACGAGGTAGATGCTTTGGGGTTTTATCCAGCACTGAGCGACTTTCTTCTCTCTCTGTCTCTCTCTCTCTCGTTTCTGTCAGAAACCTTTTAAAAGCTCACTGTTGGCCAGTGGCCACACCATATTGTGTTAGGTTTCTAATGAGAGCTTGAAAGCTGAGCAATATCATTTGGGAGACTCCCAAAGAAAATCCCAGGTGCTGCAGGATGTGGCAGAGGTGGGTCAGTAGTACGTGGCACTCTTGCTCTGAGTCAGTCCTGAGTCAGCACACTAGCGGGCTGTCCCGGGGCCTGGGCAACCAGAGGCAAACTAAAATGGGTGGGGTTGTATCCGTATCTTGTATGCACATCAATCCTGCTTGCAGAGGGCTGTGACTCCCTTTGGAGGCCCAGGGTGCTTAGTCAGTGGAAGACAACTGACTGAGGAGAAACTCTATTATAAAGGTATTCCTGAAGCAGGCAGGAAAGCGTTCACAGGTTGATCTGTCAAAAAATAACCTGGATTGTGATGTGCTCGTTGTAGCCTCTAACCACCGCTGTACGGAAACATTTTGGTAGTCCAGGTCAGATGGACACAACAAGCTTCAAGAATTAAGCTTCTATCTGAAAAACTAGTACCAACAGAAAAAAAGATGTAGCCTGTGCAATTTATGTGCTTTGAATTTAGGAGAAAAGCAAATTAATGGTTTTAAGACTTAGTGTATTTGTTTTGAACTCTTGGCAGCATTTTGCAGATAGTCATGTTCTCTGTTTCCCTTTTACGTACATCTGTTGCTCAACAGCAGGAATGAGGAGGAAAAAAACRGACAAAAGTAGTAAAAATGATTGAAGAACTACAAAATAAAAGCATTGAAAATAATTTTAAGTCCTCTCAAAAATACTGTTTTAGTTAGTGTCCTTTTTGTGTCCTTCTGAGGAGCTCTCTTTTCCCAGGTGCAACAGCCTTAAGGAATGAATTGGCTTAAGAGAAGTCTCTTTTCACCCAGCACCTTCCAAGAGTTCATGTGAGGGAAAGACACATTAGGCTAAGTCCTTCGTATAAACAGTATTAAAAAAAAAGCCTTATTGATGTCAACATTTTTAATCCATCTGTTAGCAGCCACTGTATTGCCAAGTTTGGACCTCTTATTCCTAGTTCAAAAACAAACCAAAAAAAAAAAAAAAGCTTGCAACTTGGAAAGCACTTGTGAAATTAAGCTCAGTAGTGGATAGTTCGCGATTTTGGATTTCTGCTGCACAGCTGTTCTGCTAAACTTGGAGCTGGTCCTTTGTAATTTCTTAGGTGATTGGGGTTCTCACGACAGGCAACAGGAATTCCATCAAAGTTGTGACTTTAGGATTATATCCTGTATGAGATTATGTTAATCTGTTTTGCTTTGCATGCTGATGCTGCACTTGGCAACAGAATTTCTTAGAGTGGATCCTGTCTTCCCTACACCCTGCCCATCCCAATAAAATCCTAATTCTTAAATAACACTTAAAGCAGCACTGGAGTAATGCTGCCACCTAACACAGGGCAAGTTGATAGATGATGCTTTTCTGCCAAATGTTTGCTCTTGTGAATGAGCAGTGCAAGTACAAAAACTGCTTTTCCGGTGGTGATGACACAGCAAAACATAGATCTCAAAGCAATTAAAAGGGCAAAACTATAATCTGCTTCAGTAGTGTGTTACTTTTGTCTCCCTTTAGCAAATAGAAGTGATACTGAAGTTCATGTGTCTGCTGCTGTGTTCAGAGCAGTCGACCTGCTCCGTAAGCTGGAGGCACAGGCACTTGCACTGGAGTGTGCAGCTCCGTCACGGCAGGTGGCCCAGCAAGGCCTTTTTTACCAGCCCATTGGTCATTTACTCAGTTTTCTTAGCTGTCACGTTGCTGCACAGCAATGTCAGGATTTCAGCTTTGTGACCAGGTATAAAATACTGCTGCTTATCATGCACCTTTTTCGTATACAAAGCCGGGTCAGGAGTAGAGAATAGCCAGAAAAATAGTATCTGTTTGTCCCAAGTCTAGCGAAGTAATGTTTGTTGAGAGAGGTAGCAGCAGTGTTGAGATGGAGAGACTGACTTTTCAACRTACTACCTAAACAGACCAGATTTCGTCCAGCCAGCAATACTAGYCCATAAGCTAATGAGCGTATAACATGGTGCAGATCCGCACAGCTTTTTTTCTTTGTGCCTTTTAAGAGAGAGTTTCTTTTAGCTTTCTTTCCATTAATATGACTTTATAAAAAGACTTCTGTAATAATACTGTCCCCTTGTGTGTGTAGTGCATTAAAAAACAGAAAGGTTGCATATTGGCACCAGATTCGACTTAGTTCTGTGGATTTCACAATCAGTTTTTTTGTCCAGTTTCTCTAGCGTTTATTGAGACCATGAATATACCCAATATACAGATGGTATTATGGATATAATTGTAATCATAGCCAGCATTTAATTTTCATCCTGATCTAACCCAGCTTAGCATCTGGATTGGCGCAGTTTACACCAGAGGAGATTCTTCTCTTTGTTTTTGTGAATGTGTTTCATGCATTACTTAAATGGTGATATCTTTGCAAATTGAATTTTTCATATGACTGCTTCACCTGCACTTTGCCTGTTGATCAATCCTTCCAAAGAGTTACTTTAACAACACAAGGTACATGGCTCCCTTTTAAAACCCACAGAAATACGTATGTTCAAGCCAAAATTACAATGTTTAAAAGTTATCTGAAGTGGGTAATAGTTATTAACTGGTAGATGTACAGTGGTGGTTTCAATAGCTCAATGCAATGTTCATCCTGGGATCCTGCTGTTATGTGCAGGGGAATTACTATATTTAATTTTTGAGTGTTAAAAAACGTTTGTTGTAAATTCCCTCTTCTCTTGAGGCATAAAGATGGACTCACTGCGCTAAAGGAAGCTGGCTTTGCAGTGGGAGTGTGAAGCCTGGCTGCACTGGAGTTAGTAAATTCAACCAAATGCGACAAATTCTCTGTGACCTGGTGGTGTGTCTAAAGTCAAGTGGAAGAAAAGCAAGAGGGGAATTAGGAGTTCATACTTGAAATGCTGTGATAGTTATGCCAGCCGTTGATAAAAATGCCAGTGCAGCTTTATTCACGCGGATGCTGACTGGATCTAGCTGGAGGAGGAGGATGGTTTCATCGCCACACAGCCTCAGCATGCGAGGTGGGAGCGTGCACACTGGGTTGGATGCCTGTCTGTGTGTGTGACTACATGTTTTTCTTCTTAGATCAGCCAGCAGYAGTAGTTACCTGTCCGCTAGTCAGTGTTAGGTTGGGAAAAGTGTAGCTGCCATCTGCAGGGGAGTCATGCCCACAGGGGAYGCTGGGGTCATTTTCTTACACATCCTGCTGTGTTGTTCCCTGCTAATCCCAAATGAGATTGTGTGCCTGAACTTTCAGCAACAAAAGAGCTTAGATTAAAATTAATGTTACCTGCCGATGTGGGGCAGTTAAAAAGACACCAGTACTCTGTAAAATAAGGCTTAGTGCATATAYAGTATTCCCACTGAAAGAATTTTGAAAGACTTTAATTCTTTATCTAGGAGAGAGGGCCAAGCACTTTGCTTGTGCTTCTGCAAGCTCAGCACAGAGATGAGTCCGTGACAGTCATAGGAATAAACCTTGGCCATTTCTGGCTTGCCAGTTTTGCTCTCGAGGCCTGAATTCCTACAGCCAGAGACATGATAGGAAGAGTGGGCTTTTCTGCTTTCCCTTGTGTCCTTGGTTGTCCTGTGAGGACCCTCAGACTTGCGGTCTGTTTCTCCGCATTCCTCTRCAGATGAGCAGTGCAGTCTGTCAGCAGTACAAGTCCAGCCAGCTGTTGCCCTGGTTAGYGGGAATGGGCTTGCTTAGGCAGAGCTGACATCTGGCTTTCTCCAACCAAAAACCTTCCCTTTCATTTCCAGTGGCTTTCTCGGGAGTGCTAGGTGCCCTGCCGGGAGGCAGGGACATTCATTGAGTGGAGAAGCTGAACTGAAAGAGATCCTACAGGGAGGAGAGATGACTTCCCATTGATTTACCTCTCCCTTTGAAAGCAGTTTTAGACATGACCAATGCTTCAGCCCCGACGTGACTTCTCTCCCCACACATGCAGAGGTGTCAGGTGGCAGTTCACAGCAATGAATCAGATGAAGCTCAAGCCGCAGGCCGCGGGCAGCAGTGTGTTGCAGGTGTCTGTCCCGTAGCAGACAGCTCCGTGTCAGCTGGGAGGCTTCACTTCCAAACACCGCTTCCATGCGAGCACAGGCGATTGCTTAGCAAAGCAGATGTTTTAGCAACATCTGCTGAAGGCCTAGATTTTCTTCTCTTGTGCCCAAGTACCAATTCCTCATGGTGGGAAGGAGTAACCAAATGTCCAGAGACCGTGATATTCCAGTTACACTTTTTCCAGCATGCAGGCAAAGAAACATTGGAATAAGCCCCTTTTTTTGTTTCTTAAATGTGCCGTTGATGGGGAGGCAGAGAACAAGCTAGAGTGGGAAAATACTTCATTTTCTTGCAGGTTCCAAGCCAATACAATCTAAAGCAAACTCCATGCTCTGTTCCAGCTTGAGTAGACTTCTATATATTATTGTGAAAGCCCCATGTAAATAGGTTTGGACCATGTCACCATGTTTAATTCCTTTCTTATCATGCAGAGTATATATTTCTCAGGAGCTCTCCTATCAGAATGATGACAGAAAAGGAGCATAGGTTACCTGAGATGGCCTCCCCTCCCCCTCTTTTCTTTTCTTCTTCTTTTTTTTTTTTTTTTTTTTTTTTTCTTTTCCTCTGCTTAATAGCAAAGTAGTGATAATGGTTTCAGCCTCTGCTGTGTTCAAGAATAGATGATGAAAAGGCATATTTCATTTCAGCAGATGAAATACAAGCACTTTCTGTACACGCACAGAGAAATTCTCTGCCAACTGTGCAGGCTCCAACTGGACCATTCGCATCAGGCATGCAGATGTTGCATTCACTAGTTAGCATTTATCCTTACCTGAAAATCGATCCGAAACAGGCACAGTGAGGGTTTTAAGTATGGAAACTATTAGCCGTCTGGCTGGGGCACTTGGGGGTTCTGTGATCTTTGGTCCGCATGCGTGTGTGATGTGGGAGTAGCTCCTTCAGGGCAACTTTCCTTGTAGGAGAGTCTGTCTCTCCTGTGCAAGCCTGGCTTTCCAAATCACGTTGGTACTGTCAGTGCCTTGACTGCACAAGCTGGCTTTATTGTGGTATTTGAGGGTGGGGAAGGGGGGTGGGGAGGGTGAAAATATTGGGGGGAGGGAGTGGGAAACACTTTCCCAGAATAAGTCATCTGGCATCCTCTGCACACAGGAGAATTTCCCTTTCCTCCCACATCYTACTCGTGGCATTTCCTTTTCAAGTAGGCATCATCCTCTCTTCCCACTTGTCCCTTCTAGTCCTGGATGCTGCTGTTTGTTTGATTTCCTTTTTATCTATTTTCTTGCACTTTTTTGTTGTCTCTATATATAGTTAGTTAATTTATTGCTCACCCAGTGCTAGCTTCTCCATTTATTTCATTGCCTATTGCTTTTGGCAGTGCTTCCAAGGATGGTCAGTTCAGCATAGCTAGAGAAGAAAGGGATTTCCTTAACAGGTGAATGTAGAGCATTGCCTGGCTGCGTTGCTTAGCAAGCTCTCCTGCGCTGGGGAAGTCTTATTACACCCCCACCATCATGCAGTTTTAATTTGTCCAGCCTATTACWTATGTTAGTTTTACTGTCTTTCAGCTTGATGTGAGGAAATTGTCTTTTGTGAGCCCTTTTCCCTGTCTCTTTAGTGTGCTGTTTGCCCAGTCCGCCCCTTTCTTTACTGAGATAATGTGATTTTTTTCCCCCTGCTGCAGTGCTGATAGCTTTGCAGTTAACCTTACTTGAAGAGGAAGCATGCGTGGTGGTCTCTTGTAGGAAAACCTCACTTAGCATCTTAGTATCTTTTCTCCAGCATTTATTCTGTTGAGTATTTCATATCTTTAACTTTTCATCTACTTTACTTTTTGCAATTGTGTTAATGGGCTACTGTATAGGATGGTTCCTGATAAAAACAATGCCTTCCCCCCCCACCCCACCCCAGACCAATTCTTCTTATGTTAAGAAAGAAAGATTTTTAGGGAAAACAGCAAATGCATAGGGTTAATTGGCCATCGTATTGTTCTGTTTTTCTCAGTACGTGAATATTTATTAACAGCTTGGTTCTTATTTTACTCTACTCCCAGCCTTATTGCAAGCCTGCCGTGTTTTGTTGGAGCGTTCTTAAACACTTAGTAACAAACCGGCTGAGACTCTCCAAGGGCCTTTGCGCGTTAGCATGAAGCCTCTCCTTGGTTAATCAACTCTCTGTCACAGACTGAAGCAGGTCTGCTTTTCCGTTGTACGGCAAATGAGAACATAGTGGCAATCAGTCGCCTGTCGGTATCTCTTTGCAAACTCTGCGTGTGTTTCCTTGGACTGTCCTTTGACACGTGCCCTTGCTCCTGTGAATCCCTCTCTGCGGAGCACTGTCTCTCCCAGAAAAGAGGTGATGTTTCAGATTATTTGCTACAGAGAACTGATCCTCTAACAATGTTGAACACTTTTGTAAACCTCATTACTGGCTTCAGGCCTCGATGGTAATCTGCTTCAGCAGCTCAGGGGGTGGCAGATCCAACTTTGGTTGAGCAACACAGAATAAAGCAGTAGACTTGAAAGATGTTTTCTGAGGCAAGTGCACGAATTGCACATTAACAGACAAGCTGTTTCTGCTGGGGAAGCAGGCTTGTGGCTCTCGTTGTCTATGCCYGTTCGCATGACTAAAAGATGGCCTTCTTACATGATGCCCTGAGAGTATAAAACTTCAGCACCAATGCAAAACCATGTAGTGGTCAGGGATATTTATGTATTAGCTGTGATGATGCTGTTGTACCTTGTCTTGCAGTTAGAGTTACTGGCATGTGTCATGGGCTCCTGGCACACTGCAGTGTGTGCATTTTAGGTTCAAAATCTGCTCAGTTCCAGCAGTTCCAGCCTGCAGCCCTCAGCCTTTGAAACTGGCTTTTTGCAGCACCTTGGTCCTGTTTAATGATCATCTTCCCACCCTCTCCCCAGACTGACTTGTGCCATCCGCACCCCTTGAGACTGGGAGAACACTCTAACAGAATCAGTGCATTGGTGGGGCTTGTGGGTTTCCTTGTGTGGTAAATGTCATCACTGTTGTTCCAAATGTCTGTATTTTGGAGGTAATATTGGTTTTCTCCCTTCCTCTTGCCTGTCATTTGCAGATGTTAATGCAGGAGAACGAGTTCAGACCAATAGTGTAGCTACAGCATCAGCCTCCAACTCCACCTGAACCGGTACCAAGCAGCCAGCTGCACAGGAAAAATCACCAGTAATTTGAGTCTTGCTCAGCAACACTGGTCACATTTGGAAAGAAAATTAAAAAGAGGAAAAAAAAACCAACAAACCAACCAACCTGTTCATTTTAGTGTTCAATTTTTTATTATTATTATTGTTGTTCTTATTTAACCTTGTAAAATAGCTATAAATACAAACCAGTTTCATTGTATTCTCACTTTGCAGGGTGTCCGGGGCAGGGGACTAGGTGGGGGGAGTAGGGAAAGCGGAGCAATACAACACACCAATGTCTCTCCCCTCGACAATCTCTTCATGTTGGAAGTTTGCTGTCGTGTACTTCAGAACCAGGACTCTTGCCTCATACCCTCTCCACAACCGAAGGAAGGAAGAAAAAAAAAAGCGAAACAAAAGAAAACCCACCCCCAAACCTCATTCTCTGCTGAAGTTCTTTTTTTTAACCTCTTTTTTTATTTTCTTTTTAAGTGAAGTTTCAGACTTTGATGTAGTGCACAGCTTGAATTTGGTCAGGAGCTTAGCAGGGGTCATTCGGCGGAGCTCAGCGTTCCTCGTAAGCGAATCCATATCCTAGGATGTCTGAAGAACTGCCCTGGCTCAGCAAGGGCAGAGGGCGACGTGGTAGGAAAATAGGTTGCCTGGGGTTGGGGGGGGGAGGGAGGGGGGTTATCGTGTGTCTAAGGCTTGAACCGCTAGTGGCGGACTTTCATTTTCGGGGGGGCCGGGGGGGGGGGGAATCAGTGCTAGCAACGAAGAAACTTGCAGCTTCATTATGGGAAAAGCCTGTCAGGTGGGCTCTATATAATATAATACACACACATGCACGAAGGCGAGAGGTAGCGCTACAGGAGCAGCTCGTTTGCTTTGCCCCAGCCCCTGCCCCTCGCGTCAGGGCCCTGCGGAGGAGCCCAGCGGGCAGGAGGAGGCGGCCGCTGCCTCTGGCCTTCGGCAGAGGGGAGCGGACAACCAAAATCCTCCAGGGGGGAGGGCGGGCGGGAGCCCAGCTGGGCTCGGAAAGGGGGTTGGGGGAAAGTGACCGCTGTGAAAGCATTTTTGCGGTTTCCCGGTTTGAACAGGCTTCCCTTTCCAAAGGTGCATACAGGAAAAGGACACCAGGGTTTATAATGTGAACTGTAACAGTCTACTGGTTTCTTTTGTAATATTTTTTTTTAACTGCAGTTTTAACTTGCAGAATGCCACAGTCTATGATAGTTCTAATTTTAAATCCGCAGCTAGAATCTGTATTTAATTTCATCTTTTTTAACCTCCTGCTTTTTTGATCTCTATTTATTGATGCGTGTCACAGTTGCCATTATGTTTTTACATTGGTAGAATATTAATAAAATACACATCAGAGTGCTACCAACAGTAATTTGTACCTGCTGACTTGTAGGAAAGCTGGCTATATATGAGTGTGTGTGTGTGTGTATATATTATATAAATACATACATGTATACATAGATACAATATTGCTTTTTTATTTTGTCTACGATCTCAAAACAGTCTGATTGAAGCATGAGATGAATGTTTGTTCTAGTCCATCTGTTCAGGGTTTGAGGTTTATCCCTGTAGTGGTGAGTGGTGTAAGAATCAAAGTCCGTGTTTCTGAAGTCAAAGCAATATTCCTTGGGAAAGGGTCAGGTGAGGGATAGGATACAGCTGCGATAGAGAACTAGCCTTTGGAGACCTGATCTTGTCGCATACTCGAGGTCGGTGTCCGCTTGGGCCTTACACTCATTCAGAGAAACTCTAGTCACCTTGGTGCTTATGAGCTGCTATTTCGCCTGTGGAGCTTTAAGGCCGTCACTTGGTTTTCTGACACGTATGGAGCTTCGCGCGGCCCAGGAGGAGCCGGCCGCAGCGGCTGGGGCGAACGCGGCCGCTGCAGGGCAGCAGGGGTTTTGCTCGTGAGCTCAAGCGTGTTTCCTCTTGCACGTCCTGTCCCGTTTGTGTGGGATTTTGAAACTGTCTCTTAGCAGCAGCCCGGGAGCGGATAAAAGCCGCTTGCCTTCTCCATCCTGCTGGATAAACGGTGCGTTTGGCGGAGGGAGGAGCTGTGTCAAGAGGTGAGCRAACCCCTACCGCGAAACTCGTACGCCCTTACTTCCACCCCTCACCGGCCTGCTGTTGGACAGAAGCAGAAGTTTTAAAGCAACTCTAGTTCGGTTCTGGCTGATTATAGAGGAAAACGCACCTACGTTTTAAAAACGCACGGCTTCCAAAATCTGGATACACAGCACAGCGAAAAGGCCTGGGAAGCCCCTTAAGGGAAGAGCTCGGCCAGCCTGCGTCCCGCCAGGTAAGTCACGGGGCTCGGCTGAGCCGCTGCTGCAGACCCGTGCGGGAGGCTCCAGCAGCAGGACAGGGGCAGGGTATGGGGCTGCTTCCCAGACGACACCGCTGAAGCACWGGCTGTAGATGCTCTTCTTTGGAGGCAGTAAATTACCGTTTTATTATTAAAAAAGTAATAATAATAACAAAGAATTGCTGCTTGTTCTAGGAAATGTGGCTTTTTTCTCTTTACCTTTTCATTTAAGACTGGTGGAGGAGAGTTAAGAGCTTTTTCTCGCTGATTTTGTGGATGTGCAGGCGTCTGTGTGTCTCGTGCGTGTGTTAGGTGGGGGGTGGGTCGAGGGGGGCCCGGCGGTTTTATTTTATTTTTCTTCAAGGATCATGGCAGGATCACAAACTCTTTTATACAAGTTAGATCCAGGTCTTTGAATAACCTTTTTTGTAAATAAGAAAAAAAAGAACAAAAAAACAAAGCTCCTCACCAAATTCAAGCTTGTACATTATTATTTTTGGTTGTTTTTAAATTTTGAGTTTTATTGTTTTGTATGTAAATATGTGGACCCAGGAACTGTTATTAATGAGCAAAAAGTTACCGTTCAGGGCAGTGATTCTGTTTAATAATCAGACAAAATGTAGACGAGCTTTTTAAAGCCATATAGTTTTAACTCTGTACAGTAGGTACCGGCCTGTATTATTGTAACAATAACTCTAGCGATGTATAGTGTATCTATATAGTTTGGAGTGCCTTCGCTTCCATGATTTCTTGGATTTTATTTCCCTTTTTTTTCCTCCTTTATTAACGACGTCTCCCACACGAAACCGCATCTTTGCTCCCCTGCTTTCTAACTCTTTGAGTGCTGTAAGGTTTCAGTGATACCATGATCAGTAGTTGGAAATGAGAGGAAACCGCGTTTGTAACTCATTTCATTCGAGCCGTGGCTTTGCTCTGGGTGTCTCGAAGTTGCCCGTCCTGCCCTGTCGTCCCCCMCTAGCAGTGCCTGGTCGCGTCTCCCACTTGCCCTCTGTCGCAGCGAGTAGCCCCGTGGCTAGCAGCTAGGTTTGACTTTGCTCGTCTGTCCCCAGTCCCTGCGCCCAGACGGCTGCAGAAGAGCAGCTTCCACCAGCCTCAGTTTTTTGCCCGCTCCCTCCTGCCGCGCCGGAGCAGACGRGGCTTTGCAAAACTAAGGGAAAAACAGGATCCTTTTTAGGAGGAAACCCTGCGTATTGTCCAGTGATGGCTGCGCTCGAAGCTCTTTGGCTGTGGACGGCTGGCACAGGGGGAGCCGGGGCGTTACTGTGAAATACCAGAGCGTTTTTTCCCGACAAGGAGACTTCTCTTTCTCTTTGCCCCTTTCCCCCCCACGCTGCTCCCCAAAGTCATTTTTATTTTCTTAAGATGATAAGTTTAACATTACTCTTAWTTTTTTTGTGCCCAGCACGAAGGCCTTGTTTCTAAAACTAGTTTGCTTGTGTTTACTACCTTGTTAGTATTCCACATAAGATTGTCTTGAATGGGAAAACACTTAACTCTTTACCAAACCAAAGGTTGCTGTTTTATTTTGGAGCATCTCGTGTTCATTCCAGTGAAGCAGAGGCTGCACTTTCTTTCTGGTAACACGAAGGTCAGCGATGTCAAACTGTTTTTGACAGTCCACTCAGAACTGTTACCCTTTTCTTTTCTTCTCTTTGGGGCTTGTTTTTAATGAAGTATGGTCTTGATCTGTCATTCTGTCAACTCTGCAATTGCATAGGTCTCTGACATGGAATCGATTGCAATCTGTGTCTCCTACTGGACATCCAATCAAGACACTGGTGTTCTTAATATTAAACTTATCTACCTTATTAGGAAAAAAAATGAACTACAAAAGAAAATTGGCTAATAGAAGATCCCTGATTGCTTTTTCAGTTATTTGTAAGCAAAGCTTCATCTGAAATATTGGTAGGTGCCTGCAACTTATAAATAGCAATCACTTAAAATTTTCCCAGGCTTTCTGGACTTACTCAAAAAAATAAAAATGAAGCAGTCTGACCACCTCTCCTGCATTAGGAGTCTCAGCCACTGCAGTTAAAAAGAAAAAGCCAATAATGAAAAGCACAGTAGAGTATTCAGTCCAGGGCCTACCTTTTTGGAAATGATGAAAAGGTATCCCTGGGGCTCCAGTTTATTTCCACAGGGCTTTTAGCCAGTTTTGTTCATAGTTCGTTTCGTTTTGCAACACTGCAATAACGGCAAAATGACAAGAAAGGAAAC
Source organism: Rhea americana (assembly GCF_003343005.1). NCBI lineage: Eukaryota > Metazoa > Chordata > Aves > Rheiformes > Rheidae > Rhea > Rhea americana. Next base: position 3,519,233 of record NW_028187111.1, read on the forward strand.
AGTACCTAAGGGGTTAGCTTGAGAAAAGTAGCTTCCTTGTGTTGGTCTTTTTCAATTTATTTTTAATAAATAAATATATATATATATATATATATATATAATATATTTATATATATATAATTTGCTTGCCTGTAAAATTTGCGTTCATTAATGTGTTGCTGATGGATCACTTGGGCCTGTACACACCAATTAGCGTGACCACTTCCATCCTAAAAACAGAAATCTAAAATATATATATATATATATATTAAGGACTGTGGGTTGTATACAAACTATTGCATACACTTGTGAAAATCTGTCTTGATTTAAAGGAAAAGCAAAACCTGTATAACATTATTACTACTTGAATGCCTCTGTGACTGATTTTTTTTTTCATTTTAAATATAAACTTTTTTTGTGGAAAGTATGCTTAATGTTTTATTATTTCCCCCGCCCCATTCCCCTTGTAAATATGTTTTGTTCTGTGTGACTCGGTTCGGAAATAGTTAACTGGTACTGTAATTTGCATTAAATAAAAAGTAGGTTAGCCTGGAAATGAAATTTAAAAATACAAAGTGTGTGGTCTTTATTTCAAAAACTTGCCCCTTTCTCTCCTCCTCCTATCTTCCTTCTCTACTCCTTGCTCCTCGCCCTCACACCTCTTTCCACTCCGCAAGAATAGGTGGACTTGAATCTTTGTAATAATAATTAAAACACACACACGCACACACACAAGAAATAAGCATGTTTTCTTAAATGAGCGGTGTTATTCCATGATACTTTTCAAAGAGATACCAGCTTGTCTATGATACCGTTTGATTTGATGGAGAGAGGAACCCTGGGACACTGTATTTCAAATCAAAACCAGCCAATCTTCCTTTACTGTCCACCTATAGATACAAACTTAAGAACCTGTGTAACCTGCTGGCTTTGAATACTGCACTCATATTTTTTTTTTATTTGATCCCATTAGTAATGTTATTTGGTGGTGATCTGTAAAGTTTGTCAAGACCACGTCCAGTGGACCGTTCCTCCAGCAAATCAGCACGTAGCTATCTGAGTTGGGTTTCCGGTACTGGATGATGTATGTATTAAACATGACATGTCTATTAGCGCAAAAACAAAAGATTTAAAAAAAAACTTTTTTGGGCTGGCTGACCTGGCCAAATCCATTCTGTCGCTATCGTAAAGGCTAGATGCAAGGTCATGTGACTGCTGCTTCAATAAAAACAAATTTATATTGCAAAGAGGCTCCTCTTGGTTTATTCGTGTCACAGAAACTGCTCTTAAGAGTTGTCTAAATTAAATCTTGTTGGTTTGACTCCAGGCTGTCCCAGCTGGAGCTCTGGAGCTGCTTGGATGCAGGTGCATCTTAAAGGAGACGGGGGAGGGTGACATAGTGCTCAGCGATGCTCAGGACCGGCATGTGTTTGAGGGGGACACGCAGGACCTTGAGACAGCTCCTCAGTGAGGAGAATCTGGTTTAGTAGAAAGACTGTCCCAGAATTTGGCCAGGACACTGAAGAAAAGGTTTCAGGGACCCAACTAGATGATCTGTTAGAAGACAGTGATGATGCATGGTGGTTTCCACAGAATAAGGCATCCTCTGCTTGCCGAGCTGGACAGCCAGCTGGGATGGGACCCCTGGTAGCTTTGACGTGTCAATGCCGTAAGTGTTGTCTTAAGCTCCCCTCTTCTCCTTCCTCTTCTTGTTACTATGTGCTCATCCCTGCACCTCCCCAAGTGTTAAGCTGTTGGGGCTGGTTCTCACCCTTTGAGTGCTTCTTGGAGCCTGCCTGCCTGCCTCCTCCTGATGTGTCCATCAGCTGCAGTGTCCTGGCCTAAGTCCATCTCATCCTGCACGTGCTCTCCCATGGCTTGCTTTCCTCTGGCTTGGACATGGTTGCACAGAATGGCTTGCACGGGACACTCAGAAGGAGGTGGGCTCCACCTCCTTGCCTGCAGTTCCTTTGCTTCTGTGCACCCAAACCACAGCACAAACGATGGGTTGTGGGGGGTTAGGAGGATTGCTTTGACTGGTGCTGGTTGTTCCTATCCCAAGCTCGCGGCCACTGCATCCTGCCAACACTGTGATTCGGGCTGTTTTCAGGTGTCTGGCAGAGATGGTGGAAGCAGCTCCATCACAGATGCTGCAGGAGCAAACGTAGTGTCAGAATTGTGGACCCAGAACCCAAGGAGGAGGATGAAGCTTCGGGGGACAATGGCCAGGGCTAACTAATGTAGACCAGGAACTTCAAAAGGAAGAYGCTTGGTGAGCCTTCCCCACCACTGCATGCACTCACTAGGCCTCCCTGTCCTCAATGGGCTCCAGCTGATTTGAAGTGGTTTGTCCAAAGCTTTAGTGACTTTGATGATGCCTGAWTTGGTACCAGCCGCAATGGTGGGAGTGGGGTTAGGGAAGTAGGGCTGGCCGGGGTGATGGCAGCCCCTTGAAGGGAGGGCACTGCAGAAAGGGGTGGCAATGGCGGCTGTGTCCTCTTGAGCCAGGTGCTGCCCATGTGCTGGAGGGAAGCACCAGCAACTGGTTTCCATACAGACCAGGCAGAAGATACGGCAGCGATCTCTGATCACAACAGAGCCCTTGCCTTCTGGGAGAGCCTTTGCCTGCTGGGCAAAAGGTGGTGGAAAGCAAAGCGACCACTCTGGAAATGCTAAGTGCTGCCGGCCAAAAGAAGACACTGAGGAGTTTCGCCAACCGTTTGCAAGAGGTGAGCCATATCTGAGCACAAAACTACCTTGCTGCAGAGACCCCTCAGCCTCGTCAGGGCCTCTGCGGGTGCACTTTGGGGACAGTGGCCCTTTGTGTATCCTGCTAAGCATGGGTGAAAGGGTGCTGGGAGAGAGAGCAGGATGCAGCCAGCAGAGGCATTGTGGCCAGGGTCTGTGGGTCCCCTCCTGTGCCCCAGTTGCTTGTAAAACTGTGCCTTTTCCATGGTTGAGAGGCAAGGCTGGGCCCTCTTCTGGGCCTCGAAGACACAGTGTCACGGTAGCCCCAGTATTCTTGGAGCCTGTTGGTGTAATCCTTCCTCTTCTTCCTCTGAATCTGCAGCCCTTGAAGCAGCTGATCCCCTCCACCCTAGCTAGGGCTTGGTCTCTTGTACAAACTCTGCTGCTCTGGAAGGCATTTGAGTATCAGGATGACAGGGTCAGGGAGTGGCCACCAGCCCATCCTCTTCAGAAGTAGGACAGTTGTCTCTTTATGTCATTGCCTCACCTTAACCCAAGTATGTCATTTAATTCATGTGCTCAGACCAGTGGGTTGCTCTGCTCAAACAGTCTGGCCTGTGGCATAAAGGTGGCCAAGGGCATCCGCAAATACATTGCTGTTTGAACTACAGCACTTCTGTAAAGGAGATTTTTTATTGATTTAAAGTTTACCATTTACGGAGAATTCCCTGTAATCCTCAGTAATTTGGGACAGTGGTTAATCATCCTCAGAGATCTTTTTTAAAAAAACAAAACCACCATCCACTGGTGCATCCTATTTCTTTTGAATTCCTCTCACCGCCACTGCAGGCTGCTAGTTCTTGTGCGTTGTCTTTGCGCGCGAACCTCTTGCTCCAACTTCAGTTCTCCGTACTAAATGTTACTGCCCCTTGGCCAGAACCAAATTACCTCATAACGTCTTGCTGAGCTGACTAAAAGGGGGCTTTCAGCACTTTCACTTCATGGCAGCTTTCTAGTCTTTCCAACTGCACCTCCTCTCCAACTGTTTTTAACATCCTTCTTGAGCAGTGGCCTCCAATACTGGCCAGAGACTACCTACTACAGTTTCACCAGTGTCATGTACAGACACTAGAGAGCATTCTGCATCTAGTTCATCTGTGTATCCTTACCCGAGGACTGCAGTCACCTTTTTGAGTGGAGGTCTGCAGCTGTCCAGTTTATCCATCACTTCCTTTGTAATCCCTGCAAACATTATTGGTGGGACTTTTATAGTTTCTTCCAGATCACCATTTAAAGAGAAATAATGAAACATCTTAGCATCAAAAACCATCTCCTCACACATACACACACAACTTTCCAGGGTACAGCCATCCTATTCAAATTCCCTGTTTGAAACACCTTTTGAGACCTATCTGTTAACCARGTTCAGATCCACTTACTTGTTGGTCACGATGCCTTTGAATCTTTTTAAATGCTAATCCAAATGCAAAGTCATACCAGGCTGAATGTGCCACAAAAGCCTGTTTCATTGATGTGCTTTGTCTTTATCAAGCAAACTTCTCACCATCTGGGTTGAAATTAAAAGTCTGTGTCAAAGCTACTGACACCATTTGTTATCTGGAAGGTGGCAGCTTTCAGGCTGCTTCTGGTAAGATCCAAGTTGCTTTCTCTTATTGTGGGAGAAGAAAAGGGGATATAAAGGAGGAGGAAAGAATGAACTGCAAAATCCAGAGGGGCGAGTGAGAGTGCTGCAGTTTTGGTGTCTGAACCTTGGAGTCCTGTTGCTGGGAGACAGCAAACCCAACCCAGCAGATGGTACACAGCCTCATTAGCCATTCTTGAACCTCACTTCATTCCCTTGGCTCTGGAAAGAGTTTGGCTAGGTCATTGTCCTGTCTTCTCTGGCTAGTCTTGGGGAGATGATGCCGTTGGCAAAGATACAGCTGCTCCAGCTGTGCTTACTTTGCTGAACAGTCATGCCTAAAGGCTGCAGGATCAGATCTGTCCTGCTGCCAAAGCCAAGCTCTCATGAGAAATAAAGATATGTGGGTAGCAGCACTATACTGGGGTACAGCAGGAAACTCAGGCTTATGTCTTAGCCTGAGCATCATACAACTGCTGAGGCATTTGAGCAGCAAGCAGTCCCTCAGACAAATGGAGTCTGTGCTGTGTGACATCTCCCGGGCCTTGGTCCCTGCCCAAGGACCTGCTTGGGTGAGGGAGGGTTGCCCAGTATGGGCAGGTATGGCCCAGCACTGCCTGGCTTTGAGAAGAGCTCAGGGGGCTCTTGGGTCATGCAGGCTTTACAGCCCATAGCATTGCTATTGGGCTCACAGCCTCCTGGGAAGCACCACCAGCTGTCACTGTCTGGGCGACTTGCTCATGCCCATCGGAGAAGACAGCAAATGTGTCAGAGCCATAAGGGAGAGATGGGCCTTTCACAGCGAACGCCTGCCTTTGGTCAGTGCAGGAAGGCAGTCCTGGATCTTACTGCATCCCCAGCTAACTCCTCGTGTCCTGGATGCAAGTATTTTTTCCCAGTACATCCTAATGGCCTCTGAGAGCCCGTAGACTTTCCTCTCCTGACTTAGCACAAAGTCATCTGGTGGAGGCAGTAGCTATCCAGCATCTAAACCTGCAGGGCTCAGCCCTTGCAGGATGCCTGCCTCTTTGCTGCCTTTTCAGCCAGACCAGGTGCTCGCTAGGGTCCACATGCAGCCTGGCCAGTCTCCCACACAGTCAGGGGAATAAAGCCCTCGCCTTTTGGAGATTCCCTGCTCTCTGCAGCACCCATCTCTGCTCATGCTCCTCAGAGGCAAAGCTGGATCTTCTGGAGGAAATAGGTGGGGAGCGAACAACATCTGGCCTTGCTTGTGGAAGCCTGCAAACAGCTGCGGCAAAACATTCATAGTTGAGGTGCTCTGTTAGCTGAACCACAGCAGGAGAACTACAGAAGAAGCCTGCCTATGCCCAGGGCATCCTGCAAAGCCCCCTTGCTTGCCAATGCTGTGAGTGAACAAATATAACTCAGGACAAGGCTTGTCTCCAGGCAGAGCCGCCTAGCAGAGGGCAGCCTTTTCCTGATGGGGGAGCCCTGAGCCCTGCATGCAGTGGCAGGGCCCTAGGGTCTTGGTAGCTGATGGATTCCTAAATCCGAGAGTTTTGTTTTCTAAGAAGTGAAGTTTTCAAAAACAAGTGAAATCAACCAGTCAGTGCAGGACTCTGTCTTAGCTTGGTGCTTTGATACCCTGCGTTTTATGCCACCTCCATGTGGTCAGCATTCACAGGGTACAGAGGTCTGGGCTGCTGACATGTGCATGCGTCACAGGTCTTATCAGAGCAAGGCTGGCGCTGCAAGGAGTGAGATAGATAGGGTCAGATATACAGTGGGAATGGCACGTGAACTTGAGAGGAAACAAGAAGCATTTATCCTCCTTTCAGCAACACGCTGGCTGCCTCACGTGGCTAAGTACAGGCCTATCTTCCTTCTTCCTTCAGCAGCTCATTCACATAGCCAAACACTTTGCCAGACGAAAGTGCTTAGAAGACAGATGGAGATTGTTGGAAAAACCCACATTGCTTGAGGGCATTTTTGCTAGTGACCAGCAGAAAATCATTAATATTATTTGAGTGTCTGTCAGTTGTTAGCAGTCCTGGGAAATGAAGGGAACTGGAGAGTTTTTGGACCATCTCAGTTAAACTTCATTGCTCTTTTAATTCTAATTAATTAATAAGAATAATTTTTATTCTATGGCACCACAGCTAGGAATGGGTTGGTTGCTGGAAGCTAGTTCTGGTGGAGATGGCAAATTTGGGGCCTGTACAGCAATGAAAAATGGTTTGCATTTGGCTAGAGGCAGAGGCACTGTGGAATTAGAAATTGTGTGGCCAGGTAGAGAAAGGACTCAGTAGGTAAGGAACCACGTTGCCAAGCCATGCACTCATGGTGTTTGTAAGATGCTGTAATTCTAATGGCTGGCTATTACTGGCTCATAAAAAGGGAGATTCATTCTTGGGATCAATCCTTCAGCAGCTTAAGGAGAGGTAAGGAAATGCAGCTTTACAGTCTCCATAAAGCTGGTGAGAGCTGCTGCTACCAGAGGTAAATGGTGAGTGAGAAGATGCTGGTCCAGTGGGGTATTTAGGACAGCAGAAACTTAAGTATTTTTGCTCAGTTTAGAGGCTACACAAGAGCACTTGTTAAGTATTTCAGGCTTCTTCCTGCATCTGTATTGAGAGCAGAGTTGCAATTTGCATTGCAGGTAGCACCATGTGCTTCCAGCCTCCACCTCAAAGAAGAGGTTTAACACCCCTGCTCACAGCACCGACCAGAGAGCTCCAGGACAGGCTGCTATGAAAACTTCTTGCTGCTGGAAGAACAACGCTGTGATAAATCTCAAGTAGCTGGGCACAGGCTGGCCTACACAATAGGGCCAACCAGCTGTGGACTAGCAGCCAGCCACAATGGTGAGTGTTTGCAGGGGCAGTCACACCTCTAAGGTCTGATGGGGACTGTGTGCTGAGCCAGACCGGCCAGAGAGAGCATCACCTCTGAGTACACTGTCCTTGGTAAATAAAGATGATCAGCCCAGGAAGGAAACAAGACATCCATCTCTTCCAAGCGCTACATAAAGGATAGGGCTTTGGCACGTGGTAACAGCCCAAAAGAGGTAGTTCGGACTCAGCCACATGAGTTGGAGGAAGAGATGTGTGGGGCTGACACAAGGTGTGGGAGAGAATGAAGAATGAGAGGGAATGAAACTACCAGAGCAGAAAGYCAGAGCTGTCTCTCCTTCCTAGGTTTCAGCATATAACCTTTGCATTGAACTTCTGAGGTTATTTTGTGCAAACAGTGCCTGTTTGCTAGTTCAGATGCTTCTCCTACCCATTTTCACTCCCAGCAGTGGCTGTGAGGAGAGCTGGGGGCTTTTGTCCAGAGCACCCTCCTAGCCTCATCAAAGCCCTGGTCTTGTTGCATGCAAGGGTCCCACTGCCCTTTGTACCTCTCTCCGATGCCTGCAAGACACTGGGATGGATTGTGTACCTGCTGCAGGTCTGCTCTGCAGTCAGAGCTCAGCAGGAACCCTCAGCCCCAGATGCTCTGTTACAGCAGTGCTCAGGTTTGTGGCTCTCCTAAGCCTGGGTCAGATTTCCCCCCATACTGTCATGTAAATGGTGGTAGTTCCCTTATCCACCTGGAGACCTCACAGAGTTCATCTGGTAAATGAAATAGTGCCAGGGAGCATTTCTGGGCACTGGAATGTGACTGTCTATGCTAAATTGTCCCTGGCATGGTTTTCAGACAGGGTCTTCTACCACTCTCCCAACTAATTACTTGTTCACAGTCTGGGAATTACTGTGGACTAGGGACTGTTTCCAACTGGCATTTCAGGCACAGTCTCTGTTTTGGAGGTAAGAGAACAGCACCCTGTTAAAGCTGTTCTGCACTCATTGGTCTCATTGCCTGGCACTTTTAGTTTAGTAGTATATATGTACACTTTATGTCTCAGGAAATCAGCATTTCTGGCAAATGTTCAAAACAATTACTGCATCCCTAGTGGGGTGCAGTACATGAGTATGAAGAAAACAGAGCCTCTTCCAAGCCCAGACCCAACTCTGGAGTGCATTAGCTTGAGGAAGCTGGTGGATGCTGAGAAAATACTGACTCACCATCCAGCGAAGTGCAGTAAGAGCTGTATGAACAGGCTTTTGGCTGAATGGAGGAAGACAAAGACTGGGAGGAGGTGGAGTTAATATTAGCGCAGTCAGGCCTTGCTGGAAACCTTGGCATGTAAGGACCACACTTGCAGGGTTATCCTCCACCTCTTCCTCCCCTTGGCATCCTTCCACTTCCCAATTGTGTGTGGGCTGAATTTAGTCCAATAAAGTAGCGAGCAGACCCTGAGCATTTGTTGACAAAGAGCAGAGAAAACAACAGTGCTCAGAAAGTGGCAGGAAGCTTTTTAACAGCACAATGGCCAAATCTATAGCAGCAACCTTGTGATGGTTGTGTTGCTTTTGAGGGAGGCAGGAGAGATGGTAGAGCATAATTTTGCTGTGTTTTTATGCTGCCAAAAATGCAGATAAAGCACCCAGAGAAAAAGATGGATTAGCTTCAAGTTATCCTATCAAAAGTCCTTTTTGCTAGTCTGAACTGTGGTTATAGCAGAAGGATTTCCTGGTTCCACACTGCAAGAGCCTTACCAGCAAGGAAGACCTAAGACAATTTGTGTTCATTCATTTATTCCTAGCAACCAATTATTAACCATTCCCACAGTCTCCTGTGCACMGACTGCATTTTATCCAGTCTCTTTGGGTTCAGCCAGTCTCCTGCACCTGTCAGGATACAGAAGCAGGCTTTGCAGCACAGTTAGGCTCCCTTCCAGGGGCAGCTGGTGAAAGAAAAGCAGGACAAGCAGAATTTCCCCAGTGTTCCCACTTTATTGGTGCAGCCCTGGAGACATCTGCTGTGTTAGTTTCAGATAGGAGCTCCTCTCCAGGGTAGTTCTGGTTCCTGCTAGGACAGGGAATGGTGCATTCTCCTGTTGTTGATTTATGATCCCAATTCCCTCTCACTGTGCTAGCTTTCTTCCTCAAAGCACATTCGGCAAAGCCTGAAAAAAACCTGCACGTGGCAATTGAAGGCAGTTTCTAGAGCAGAATTCCTGCAGGAATCCTGCCATGGCCTTCAGTTTACACACTATACAATGTCATGTGGAAAAGACTGCCTTACCCTGACAGTGTCCCTGAAATTATAACAGAAGCCAAGACATTTATAGCTCAGCCTGTGCAAAGCATCCAGAGTCCCCTGCCCCCTTGCTGTCATGCAGAAGGCTGTATTGCTGGAGAAGACCAGACTACAGAAACACCTACGTTCATTCCCGTACATGTTAGCACTTCTTGCCTTTTTAATCTCATATCATATTGTATGATAAGCCACACTGAGAATGTTTATTTCAGCATATGATCTTAGAAACACAGTAAGTGCTTCACTGCATTGGTCTTCCTACTTTACTGTTTTGCTGCCTCAAGTTTTCCATGTCTCTCTTATTACATTGGAACTTGTGATTCATGCTATCCCCTCTCTTTTCATCTGGCTAAATTTGTCCAAGGTGGCCTGAGGGAACAGAGCTAATACACAATACAGCCTCTCTTTCCACAGTCTGAAAAGCGTTTCTTTCAGCRTTTTTTGCATTTGCTATTTTCACTTTTACTGACTAGCTACTCACACTATGAGAACTTTTCCAAATTCCTAATCTCTAAAAGGATCATCATAGAATCTTAGCAGGATCTCATCACCCATCTTGGACTCCTGCCTGCTTCTCCAATACTTACATGGGCTGCCTGCCCACACAAGCCACCCAGTGCCCCTAAATCAGTGACCTAAGGCCCAGCAAATGTTTCTTAGTGCAGCTCTCTTTGTTTCCTCTCTCTAATTCTTATTTATAGCTCAGTGGAATACTGGGGTAATCTGTCTTTTTCTTTGTTGTTTGCTCCCTCTCTTTCTCCCCATCCTCCCCAAAATCCACAGATATGAGGCCTGATGAAAAATTTTTTCCAGGAATGCACTAGTAAGTCTGAATTCTTAAAGAGCTTCTGGTTTGTGTTTTGAAGGGACACAGCTATGTTTGGAATTAGTTAGCTGGACTATAAGCTTTACAGACAAAATATCTGGAACCCAAAACAAAGAATGGGCTATCAGTTACAGAGATAAATGATGGAAGTGCATAGATATCAGTCCGTTATTACATTATCAGTGAGAACTAATACTGCTATTTGCTGCATAAATAGTAGCTAGAGCATCAATGAGTAAGCATTTTTGGGTGTTTAGTTGTGGCTGTGACTTTTCCTCCAAAAACTGGTGCATTTGATGTTGGTAATGGTGTAAATGTAGGTTTGAGATGCAAAACCCACAGATCTCAAGAATTTTGACAGATGAATGCTCAAGAGATGTGCAAGTCCCTGACAGCTCTCTGATCGGATGCTCTGCACTTGTCTGCAGCCTGCTGATTTCTCACACTCTGAGTTGCAGCACCCCCATGCTTGCAAACAACGCAAAATCAGCATCCCTTTAGCATAGCCTTGTGGAGCCAGAAAGCCAGAGTGACTAACAGAGTGCTCCCTGTTCTAGGAAACAGGATTCTTGCCAGAAATGTTCTCCTTGGGATGAGAAGAAGCCAGAAGAGGTCAGTCCAAAGAGTAATGTTTCTTGAAAAGCCATAAGCACTGGTTAATGGCTGCTTTGCACAAGCTACATCGGCCCCTACACTGCTCTGCTATCACCTACCTTTAGTTATTAGTGCCAGGCACTGCTGGCCTGGCAGCAGCCACTCTGCTGAGCTAAGCAATGGCTAATAATGTGATAAGATGATGCAAGATCTGACCCTTACTAGTAGCCTGTCTAAGATAGCTTTTATTCAGCTTCAATGCTTAATAGTAGAACTAATGCATGAATCCATTCTTTGCCTTACTCAGCTAGGGGAGTCAGTGGGATATGCTTGAGAAAAGATGTTAGATATGGTCTCAACTCAAAATTTCCCACGGCTGGAACATTTTTTCATTTAATGCTCTTGATGTAAGAAAACACTATCAAAAACCCAGGTACAGAACTCTATAGCTCTGTGCTGGGAGGACAAGTAAGGGATRCTAACACTGAATCTCTCACTCTAACTTCTTTCAATAATTAGAAGAGGTAACTCAGCAAAGCAATGTTTTAACTGCCCCTTTTTGTGTCAGCCAGTAAAGTACTCTTTCCGGGTGACAGTCCAAAGCTAGATATGGGGAGTTGGATGGAGGATGCTACATTGAAATGTACATAGAGTGGCTCCAGGACAACACTGCTGGCAGAAAGGATAGCCCAAAGGAGACAGATGTTTTTTCATCCAGGATGCCCTGAAAAAAGTAGATGTAATGTGCTTCCCTCTCCTTCTTCATGCTCTGAGCTCAAATCACAGAGGGGAAGGGAAACTTACCTTGCTTACCTTCTGTCTCTAGGAAGCTGGGGTATCCGTGTCTGATACATCCGAATGGGTCTCTGCTGTCTCTCCTGGGCTTTTGTCACCTGGAACTTTAGATAGTTCATGTGTGACTGTGCTCAATCCAGCAGTTGTCCTGCTTGAAGCGGTGCTAGCTGTTGCAGTAGGAGAATCTCCCTTTATCTCGCTAGCAGACGTCTCCTGACGCAAAGCCAGATCAGCCACTACTCTCTCTGTGTCCCTGTGGATGATTTGATGAGCAGCATTGATGTGTTTTCTTTGGGCCTGCCTCACTGTGCATAAAAAGAGGAAAGACTTTTACTTGGAAAGCTATAGCAAACTGTTCTCTGTAGGGAAGAAAGGAGAGTTAGTTTTTAGCTTCTGCAGCTGTGGACAAGCCAATTTCAGGAGAGGGAAAAAAAAAGAAGAAAAAAAAAAAAAAAAGACATCCTTCTGACTCTGGCCGATAGGGTTCTACTGCCACCTAATAGCAGCAACCAACTTTGCACTTCCCTTTGAAAACAACCCCCCACAGTGGGAAGCACAGGCAAAGGGTTTTCCTTTGCAGCCTAGGGCAGAATTGGCCATTATGTATTCAGGCTTTAAAATAACTTCTCCTTCAGTATTTGTTAATTGCAGCAGATCCCTGGAAGACTGGAGCTGAAATCTGCCCTCTCCTGTGTCACAATTCTACCTGCACAGAGGAACCCTTATGCAGTTGATAGACCTGGAGACAGTACAGACTCAAATCACCCACTTTTATCGTCTCCCTTTCACCAGGAACAGATTGTTCTTTGCTGTGTTTTACAGTTTTCATCCAATCATCTGGTTTGTGTGTATTTCCAGCCCACCTTTGGGGAACTAATTACTCAAGCCAAACCATTCACCCTACAGTTCTCCTCATTGTTCTTCAGTCCCTCTTTTCCTTACTAGGCTTCAGATGATGGTAAACAAACACCAGGATTTAAATACTGTATGATTGTAAGGAGGGGATGGGGAGCACTGCAGGAATAAACTGTGGTTCTATTTGCATCACTTCCCTGCAAAAGTTCAAGACTTCCTTGTGATTTTGGTCTGTTTACACTGTAAGGCTGAGCTGCATTTTAACTGTGAACTCTGAATCACTGGTGTCTTGCATGTGTTGTATGGTCCTGCATACTGTCACTGCAACAATTCAGACAGCCCTCACACTTGCTGACTCAGTCGCTGAACTTTGCTAATCCATCCTTTTTATATTTTATCCATCTCCCAGGTCCATTCAGTTGACAATTAAGATAACTGGATCTCACTTGCATTTGATAAGCTGCCCTTCACCAGCCAACTCCCAGTTCCCAGGATAACATCCCATCCATCCAAGGCATTTTGACTTCAACTGCTCATGCACCTCTGCATGAACCATTACTTCTCCTGATATTGCTGCAGTCCCTTCCTTCATGCACAGTGAATTCTAAAAGAAAGAGGGCTTAAGCTGCTGCGTGAGTTTTGTCCTTTTAAAAGCAAGATTTTTCTTATCAACACATTGCCTTCTAGCTCCAGTGAGAGAGAGTTCAGAAGTGAGGGGCAGAGGTGTCTCAGGACAGGCCGTTATTGGATAATGCCTGCTTTTGTACAGAAGAATGGGAGAGATACTCAGGAGAAGAAAAAACAAAGGAAAAGAAAGACTAAGCAACGGCAAAAGAAAGAGATCTGTATAAGGGGAAGCTAGAGCATGGGCAAAGGTGGAACTTGTAGGTCCTCGGCTTTTTTTTATACAAATAGATTTGCTCCTCTGGCAGGCCAGTCAGTCACTGACCTCAGATCACTTCCTGCTAATTTCAAGGAAGTTATGTGCTCAAGCATGCACCAGTGGATAAAACAAATAGAGTTTCATAATGACTAATATGGCTTGCTCTAGTGAAAGCTCTAAAAGCTGCAATAGAAATGCAAAACACTGATGTGTTCACAAGTTCAGATGGCATTTTTTGGGTACTATTTCTTTGGATTTAAATGGAAAAGTTACTTACGTGACGATTCTGCTTCTCTGAACATATCACTGTACCGGAGGCTCATGGCAGGGCCTGTTCTCCAGAGCATATTTGATAGAACTCAGCTAGCTCTTAAACGCAGAGGGTCCATCCCACTCAAGGCAGCAATAGCAGAAGTAAGTATGAACAAGGTCTCTTTGGGACATGTGACCCTTGCTGCTTCAAGAATATTGTGGCAAGTTTCACTTGACCACGTTTGAAGGAGCTCTTGTACTTTATCACCTGTTGCTGTAGCTCTTCTTCTAGCCTCCACTTTAATTTTGCATAGGTCCAGCTCTGCCTTCTAGACAGATTCCCTGTAGCTATCCCAGATTTTGGAGATGTTCTCCTCTGTTGCTTGGGAACACTTCCGAGGTGCTTAGTTCATCAGCTGCTGTTAGATTTCAACCCAATRGGTATTTTCCTCTTTGCTTGACACTGCCTCCTTATGTCCAGAATCCTAGGCCATCTCTAAGTCTGCTCCTTCTGAGACGAATTGACCTGTGTGCATCAGTGCCTGAGCTACAGACTTCACTGACCAAAATTACYTTACCTTGCTTTGGTAGGCTTGCAGATCCAGCAAGACTAAGAAGGAGGGAGCTGATTAAGCTTAGAAAGCATTATCTGCTGCTGAATAGATAGTTACTTTTGTTGGTGATAAATACAAACCAGGAAGAAAGAACTTAATTCACAGATCACAAAAGGTGTTTGCAGGGTTTGTATTTTCATTAAGAAAACAAAAAAGCAATCAGCTAAATGTTTTTGTTCTCAAGTCAGCAGGAAGACAATAAGGCAAAGGCTACTTCAGACTCTATCTTGATACAATTGCTTTTGATAGGTTATATTTACTTTATATGGATGACCGGTTAGTCACAATCTTTTGAGTGTGMTGGTTAGTGGAAACCTTACAGTTAAGAACAGCCATTTTTTTTTTTGTTACTCTGTGTAATACATGGTTTTCAAGGTCTTCGCCTCTGTATTTTGAAGTATACTGTTCCATTTTGACCAAACAGAAACAACCTTTAAAACTGCAAAATTATCCACTTAAAACATGATGGCACTATAGTCAACCCTAAAACCTTATCTTTGCATTTACTTCTTGACCAGCTGGGAAAAAAAAAAGGTGTCAGGGAAACATGCAATCTTTTTTTTCACATATATTTAAGTAATCTACCTGTTAAAGACTTCTACAGTTTTTACAAACTGCCATATAATAGATTATTCACAGCTATGCTACTTAATGACTTTTTCCAGTTTATTTTTGAAGGCACAATAGGCTTTTTCATCTCCTGTAGTTTTACTGTTAAAATTGCACCAAATTAGGTTAGGTCTGAATTTTGACCACTATTTTAAAAGACTAAGGCTCATGAGAAACCTGTGAAGAGGAGTCAGAGGGCTAACCTTCTACCTGCAGAGTGCAAGGGAGGAATCTCAGAGAACTGAGAAAAACTTTTGGGAATGTGCCTTTCTCTCACTGAGCTGGAGCAAGGAGAATGAACTAATTCAAGAAGAGAATAAAGCTATTGGACGCCTTACCTTTCTCTTTGACAAAGATTTTCTCAACCTCTGGAATCAGGAAACTATAAACCAGCTCTGCTACAATCTCTTCTGACTGTAGGTGAGTTCGACTACAGAACAGACATAGGGTGTGATATTAGTATTTTAGTTTTCTTTCCAGATCACCCCTGCAAACACATGATTCCCATACAAATATTCTCACTATTTTCAAGTGAGTGTATTGCCATGGTGGTAATTGTCAGCTGGGTATCTGTTTAACTCATAAAATAGTGCACAGCACTGACGGTATGACTGATTATCCTCCTCTGCGTAGTGCTGCCAGTGCGTTCAATATTGTATTGGAAAAGCAGTATTTCAGGAGAGAAGATCACCCTAGATTCCTGATCCTCAGAGGTATTTAGGAATCCAGTTCTCACTGATGTCAAACTGAGCTAGACAAACAGATACTTCTGAAGATTTGGGTCTTTGTCAATTTAGCCTGTGGTCTGTTGCTGAGTTTGCTAAATTCTTCCCTTTTGTGACTTTGCGTTTGGCTAGTCCCCATGCTCTTTTCCATGCCAGTATTTGATGGGTTCCCAATTGGCCCAGGATCTGCATGCATTATCTATGGTTAATTCTCCCCAAGGATTTCAACATTCATATTCATCTGGTTACAAAATACACAGCTGCTGTACCACAGGAGAGTCACTGTGTCATTGGGATATTCATGGCTTAATTCCAAAAAAGCACATAGAAACTGAACTGGAGGTTTGGCAGGTTCTAAAAAGTATTCACTGCTGATGCTCCAGCCAAACACAAGACGATGGTGTTCCCAACAACTTACTATACTCAGAGTGCCTTGTGAAGTGGCCATCAGTATGACTGACCCTCCCTGGGAACTGGCAGTTTCCTGCAGAACAGCCACCTCGGAATGAAAGATTGCTGTATAGCTGTATCTTTTGCATCTCTTTCAAACTAACTTTCTGTAGTACTGTAAATAAATGAAAAGACCAATGTGAATGGGTATTGCTTTAGGCAATTCCCAGATTCACTTAAAGTGCTGTCACAGCATCTCATTGACATGGAGGAGTCTAAAAAGGTTGATTCACAGATCTCAGAAGTGATTTGCAAAGGGAATCTGGCACATGCTATATGGAAATAAAGCTCTGACAGATTTATATGTGTATACTAGACAGTAATAGTGTGGTTCTCATACAACCTTCACACTAATGAAGTAGTCATGAACAGTATTGCTCTACCCTTCCTATGTCTTAAATTAGAGATATAAGTACAGATGCAGATGGTTAGCTATGTTCTAAACTGCTGCAAACAGCCTCTACTGTGCATTTTAAGAGCGTACCGATTTTCCATTTCGTACGCAATGTCATTGATTTCTACAGCCATTCTCTGAATCTCTTCCCTGGCTTGTTCTTCAGCTGTTTTCTCCATGCTGCTCAAGATAATGTCTTCCAAGTAGGAGTCAACAGTGCTCTGGTGCACTTTGACCACCTGGAAAAAACACCAAGATAATGTTTTTACTGGTTATTGCTATGACAGGTGGGTAGAACCAGATTTCCAGAGAAGCAAGGGCCACAGATTGTTCTCAGCAGTGCTTTCTGAGGTGGACAACTCGTGTAAAAATTTCTTCTCTAAAAATTCTTTTTGAGAACTAACTGAACACAAACAAATGGAGGAAAGAGCCAGTGCTAGAAGTAAAACTTTTACTGGCAGATCTACTCTCCAATTCTTCTACAGCAGGTTAGTTCTGTGAATACAATGGCAGTTGCATCCTCAGTTCTCATGGTTCCCTGAACAACTGCCAAATAATCATCAGCAGCATTGGCTTCAGTAAATTAATCAAATTTCTGTCATGCAAATCCTAAAGGAAAAGATTCCATCAAGACAGTCGAAGTAATGTGAATAAGATAAACATATTGATTGCCTCATAAGGGATGTAGGGCAGAGGTTCTAGAAATAACCCTGTCCCTTCTGCTAGTCTGAAGGGCATAAGCTTATTGCACTCTGACCCTCCTTGCCTCCCACTCAGAGAAGCAGAAAAGAGATTTAAAAAGAAAAAAGATAAAATTTTTTACAAAGTGATTTCAGACTCTCTTTGTATTAACCTCCTCCCACAAAGTTTGAAAATTGTTGGTTTAGTCAATTAGGCTCCCACTCACTCCTTTCAACTGGGAGAAATATGCTTCATGTAGCCAGAAGTTAGGGAATGAAAGTAGAATGCTAGAGCAGTTATGGAATAGGGTCATCTCAGGATCTCTGTTTCTGGATTTCTGTATTTCAAGGTTATGTTATCCATTATCATTGCTTCAAAATAACTCTTGTTATAGCACTCCTTGTTACAGGCAGTCCACTTCCGGGGTGTGTGTGTGCGTGTGCGTGTGCGTGTGCGTGTGTGTGTGTGTGTAAATTCTCTCCAAAATTTGCTTGAAGGCATTCTCTGTAGAACACCTAACAGTTCTGCTGGACAGACCAAGTTATGACAAAACATTAGTCCTAAAGATTATTTAGGTACATATGTTCTCCATAGGTGTTTTTTGTGGAAGTTTGGAAACCTTTATCTATTCGTGACATGTGACAGAACACATAGCAGCACTGTCTGTTAGGGCACTCAGACAATCCTTTATTTAATGGAGATGATTCTCTTCACTAAGACTTCCCCCTCCATTTTAAAACTAGCCATCCCCTAAGTCAGCACTTGAAGTATTTCCTTTCTAGCTGGACTTTCCTGCAGGGAGGCAGTTCCTTGAAGCTGCTCACAGTCCCAACACTCTCCCTCTCTTACCTGTCTGAAAATCTCATCCTCTTCCTGCCGTTGCATCTCTTCTACTTGGCGGCGTCCACTCTCCTCTGCTTCCCGCATTCGCCGCTGCCTCTCAGCCAGCATGACAAAAGCATGGATCTTCCGCTCTTCTTGTAGCCTCAACAGCTCTTTAGAGAGGAAATCAAACATGTTCGCCAGTGTCCTTCCTTCTGCCCAGGCCAAGTGGTTTTCCATTTGTGATAGCTTAAAAAAAGTGCAAAAGAATTGTGTTACAAACCACAGGAATGTTCCTATGACCACAAGCATTTGAAACAGCTCTGCAGTATCCACTCAAACCAGCTATAGGACAAACCTAGGAGTTTTGCATTCTTTTTGTTTTACGTAAGCTGTCCAGGTCTCTGTATAATGTAAGGTTCCTGTATATTGGCTCTGATGGCATAAAGAGGCTAAAAAATGACAAAACTAGTCAGCCTGGGAATAGTCTACATCCTGTGGCACTAGGACAGGCAGCCCCTACACCTTGGATGAGTGGGAGGAGATAAAATACTACCAGCATTATATTCCAGCTATTATGAGCTGCTGTTGTGGCTGAGAGTATAATCAGAACATTTACTTAGACTGTCTGTTTGTTACTGGGAACTGCTCTACTTCCCAGACCAAGAAACAGAAGCTATAAAGCTGGCAATGAATTGACTTCAACTGCACACCCTCCATCTTTCTGCGTGAAGCTTAGCTGGACTAAGACAGAAAAATAGGTTCAAAAGTTGCAAATGCAGCGTCTATCTAGCATTCAGAAAATAAAATCTCTGTCTTCATGACCGAGATCCTATCCTGAGGATTCAAAACATTTGCTAAAATTCAAAGCCACCCTCGGCAAAATAGTATGTCTTTGGGTGGATACTGGTGATGCAACCAAAGTGATGTAACTTGCCATGGTCAAACAGGAGTCGTGGGTCTCTACAGCTTTAGGTATTAACTTGTTACCTAAACCTATACAAGTTAAGCAGTAGCTGCTATCAGATTCAATCCTCCCCTTCAGCCATTTCACTTGGCTTTTCAGCCTTTCTTCTGCAGAAAGCATTTTTTGAAAGATGTCTTTTCTAAACCAGAAAGTTGAAAAATCTAAAAAAAAAGTTGTGACCACCAAGAACTGAAGAACTGTGAATCATCAGTGACTTTCTAAAATATCCATTCACATAGAAAACTACTGGTCTTGCATTCCAGAGAAATTTAAAGTTCAAAATGTTAAAAAAACCTGAGCCAAAGACCCAGGAGACCAAAAGCAAGACGTAAAAGRGGTAGATACCAGTAGACGGGGACAGTGTCTCTCTTAAAAGGAGATTCTGAGATCAGAGGTCAGCATCTTTACTCTTTGCTCTTTTCTTCTTTCTGAATGTCATTATGATGTCTGAACTGGTCTCTCCTCCACTCTTACCTGAGTTTCCAGAAAAAAAAGCACTATTTCAAGTTGCTAATGCCTACAGCTTTTTTGTTTTAGTTTTCTTAATTCAGTGGAAGAAATTATTTTCTCTATAATCTTCTGGTGTTCTGTATTCCTGAGTTCCACAACAAGGCTCCCTGTATATGAGGCAACATCTAGAAATGATAAATACTAAAACACAATCACTCAGTTCTATGTTTACTGAGCTCTGAGAGGAAATTTTATAGCTGCTCACCCAGCAGCAAGCAGYGGGTTGGCTCCATCTCTGTCAGGCCAGCCAGCCTGCTGTTATGCTGTTATGATAATCTGAAACCTGCAGAATTGCCTCACAGCTGGTCTCTGTGATACCATGAGAGTGGTAAGAACTACAGGATAACCTGCAAGAATGTAGGAGACACTATATATCTTGGGATATGGTGAAGTCTGGACAAAATTTATTTATGATCCATTTCAGACCAGAGTCTGCCATTTGATTCACTTTGTTCTGGAAGATTGTGGCCCTGAAAGAAAATACGGTCAGATTTTTTATCCTCATCTCTCACTAGATTCTTGGTACTGGATGGATCCCCGTATTTCTCTGCTCTCCAGAACAGCGGCAACTACAGCGAAGGGGCAACTACACCTCCATTGCTGAGGTGCTAGAAGTCTCAATCCCAGAAAGATTTACAAAGTAAATCCACTTTGGCTTCTTTTGTGGTGATTTCTGCCTGAGTGGGAGCCTGAGAGGGTGCCAAGCTACAAAGAGGACAGGGCAATGACACAGCAGTAATACACATCCAGGAAAACAGCTGACAGGGTGACATGTTGTAATGCCWAGTCACAGCACCAGTTAAATGGACTGAAATATGGGTAAACTCAGGTTCATCTGACAGTGTAGTTTATTCAGAGACCTGAAAATATAAGTAAAAGTGCTATGTTTGGGCAGAAAGCAAGTACAGCCTGGGTAGCAGCTGCAGCCTCAGTCTGTTTCTGAGATCCCGAGAGCCCCACAGCAGTGAAAGCAATTTATCCCTTCACGCATTTAAGTGCCCTCTACTAGGAGGGCACTTAAATAAGTTGGGATAGTTTCTGCACTTTGGATAATAGAAAACATAAAGAAATTAAATGCAAGAGTGTTGGTGGTACTGCAATCAGGAGTGTGACAAATCAACTGCTCCATGTTTATAGGCAAACCTTGTGCATTTGCAAGTCATGCTGTTGCTGTAAGGCCAGTGTCGCTTGCTTCTCTGCCTTCATAAGCAGCTGGACGTCCTCCTGAAGTGCGTGAGTGGTTCGCAACTCTTGAATCAGTTCCAGTCGCTTTTCCTTCCCTTCAAACATCTTTCAAATAAAGTTAAATAATAAGGCAAATTAAATGAAGGATACAGATCAAAGTATTTTGCCAGCAGAGAATACCCTTTTCTTCCAAGCTGTAGAGCCAGCTATTCCCAAGACCTAATTCTTTGTTGTTAGCATTTGAAGATTTGAGGAATTTCCCTTATACTCCCAATGAGAAATGAAAAACTCTGTAACAAATGTGTGGCCATGTTCAAGGCAAACACTATGTCTGTCAGCTAAACCTTGCCTAAAACTTGCTTCATGGAAGACGTAAGTTGACGTAAGTTGACACCTTCTGCTACGGAGTATAGATGACCCACTGCTACTTTACTTCAAGAAAATTAGTTTTTGGTTCTGCTAGGACTCACCTAGAACTCAAACTACCTGAACAGAGAACAGTGAAACCAGGGTGAAGTTTGTCCTTACATAATAGGGCAATATCCTTCCTGATATCCTGTTATACTGGCCTAATTGTTGAAGTTGCCAGTATGCGCATTGCATCTTTTTCTCTGTCCTGAGTTAAATGTCTCCMTTTTCAGCATTCACTATTCTTTGAAGGATATTCCTTTTGAAGGAATCTAGCAACAGTGCAAAGCAGCAAGTTGATGGAGAGGTTATTGAAACTTCTGCTGTCCCTATCATGAGATTCTGTAGCCTACTACTTGCCTGATGCTCTCTTCTCTCCATTCTCCCTCAATGTGAACAGAATTTATGCATGTAGTGTGGGGGGGATAAGGCTTCCTGGTAGAAAGTGAGCAAAAAAAAAATCAGTCAACCCTGTTCACAGCATTCTCACAACCAAGTCAGGTATTTCTGAGCCAGTAGCTGCTGGAAGAAGATTCCTAAAATTAATGGGACATTTCATGGCTCTCAAAAAATCTTGTGAAAATCAGCAGCTCTGCAATTGAGTCAAACCTCATTCTCACAGATCACCACAGAACCAGGGAAGACTTGGGAAGTCTAAGTTTCACCTTAAGCCACTCTCAGAACTGCATTGTTAACTAAAGCTCAGGTCAGTGTTCCACATGGGAACACTTCACAAACAATGACACAGAAAGAAATAGCAGGCATGAAAACCAACCATCTGAACTGGTCTGATCAAAGTGAGAAACTTGCTTAATATAAAGCCCAAACCTGGGCTACTTGATTAATTTAAACCTAGGCCTACTTCTACTCCATTGGAAACAGAATGATGAGGCCAGCACACTGCTTTCATTGCTGGAAATCAAGGTAGTGTGTTTCAACATTTAAGAAGGTTCAGCTCACCATCCCAGGAAACTGAGAAGATGGTTAGAAATAAAAGCTGCCCTATTGGAGGGCATATGAGAGGCTGGGATCTTGGCATGATCAAGGCAAAATGTATTCGTGGTCCAAATCTAATCTAGAATTTGCCATTTGAGAAATTCTGCTATTAAGCATCTAATTAAACAGCTCAGTGTGGGGGACGGCTGRCACAGGGAGACACTCATAAACATATGCAGGAACCTAGAAGTTCCTGTAAGAAGTTTGGGCTGGAGAGCAAATCCTTGAAGGACTTGAGATAACATACAGGAGGATATGCTACAGAAGCTCCATTGCCTTTGATTAGTTCTGTGGAATAAAGATTACAACCACACCTTCAGTCATCCCCACCATCATTCCGAAGGCTTACATAAACAGAGAGGCACAAAATACCATGTTCTGAATAGCTCTTCCTCGGAGCAATTTCTGCAAACAAATCACTGCCAGTTCTGTCTCCTCTTCCTCCTGCCAAAACACAACAAACATCCACACCACAATTRATCCTTCTTTTGAGGAAAATACAGGTGAAGTTTTCTATACATCATCCATCTAACCATCAAAAAAAATCTAATTCATTTCTGGCTTTTTTTCGCAGTTGCTTCTGATTCTTGGGGAAAGGGAGATGAGTCAGAATAATACAYACTTCTCTGTTTTACAAGAGATGGAGGAGAAAGACTGCTGGCGCTTTCAGAGGTTCTTTAAAGAGGAGTACCTAATGATAAGGAGAAGTTGATAGRGAAAATTGCTCTATGTATTAAAAATACTATTTGTAGCTTGACTGACTTCTGTCAGTGATCATTAGCTATATGAGTTTACAGGTCAAGACACTAAGGAGGAAGAAGAACTATTTTAGGAACTGCAACAGAGCTGTTAACCATAAATAAAGCGATTAAATTAAAAGAGAACATATAAGATTTTTCTTCTGATATTTATTCCAGTGCTGACCGTTATGGGAGTAACTCAGTAAATTTAAGACTTAGCAAGTGACTATTTGGAAGTAAGTAAAATGAATTACCTCAAATTGCAATTTGTTTCTTTGAGAGGGTTACTGGCCTAGCATTGTGTGAGTGATACCAGTCTGGAAGAAGGATGAGRTATGGTAGGTAAGGGAATTTAACTACAGGAGACAAAACGTTGGCTTATTATAAATATAGGAAGTACAACTGGCAGCATTTTTTTTGCTGAGGGGTCTTAAACACTAGCAGGAGAAAAAAGTCCATGAGGTACCCAAAAAAAAAGATTAAAAAGAATTTGAATATTGCAAGAAGGAAGCTTTTTAATAAAACAAAGGCAGCCTATGAGGTCTGAATTGAAATGTGGTATTTTAGAAGTGCTGGAAGAAGAGGCAACAGTGTGGGATGACAGAAGGGGTGTGAGCTTGAATTTTAGAGTCTGCTTTTTTTTTTAGGTGTTGCAGATTTAGTATTCCAAAAGCAAAGGGAAGCATTCCTTCCTTTCCACAACAGCACCAAAGAGGAGCAAAGCAGAATAGGCAAAGGAGTGTTTTATGATTTTATCTGTTATTTTTCTCCAGAAAGAAGGGATGAATTTCCAGCCMAGTTAGAGAGCTAAACTGTACCACATCACCTGGCTGCAGAGGGAAGTGAGGCCACCAAACTGCTTCAGGACAGAAGTTTTGGAAATAGAGACAGCTGGCCCATATACTGGACAGGTAAGCCAAATTGCTGCAAGGTTTAAATTCCTGTGGGATGCATTCTCAGTACTTGTAGTTGTATTGTTCAGTGTTGCAGATGATGCCTTGTTGGGGCTGATAAGTGCATAAGAAATGACTGGTGGAGAAAGGGAGGAGTTGAAGAGGCCTGCAGTAGTGTCTCCATTCTCTCCACTTTCTTTTATATCCCTTGTGGCCCATGTCAGCAGCCTACCATTCTAGCACACTTTCCCTTTCAGATCCTCATCTCTAGATAAGGAACTCCACCAGGGGCTGCTGCAGTTAGCAGTTGGTTTTAGTATCTCTACAGGGCAAGCAGAGAAGCAYTAACAACAGAGAAGAACCTTGCTTTCAGTGCTCCTAACAACCAGCTGGAAGGATGTACAGTAGGAGCAACCTTGTTCAGATTCTACAAGACAGAAGTTTCTAGGGCAGCCCTTCAGTGGCTGAAGTGGCCASATTGTACAGATGTAGTTTCTCTAGAGAGCTCCACTCTCTTATGCATCTGCACATAAGAACATTTGAGGAGAAACCAAATGTTGATAGAATTAATTTAGCTAAAGTTCTATTGTATTGGAACTCTTCTAAAAATATATATATAATATACAGACTGAAGCATGACTACAACTGGTGGGGAAAAAAATCTTTCTGATATAGAAAATAACACGTAACCTGGAAATGTTTAAACATCTGCTAAATTGCGACCACTGCAATAAAATAACTAATACGCAGGAGTCAGTGAAACTGTAAAACTTACAAAGGACAGTAGTAGACACTCTTATTTCAGAGATCTTAAAATGGACTGTGTAGGCCACAACAAATCATACTGCACAAAGGAAGATAGTACAGATAACCTAATGAGCTCCCTTTTACTTTTATGGTCGTGTGACTTTCTTCAGTTCACAAGTTTAAATGATAATTGTGTTTGAGTCTTACTGCACYATGAAAATGCTGTTAATAGGCAGACAAAGCAATACACTGGTGCAACCACCTCTGAAATACATTACTTGAAGAAAAGCAAGTAAGTTGCAGCTTCCTTAACAAGTTGTTTTTTCCCTAGAGTATATCACAACCCCATGACACATTACTGCTCTTCTGACCTCTACAGAAGAACCGTTTTCATAGATATCACAGAATCAGTAAGGTTGGAAGGGACTGCTGGAGATCATCTAATCCAACCTCCCAAAGATTTCCTGGTGCTGATTCCACTGGGCTTGAACCCAGGACTTTCAGCATGTAAAGCAGATGTGATAACCACTACACTATCCCTCTACCCCCATGAACTGTGAATTAACTGGAGCACGCTCGTCAAAGACTGAATCCTGCATGATTGCAGGAGTTTCTCTCCAGCAAATTAATGGAGTGCATGTTCAGTGCTAAGCACAAAAAGTCTCACTTATTTCAGTGGGACTGAACTTAGTTGCTCCACTGGATTATGATAGTTTTGTCAGATCAGGATAGAAGACTTCTTTGCTTCTCTGGACATTCATTTAATAACCAGATAGGGAACAATCAAGGATGAACAAAAAAAAAAAATCCCATTTACAGAAGAAAAATAATCCCACTTACGACTGATGGTTTTTCCAGGGTTGGCGTCGGGGGGCGAGGAACAGGTTTTTCTACTTTTTCAAGGAAACGAAGGGGCTTCTTTGGCTCCTTGACTTTATTCTTCTTGTCCAGTAGTGCCTGAAATACCCCAAAAAATTAATCAGAACTGGGCTAGATAGAATACCACATAAGACTGGTCCTCTGGCTACTGTCTGCTCCTGGTCACACTGACTACAGGGAGTTGAAAGTATTCTGCACTTTGCAGACTTGTGGCTTTCACTTCTCACTTCACCTCAGTTGAAAAATTGGATATGGTCAGCAGATGAGGCTGTTGACTGTCAGGAGATATTGATAGGTGTTTCAGAATAACATGGAGGAAGAAGTGAGAGCTGTTTTACTATATTTACAAGTAACTCATCAGCAATTGTATAGGCTGAGTAATTTAAAATTAATCCAGAATTGGTATGAGCTTAATTTCTAATACATTCTTAAATGAAAGCATATTTCTGATTTTTTTTTCATTTTAAAATGGGAAACTGATTGAACAAATTAAAGAGAGCTGTCTGCGAGCAGAGAGAGTTCTGCGTGCTGCTTTCTCAGCTTAAGCAAAGATAAAAACAGCAATCATTTTCCTATAAGATAGACCTAGGATTCTTTCTAAACTGGAAAAACAGGAAAAAAAATCACAATTTAATCATACTTTACATATCACTACAGAATGGTTATAATTCTTTGCCTTTTACTAAAGCTGGTACACTTGTTATTGAGGTTTGTTATTTTGTGGTCAGGAGATTTTAAGAAGGGGGTCACTTAGAGAGTGTATGGTCACTGTTCTGTAGTCCTTTTTCAGTGAAATGTCTTTGTATGATACACTGTTGCTGYGCAGGATTGAACTAAATGATCCAGGAACCATTCATTGCAAAACATGTTTTAAAATTCTTCCCTTCTCATTTACAACTACCTAATAACCCAATGGTGCCGACATCAACTGTGCATGTGGATTAAGTGGAAACTAACTTGCCTGAGAACTTCCTTCTACCAGGAAAATCTACAAGTCCGTTAAAGTGGTTTTTTCCTCCTTGTAGCTTTTTGACGGCAATCACAAAACTTGTCAACCAAAGCAGGCTAGGAGTGGCAATGCCACCAATGCTTCAGCCAGCTTTTGGAGAGCCAACATCCTGCCAACTTCTCATTACAAGCTAGTTAGAATAAGACATTCAAATAATCAGTTTCTAGGGCACAGCAATGTCTGCCTACTGTAGGATATCTTAATACAGCYTACAAATAAAGGGAGTAGAGTACATAAAAGTTTAAATTTCCTTCAAAAGTATAATCCTCCTGCTGCTGCATGGGTTAGATCTGTACTCTTTAGTACTGGAAGAACAGATGTATTTCAGCAAAGTGCACCTTATTTATTTATTTATTTATTACAGGGAAGGTGTGCAGCACTGTTAGAAAGGGATATTCAAAAACAGTATGTCACCAAGGAGGGAAATGAGAGAGAAACTTAAGAAAAAAAACATTCCATGTTGAATTTCTCTCTCCAGTACCAAGGAAAGGACTTGCACAAAAATTAACTGTAAAATTAATGAAGTTTTGAAACTCCTATGACCATTGTAAAAACTCTTCTTGCRTGTTGGATCTGACCTCTCAGGCTATGATAATTAATGGCTCTGAAAAAGGAAAGAGAGAGTTTTACGGAGAGAGGGAAAAACACTTTATTGTTGAAAACTTCTGAAATGGACTGGGTTAGCAATACAAAAATCAAAGCATATGAAGTGCTTATAAGCCATGTGAAATGSTTGTAGCTCAACAAAGTTAGAGATTTTCTCAACTGCTTCTTGTATTTGATCATCTTAGCACTCTCTGGCATGAAGGTTATAACAGTGCTTGATATGATTTGTAAGGCATTTTGCATGATGGGGGAAAACTTTGAAAGAAAAAAGCCCTCGGAATTGCATTTATTTTGAAAACAATGATCCCTATGTTCATTAGTACAATGTTGCATTCATAAGAGTTTTCTTAACAWAATGTTAGACTCCAAAAATATTTCTTGATAACCAAAATAACAAAATGCAACCAGAATGACAACTTTTAAAGACAGAAAAATCTACGAGCACTTCTGACAAGAGGGAATTCTTATTAATGTAGAGCTGAGAAATACTGCAGTTCCTGGAAGTGGTTCTATGTTTGCACATCAGCACAATCTCATGCCTGCTTTACTATCTTTACTAAGTGAGAAGTAGTTACTATTGTTTTGTCCAGTCTGAAATTTTAGGTTATTTTAAGTAAGTCCTTAATGTACCAGCTTAACTACAGGAAGTATGGTTCTTGCATTAACTAGTTCTGCCTAACTTACTAARTTATCATTTTTGCCAAATAGAGATTGAGACTAAAGAATCTTCGTGCAATACTTTCTTAAAACTTTTTTTTTAAAAAAGGAAAATTAAATGTGTACTAAATCAACATAGTTTAAATGGCACCACCTACATATTGCACTCTAATTTTTCTGGGATAAGCTACACAATTTTACTTCTTCCATGTAATCGGTTTTGAGTCACGGTATAATCTGATCGGACTGGACAGTGAAGGACTACCTAGATCTTTCACATCCCTTTCATTTCTTGGCGAATGACACAAAGAGCAAATAACATTCTTGCTTTTGGCCATACCCTTTAGCTTCTTTGCTGGCCACTAACAGAAGCAGAAGTCTTGACAGAAGAATGGCTTGGGAACTCACTCTCCATTCAGAGAAATCAYAGAATCATAGAATCACAGAGGTGGTAAGGTTGCAAGGCACCTCTGGAGATCATMTAGTCCAACCACCTGCTCAWGCAGGGTCACCTAGAGCGTATTAGATAGGGTTGCATCCAGGCAGGCCTTGAATATCTCCAGAGAAGGAGACTCCACAGCCTCTCTGGGCAACCTGTGCCAGTGCTCTGTCACTTTCACAGTGAAGACATTCCTCCTCACATTCAGGTGGAACTTCCTGTGGTTCAGTTTGTGCCCATTGCCTCTTGTCCTGTCGCATGGGACAACTGAAAAGAGTTTAGCTCCATCCTCTTGACTTCCTCCTTTTAGGTACTTAAACACACTGATAAGATCCCCCCTCAGTTTTCTCTTCCCCAGGCTGAAGAGACCCAGTTCTCGCAGCTGTTCCTCGTAGGGCAGATGCTCCAGCCCTCTGATCATCTTCGTAGTCCTGTGCTGGACTCTCTCCAGTAGCTCCATGTCTCTCTTGTACCGGAGAGCCCAGAACTGGATGCAATACTCGAGATGAGGCCTCCCCAGGGCTGAGTAGAGGGGCAGGATCACCTCCTTGACCTGCTGGCAATACTCTTTCTAATGCACCCCAGGATACCGTCGGCCTTCTTGGCCACAAGGCCACATTGCTGGCCATGGTCAACTTGTCATCCACCAGCAGTCCCAGGTCCTTCTCTGCAGAGCTGCTCTCCAGAAGGTCAGCCCCCAGCTTGTACTGGTGCCTAGGGTTATCCCTCCCTAGGTGCAGGACTCTGCACTTGCCCTGGTTGAACCTCATGAGGTTCCTCTCCACCCAGCTCTCCAGCCTGTCCAGATCTCTCTGAATGGCAGCACAGCCCTCAGGTGTATCAGCCACTCCTCCCAGCTTGGTATCATCAGCAAACTTGCTGAGGAGGCACTCTGTCCCCTCATCCAGGTCATTGATGAAAAAGTTGAACAGGATGGGACCCAGTACTGGGCCCTGGGGAACTCCACTAGCCACAGGCCTCCAACTAGACTCCACGCCATTGATGACGACCCTCTGAGCTCCGCCATTCAGCCAGTTCTCAATCCACTTCACTGTCCACTCATCTAACCCGCACTTCCTGAGCTTGCCTACAAGGATGTTATGGGAGACAGTGTCAAAAGCCTTGCTGAAGTCAAGGTACACAACATCCACTGCTCTTCCCTCATCTCCCCAGCCAGCCATTCCATCATAGAAGGCTMTCAGATTGGTKAAGCAGGATTTCCCCTTGGTGAATCCATGCTGGCTACTCCTGATCACCTTCTTTTCCTCCATATGTCTGGAGATGACATCCAGAATGGGCTGTTCCATCACCTTACCAGGGATGGAGGCTGACCAGCCTATAGTTGCCTAGATCCTCCTTCTTGCCCTTTTTGAAGACTGGAGTGACACTGGCTTTCTTCCAGCCCTTAGGCACCTGTCCAGTTCTCCAGGACCTTTCAAAGACGATGGAGAGTGGCCTGGCAACAACATCCGCCAGCTCCCTCAGTACCTGGATTTGTGGATGTCAAGCTTGCCCAGAAGAT
The DNA here is from genome assembly GCF_003343005.1 of Rhea americana. Lineage (NCBI taxonomy): Eukaryota > Metazoa > Chordata > Aves > Rheiformes > Rheidae > Rhea > Rhea americana. The sequence continues at coordinate 3,548,706 of NW_028187111.1, forward strand.
CTTTAATCCTATCCTCCTCAACCAAAGGAAAGTCTTCCTTTCTCCAGACTTTCCCTCTCRTCTCCAGGCTCTAGGATTCTTGAGGGCTGCTCTTAGCAGTGAAGTCATGCTTTGGTTTCTTCTTTATCTACTCTTTAATCATCTCTTTTTCCCAAGAGGCCACACACATTCTCATGTGTAGCACTTGAGTGTACAGTCATGGTTCTCTTTCTTCCTTTTTGCCCAAGAAGAAAAGAAGGTGAGGTCATCAAGGACAGCCTGGGTACCTACTTAGCAATGCACCAGGGGTGTTGTGTCTTGGCTGATTTGGAATGACATAATACATCTTAAAGCTTGTCTGAGTATGAGCCAACTAACAGTGTGTTGGAGATCTGTTCTTGAACATGTTTTCCTGCTCTTTGAAGTTGGCACAGGTTTTCTCCACAGATATTCTGGGCCCTCTTACTTCTCCACTTCCTTTCAGCAACAACATAAAGGAAAATGAGAGTTGCGCTTAATTCTATGGTGAAAGATTTGTTGTTCTGGCATTATCCTGATTTAGCATTTTGAAACTACCTGACACTTAACCACTTTTGGGTCACCAGTGTGTACAAGGTCAGCCTGAATTCATGCATTATTTTAAATAGGCATTTCTCTAGTATCTCCTCTGTTCCTTGGTATATTCAGGTGTCTAGCTGCATTTTTTCCTATAGTAATTAGCTGTAGTATGCTATCTCTTTTTGAACTAAATGAATTTCTCAGAGTTTCATGTAAGGCTGTAATGGCTCATTTACATTCCCTAAAGCATCAGCATCTCCTCTGTCTAGAAACTAGCTTTTCTTATCCTTTTACAGACCTGGTTAAAGATGTAGTTCATGTTTTTTTTCTGTAAATCCTAGGTTACTCCTGTTTCTCTCATGTTCTCCTGTTTTAGAGAATTATTTGAAGAACACGAGTATAAATAATATTCTTGCAAAAGGTTTCAGGATACTCCTCAAAAAGCCTGCTTCTAAAATCACTTCTTTTTGGGATTAGTTTCAAATCTAGAGGAAGATGATTTTATTCTTAATCGGACAATGATCCTTTCTGTAACTCCCTGGATATTCTCTTGTCTCTCTTTGCAGCCCTAACCTTAGGAAAACCTGTAGTATGGCGAAACAAGAGGAACATAATGAGGAAGACCAATCCATCTTGCCACTTTTTTGGCCAGAAAAGTAAGCTTTGGAAATTTCCTTGATTAAAAGTAATTACTTCTGAAGCCAAAATCTAGCATTTCTCTTCTCTTTGCCACTCCATCTTTGTCAGATTAACAGCAGAAAATGAAAGAAAYTCATTCCATAGCTACATCATAGTATACGCTCTGAATTTTCTAGTGTTCTGCTCTATTTCTAGGATTATGGGACAAAATTTTTAGATTAAGAGAGTGCTAGGGCAGCACTAAAAAGAGGTTTTTGAAGAGAAAACTGGTCCAACTGCTCCACTATAGAAATAATGCAAAGCAATCCAGTGCCATTCAGAGATGATCCCTAATTGCCGGCTTTAAACTTCTTTCATATTTTGTGTACCAGAGGAGGCTGTGGGCAGGACTGGGGCTAGTAATGCCAACTGGTCAGACAGCTGTCCTTTCAAATACTAAACTCTTAACTCAGATACTCTACTCCCTACACTGCCCACTTCTCAACAACTCCTGTAGCTTATGAGGTGGACCTGCCAGATGGGGCCTGCTAAGCCAAAAGGTGCTACAGCCACCAAACTAAAGCAGCAAAAGACTCTGATGGGAGAAATGACCCATACTGTCACTGTAGAACCCCAGGGCTAATTAGAGCAGTAATGCTTGAAATCCTGTAAGATGACTGCTAAGATAAAACTGATTTTTTTTTCTCTTATTGCTCTGAACAGAAGGTTTATTAAAGCCTTACTATAGTTGAGGCAATCTGGGTCTTTAGCAATGTCACAACTTTCAGCTTTTCTGGGCTGATGAGTCTGATTTCTACATCTCAGTATCTAACGATAGCAGTTAACCATGGCAAAACAGGTTTATCAACAACCTCTGCTATGGAAATGTTTTGTGATTTTAAAAGAATAGACATTTTTAACTTTGTGTGGAGGGTAAAGGAGGCTTAATTATACTAGGCTCTCTGCTGGTATAAATCAATGTAGCCCTGGTGATCTATTATAGAAGAAAATATACAGTATATTCTGCTTTTGTTCTGCCCTTCATCTTCCCTTTGGCTATCAGTTTCTCTTAGAAGAAACATTATTATGTGAGCAGCCAGCACTAGGGCCTACCTCTTATCAGTGACTACAGTTTAGACCTTCTACTGCAGTCTTGCAAACCATGGCAAGTACATTGAACAGGCAGAACGCAATTGTTGTAATGGTAATTCAGCCCTGAAAGCTCAGGCTAACATTCTGCTGCCTATAAAAACTGCCACAAGTGTTCTGATCATGATTATATAAGGTCACTACTTTGATTTTATAAAAAAACCCACCAACTCAAAGCCATTCAATAATGCTGTGTCTTCTTCTCCAAGTCTGTAGTGAACTAATGTCATTAGTTCTTGAAAATTTCCTGCAGCACTGAAGCTTTTCTTTGCAAGTTTTCCTTCTGAATTACAATCAGATGCAACACTTCATCTTTTACAGGATCCAAGGGAATTTAAGTTTGAGACAATATGATTGTTCTTTCAGAACAAGATTTCAATTTAAAATTCATTAGTAGAAAGTCAGTGTGTGAACAGAGAAAGTATTACTAAATTACACTAAAACAAGAAAGCTATATACACTATTTCTGATTATGAAATATTTCTTAACCAAAGAAAGCATAAGTCAAAGCTGCCAAGCTTTACAAATGACATTAGATATTTTTAGCAATATTTCAGCCAGKAAAAACAGGCTTGGTTTTAAAAAAGGCAATCCTCAACAGCATCACAAGTAGCATGTTTAAAAGTACATGTAATTTACAAATACTGTGATTGTAGATGCAAATAAGGCACTTCTTTCCTCASTGGTTAACTGCATGTATTGCAGCTCCATACCTGGTGAACTTGTGCCAACTCTGCCTCTAGCCTTGCTGATCTTTTAATAAATCCAGTCTTAGTGGTAGTGCATTTAGGTTTTGGAGCGTTAATCTGGACTTGGGTGACAGAATCKGGGAGAGATGCTTCCAGCTGACACAATCCTAAGAAACACAGGGTATGTATTGGAGTAGTGGGGAGAGAAAATCAGAGTTTTGTTGTAACAAATACCTAATACAAATTAAGTTTTTCAAAATGCTTTACCTGCAAATGTGTTAAGATAGTAGTTTTTTACCATGTAGCGTTCAGAATGGTTGTCTGGGAAATAACCAATTCTAGACAAAGGAGCATATGTTTGTGATGCAAAGTCAGCATAGTCTGTGATGATATCTCTTCTCTCCAGCTTCCCTCCCACGTTCTTCCTCTTAGCTATCAGTTTTCTGACCACTAAAAAGGAAATATAAATGTGAGAAGGTTCTTCAAACAAGTAATTCTGAAAAAGCCTCCTCTTAGGAAACATCCAAAGGCTTTTGTTGTAAAACTTGACTTGTTTGATCAGAACAAATGCTGGCTATGCATATCTACACTGTGGATGCTACCTGTTTTGTTTTGAACCAAGACTGCAGCYTTATGTAAACAGAAATGGCTTATCTGAAAACTAAGACTCGTAATTCTGCCTTCCTGGTTCTCCAACTTACTCAGTGCACAGTCATGCTGATTTTTTTTTACTTTCTCTTCTTTAGCCTTTTGATAATTTTGCCAGTGGGCATCCAAGCGCTTGACATTCAACTCATTCTGCTTCTCCTCTCTCCTCCACAGCAGCTTCTTTAAGACTTCCAGTCGAACCTCCTGCAACCTGCAAGGGAAAGAAAGGCCAGGCGTGAACTACAGTACTGTCTAGTGTTCTGTGCAGTGCTGTCATCATCAAATCCTACATCCCAGTTGAATACTTCACAAATAGTTCATGTTGCATATCATAGTTAATCTTTCATTTTTAGAAGGGAGCTTATCACTAGTGAGAAGTATTGTGCCTCATATTAAATCCAACAAAAATATTCCTTCCCAAAATCAGTGGATTTCCATTAAAAAAAAATTCACAAAAGTAAAAAGCTTGCACCCCTCCAGCCAGCCCCTAAACCTTCTTGTTCCTTCKCTATTCAGCTGATAATTAAAAAGAGTAAAATGTATAATTAGACTCTTACTTTTCTATTTCCTGTTCTCTAAAGGCCCACTCCTTCTTCTCCATATCATCCATCATTTTCCTCCTCTTTGCGATTTGGGAGGCATTGTCCAGGGGTGGAAGAGTTGCTTCCCAAGCTCGTTTTTCCCGGGCACGTTCAATCATCTCCACCTCRGCTAGTCCTGCTGGTAGCCCTCGACCTTACAGGGACAAAAAAAACCCAGTAGCTCTTTAGAAGAATGGTAAATCCAGCCAATATCCACCACCAGTGCACTAAAGTACTAGAGGGTTGGAAGGGCACATGCCCATATGTTGAACATGAGCAGAATTGACAACAGACAGAAGTAAATACTTCCAAGGCCAATAAAAATTTAAAATATATAAGATGGTATGATCTGCGGTTGCTATTATTTAGTTGACATTTAACACTGGCTGTTCATTCCTCTACTGTAGGATGGAATGGACGAAAAGCTTCTTTTTTCCAAGTAGATACATTCTGAGAATCAGCACTTTCTTTGGCATCCAGTATCCATCACTCTTGAAGGCAGGACACTAGGACAGGAGGATCACAGGTGTGTTCTAGAAGAGCAGTATTCTTACTATTTCCGTATTAATGTTGACTTAGAATAGCTGACTAACAGCAGGTAAATGGAAAACTTCTACTAGTTGGCATTGGTAAAATATATGACCTTTTTATATTGAAAGATCTCAAACCTCCTTATGAAAGGCCCCAGAATAGTGCTATTAAGTAGGTAAACCTCTAGTTTAAGAATATAAAAATAATGTACTCCAAAACAAGAAAACAGAGGATTGTCAAAGCAGGCAATAGACTTGAAACCTGACACCAAAAAAAAGAGAACTTCCTGCTAAACAAGGCAGCATTAACATTATTTTAATAATGTATCTATCTTGATTTCATAACTCACCCCAAGTGAGAGTAGCAAGTGTCAGAAGTTCAGGGACTGAGCCAGAGACAACTACATATTCAGGGGAATAGGGGTCAGTCTGGGCTTCACCATCCCTGTAATCTGTCTGTGTACCCAGAGTTCGTAACTGGGGACCAAAGACCCTGCCATTTCTGGTAGCTGAATAAACATAGGGCTCTGTCCTAAGAAAAAAAGATGCAAGATGGAAGAAYATTTGTCACATTCATTAAAAAAAAAATCTAAATTAAAACACTAAGTCAAAGGTAGGATATTCAAATGTGCTTTCTTTTACCTTAACATCGTTCCCATTGATGTTAACTCTATTATCTTTAGTAAAAGCAGACTGAGGCCACACTGAGCCCTTTGGCTCCCTCCCTCCCTAGGTAAGCAATCCAGAAATCTTGTGGTCTCAGCTCTCTTAAAATTTTACATGTTCCCTATGTATACACGCTAAACTTGCTTTTAATATTGATGTAGGAAAAGCAACTAATGGCTAATGTAAGATGAAGTAGGATTGCTTTAGTTTATCTTTCATGTTTTTCTTTCTCACATCTCCAGAACAAAGTTCAATTCTTATGTAAGCAAATACAGCTTCCACTGACTCTACTTGGAACTGAATCTGCTTATGTTCCCTCAAAATTTGATCCCCACTGAAAACCACATTAGATTACTTCATGGATGCTCTCTACCATTGAACAGTATTGCAACTATTATAGAGACTGTAATAAAATATCAGAAGAATGTCCAACAGTATTGCTGTATTGGAGAATCTTCTTTGTATCAGTATCTCTTCTAGGATTTAGAGACACTTGGCAGTTTATTTCAAGCTTCATAATTGTAACATTCTTGAGACATACATAGATCTGCCTTTTACTCACAAGGCTCTACTTTTCTTCAAGCAAACTCTGAATTAGGCAGTCCCCTGTTTTCTTGGGGATTCACAATAGCTAACAAAGTCCCTCTTATCTCTTAAAAAGTTCTTTCTATTGGTTCATTAGGAAAAATATTGGTCACTAACTAAACAGCTAACCAATCATTTCTTGGCTASATGTGTCCCATTAAAACAATGCTGCTCTAGAACTCACTACTTACTTTGGCATTGCATAGGAAACATTTAGTGGAAACGGCTTATTAAAAGGGATGAGAGGTCTGAAATGAGAGAACACAGATGTAAGACAACAGCCATGAGCACAAAATACTGTTATGGTTTAGAAAAACTGTAGTCCACTAACTTCAATGCTGATTTATCACAGCTGAGGTTCTATATCTGCATGTGTGGTATATTTCTGTATATAAAAGAATTTTTCACAGCTAAGGAGCAATGTGGGGAAGGGGGAAGGGTGACTTAACACAAAAGGTGTGCATGAGACCTTTTAGAAATGACCTAGTCCAGTGTTTCTCATGTCCTCCTTCAAAGGGTGCAAATCGATGTTAAAATGAAGGCAACCTAACAGCAAGCTGCCATCAAAAGGGATGGACCCTATCAGAGTTATATAGTTGAGTGTGCTCTATAGCAGTATGCAGTCCTGCATGAGTACTCTTTAAAGACTTAATAAATTTCTACATAAATTAAAGATGGGAAAATTCTCAAGACTATATTGTCTCACTGTTTCAGAATTACTGTTTGATGAGTTTATTGGCCTAAGTTTAACAGCTAATGCTGCAGAAGAGGCTACAGCCAGAGACCAATAATTTAATGTGTTTGGAAGTGGAATTCCATGCTGCTTGTAGGTGACAGAGAAATGTCCTGAGTGCCTGACACTCACAACAAAACAGTTGCTAAAATCTTGTTCTACTTTAAATTAGAATTGAAAAACAAGGTAATAATTAAAAGAGGTTAGTTTTGAGTGTGCTCACAGAATTCTACATATGCATGGATTTCACTAATCAATTGACTTTTTTGAGGGGGAGGAGGTTTTTTTATAACTTCTTGAAATCCTAAAATGCAATTCCTATATTCAGCTTATAAGGTAAGCCATTTTGGACTTAACTAATTTGATTCTTTCCTTCTCTATAGTAATTCCTGAAGTACCCTGAAAATGATATGGGCTCAAAGATGAAGTATTCATATTAATAATTCCTTCTTAGGAATTATTATAATTTGCATATTGCAATTCACTATCAATTTTCCTTAGTCTCTGAGAGACTTTAAACCTCTCAGCTTTAAAGCTTCAAATTGCAGAAGAAGACAAAATAATCTTTGTCATTCTTTTGCTAAAATTGCCATAAAGAACACTAATTCATTTTTTTAAACTTGGATTTTTTTTTTTTTTTTTTTTTTTACATTTAGAAGTGGACATGCTGGACAACAGCATAACGCACATGCTCTTAAATAAAGTTCTGTCTGCTGACTCTGCTAGTGAGTGTAACTCAAACTACATATGACTAAGTTGAGAATGTTTGTGTGTTAACTGTTGGTTGAGATCTTGAGTTCAGTGCTGAACTGCAGTGAATTCTGGGAGGAGCTTTCTGCAGCAGAGGACATCACTGATGAAAAGTTAATCTAGGATTCCCTTTGCTCCTGTCCATGGCAGAAACCAGGATTTAAAGGTTACATCTTAGGAAGGCACATTTCCAGAAGTCTAGAGAACTACAATGGCTTTGGTGAGCATCTGCCTTTGTGTAGGAGGATCTACAGCTTAAGGCTTTCTACAAATAACTATTAAGTGCAGAATGCTCACTACTTTTGATTATTCACTAAATCATTACCTGAAAATTCTGAGATAGTGTGAATGTAAAAAGACCTTTTGATAAAAGATTTGGTTATTATTTAGATTTTCTATACCAATGATCGAGGAACTGACAAAAAAGGGGGGGGGGAAGGAGGTTTTGACATTTATTTAGATTCTCTTTAAACTGCACAAAAGCAAGATTCTAAACTCTGTGTCAAATCCATTCATTCCTTACCGTCCAAAGTATTTATAGCGATTTCTTCCACAGACTTCAGGATCTTCATACTCAATGTGAGGTATCTGAAGAGAAGGTTGAGCTCTAAAAGTCAAAATGTAGGATTCCTTACTGTTATTTAAGAAGCATGTTCAGAGCAGTTCTGACTTTTTGCTTTATACTTTAATATTTAGTTTTTCTTTCTCTACTTGCACCATCAAAACATACATATTACAAATTTCACAATCCCTATATGTATACAATTGTATTTTGCATTTTTTCATACTTTTATATACAGCAAGATAGTTTTATACTTTATGGATGTTCCATATTGTCCATGGGAGAAATTGGTCATCTACTGTCTTTAATAAAACTTTTTATGAGCCTGTCATGAAAAGAACCACTTGTAAATGCTGGACCTTGTAAAGTCAAATACTTTTATTGGTAGTAGGGAGAAGTAAGCACATCTTCACATTTTCTCATTTTTACTACAACATCCTGGAGGTTTTTCTTTATTTTAAAGACTTTTTCATTACAACATCCTGGAAGTTTTTCTTTATGTTTAAGGTTTGGAAGACCATRAAGCCTATTATAGCAGTCAGTGAATGGTAGAATTGAGTTCATTGAAAGCTATGCATCAGGATTGCTATTTGTTTTCACAGCTACTTTATACTCCAGTCTTAATCTTATCAATCTGTAAGGTAGTTAAAGATAAGAGACAGAAGTTCTTAAAAAAARRAAAAAAAAATCCCATGTCAGGGCATAGGGTAAGTCATTCCCCTAAGCTGCATATATAGCAAGTCCTGCACATCATGTTTTTCACAAGACTGCTTTTGACAACTTACAAGAATCCTAACCATAAATGTACAGGATTCTGTGTACTAAAGTTGGTTGCTGCTGCCTAATTCTAAACACAGAGGCATATTTACAGATATATGGGTAACAATGAATGGTTTTGCTTTATAGCTGGGATCAAAACAGAGAATTGCATGCTGAGATCAGTTGTCTTCAAAGACCTCACTGCATGGCCCTGTGAGCTGTGCTGTGGCCATTGGGGAGCCATAGAATRACTACCTACTATAGCAAATACTATACAGTGAGATGCTTCATTAACCTCCTGTGACATATAGTTTACTGCCAAGGTAAGTTTAAAGTCATCTCTTCCCAGCACTTTCACTCATATCATGTAACAAGAGAGGGGAAGGGTTCAAGATGCAGCATTGTAACCTAAGATACTTGCTCAGCTCTAATTAACCTATTATTGTAAAGTTGCGTTTGTAATTCAGATGAGTTAACTGAGCCGATGGCTAGTTTCACTAGCTGACTCTTTGCATATCAGARTGCTGCTCCATCCAGATGGATTTGTGTTTCATTAAGCACAGGTGGGCACTTACTCTTATGATCTAACTTTATTAGCATAAGCTGTTCATCCTATTATGGTACAGTTATAGGCACAACGGGACCCAGTGAAATAGCCCCTTTTTATTCCACAGATCCTGCCTCTTGCACGTCCTTGAGTTATATCTGCTGACTTTGCTGATACAAATGAGCATTTATTCCTGGTAACCTTGCAGAAGCAACACAACTACTAAGAAGACAGCTGGGGAATATTATCTTTTATATTGGCAACATTGTCAAATAGTACAGTTTGAAATAGAGTTTTTGAAAATATAGAGAGTTTGAAAATTTTTCTTTTTTTGGTAATTGCAAGACATTTTGCAAATATGTATTGATACGTTAATGCATTTTTAAGCAGGTCAGATGTCAAATAAGTTCCTGTTACAGAGCTATAGGCACAATATAACAAGCCACACAGGTGGGGGCAATACGAAGTGCTGAAAATTAGAAAAATAACCCTCCCAAAACTCTTTTTGATTTTAGAAATGATAAGAATATACCTTAGAAACTCAACAGGAATAGGTAGGAAATCCTCTATATCACTCTTTAACATCTTTGATTACTATCAAGCACACAGTAAAATTCAGTTACCAGTGATCCCAGGGCAATACATCATACAAAAAGACCAGGGTCTAAAGTTAGCTTGTTAATGCAGAAAAAAACTCTGACAAATAGTCAGGCTGATGCCTGCAGTAGCTATAAGAGGACTTCAAAAACCCAAGGTGCAGCAAAACATGTGAACGGGTGCTTATATACTTGCTGAATCAGAAACACTAATTGTGGTGCCAGAAGAAAGTTTAAGTAAGAAGTCCCTGGACTAAAGATGTGGTGCCCCACGCACACTTGAATGAACAGCAACAGCGATCTAACCAGCTGTGGCTTCAGAGGACTGAAAGGAAGCAGCTACACTAAAGTAACACACATGAGTCAACTAAAGTCTTTAAAACTTATCTATGAGAGGTTGAAATAACTCTGTTCACTTTCCTGGCAACTGATGCAGAGCAGACAGCATAGGGATGAAGGAATGTGTAACATCCACCCTCTAAGAAACAGATGGACAACTGTACTCCACAACAGCTGCAATCTCTTAATTTCAAGAGAAATATAAGTAGGAGCAAATTGCAGTCATCTCCACTTCAGTATACATGGGTTTCTGTTGGTTTTGTTTGTATGTTTGTTTTAAATTATCCAGCCACAGAACACTTACACAGCAAGCAGCTGAAGAGCTTCCAGGCGTTGCTGAGCCCTCCCTCTCCATCTTCGGTCAATAAATGGAGGCACTGGATCTTTGCCTTCCAGGCACATATTGTAGCCAGGGAAATGGATGAGACTGCTAAACATGCTTCTGAAAATTGGTACCTTTACCTAATGTTCATGTGGACACAAAAGAGGAGAGGCACTGATTCAGTGATTTTAAATGGTATTAAAGAGATCAGAATTTCAGCTGGTGCTAGCAAGTGTGTGCACATGATCAGTATATAGAACAGCTTACAGTGAATTACAGGACTGCATATTCAATATGCAGAAAGACGGTGGCATACACAAATGATGTCAGCTAGTTAGATGGAACTTCTCAAGATGTGGAGCACATCAGACTAGCAGCAGATGCACAGATGTATCTTCTGGCTGTTTTCCAGAGTCTAAACTTTTACTCAAAATCCAAGAGCCTAACACTTTGTTACATGAGGAAGTTAGTGTGCAGTAACCTAAGATGTGAATTTCCAGCATGCTACCCTATGTTAACTCCCGGACACTTTGCGCACTCTGAAGTGAAGTAACATATTCCACTTACAGAGTAAAATATGCTATTTTATGCTACAGCAATTCTAGTATGTGCTAAAATTTTTTCCATGGGAGCTAGCATACAAAGCTATCACATTAAAAATCCACATCCTTCCAACTGAGTACTAATTTTCTTGGGCATATATGCCTTAAACCTCTAAATTTACGGTTGCCAATAAATCTTCAGAACTGTGACTCAATTGTAAATGATGTAGCTATATTGGTTTGAGTTCCTGAAGAGTCTGAAATCAGAACTGAATTGTGAATTGCCCCTTTCACTTCAGTGGGTGCTAACTCAGATGCACACAGGTTAACAGTGACATTTCAAGTACGCTATCTCATCAGAGAGTAAGAAAGTGTCATACTACGAAGATCTATACAACCTGTCATGAGTGACTGCTTGCTGTAGATGAGACTGTATTCTTATGTCTCTGGAAAAGGGATTCAACTTTCAGGAGTTTGGAAATACTTGTCATCTAAAAATTATTGCAACCTCTGTCCACTCTCATGACGCTATAGACGTATTTATGTCTATATAATGCTATTTCGTATTGTATATTATGCACTTGCTGATTCATATGTTTAAAACATTTTTTATGTAAGTCGGAGTCTGTCATCATACCTACCTGCAACATTACACCTATGACATACACAAACTTAGTGACAATAGATCTACTTTGTCTGATCTGAACTGTTATATAGCCATTTTGCAAGGATCTCTACAATGACAGGCAAGTTACCAGCTCTCTGTGTGTGTCTCTGTACAGCCAGACAACCACGTTTTCTTTCATATATAGAATACATATTTATATACAAAAGAGCCTGGGATAGCTGAGTAAGATAAATCCTGAAACATCCTTTGAAGAAATGTTTCTTGATTCTGTTGTTGGAAAGCTGCTTGGGAAATTTCTCCCCACTGTTCAGGAATGGATTTTCAGAGTTCAGAACATCCACCTTGCAGGCTCGATCAAGCACATAGTTTCAGGAGTCTTTGTTTAAAATCCAATTCACTGTACAGTTGTACCAGGTCTTCTTTCTTTGTCATTTTACCTAAACACGTCCTATCCAGACATCAACCACTGCAGCTGAAAGGTGTGAAGCAACTCGCACAGACATGTTCTAGGTAGCTCAAAACTAGCTAGGACAGATACTGAGCAGTGGGGCCAAAGCAGTAGGGAGCTGTATGGGCCAACCAGCTAAGGGCTTAGCTAGGAAGCTAAGCTGTGCTAATCTGGTCTGAAGAGTTAGGATGGGTTTGCAATTTGCTACAGGCTGCTTGGCTGTTAGCATTTTGTCCATTGCCACTGGTTTAGTAAGCAACCTTGAGCAGCAATGTAAGTATATCCCAAAGTAAGTGAGGGGGCATTGCATAAAATACATTTTAACAGTTCTACTTGAACAACAGCCCAACAATTGTCCAGGTCTTCTATTATATCTTAACAACATACAACAGCTATTTTTGTCCAGAGATACTTTAATAAAGACAGTGGTAAGACAACTTAGGGAACTGCAAATAGGCATAAAACTGGTCATTTCTAGGCTGCTGCTACAGTCATCCTAGGCCAGTGATCACTGTTGGTCACTGTCTTAAGTGTTGTATTAGGTATAACTGCTTCCCTTGCTTTGTGTTTGTGCTGTTTTAAGAGAGTAGCTTAGAGATGAGACTGTAACAAAGTTTCTAGCCATGTGCATGCATACACAGAAATGTAAGAGCAGATGTAAGCTGTCTTTGGCTGACACCTACCACTTTATTCCAGACAAGTTGAGCACAGACATTTGCTTTTGAATGGTCCTTCTCACTTGATAATGAATACAGAGGGTCTGAAATATAAGCGAATAAATGGAATTAGTTCATATTGGAGAAACTGGCATGGAACATCAGTCAGGCTTCACTTCCCTCTTTTGAAAGTCTTTCCATGAGAAAGTACAAAACAAACTAGGAAGGTGAAAAAATGAATTACGTGTCTCCGTATTAAAGAAACTCCATCATCACACAGACGAGCCTCAGAGCTGAAATGCTGCTGCTCTGGGGGACAYGCGTATGAGAGAAGAAAACTTGCTTTCTTTGAAAGCAGTGACAACTTAAAAAGAATACGAGGAAGAAAAGGAACAAGAGAAAAGGAAGCACAGTGCATCGGTAACCAGTGGAAGTGGATGCTTCCCTCCGAGATAAAGAACCAGCGCTGGCTTTCCTTCCGCTGGCAGATGTGTAACCGTCCCAAGCCTCGCCTCACCGCTGACACTTCGTTACTGCCGCCAACCTTAACGCTTTACCTCCGGACCTGCCCCCTCCAGCGGCCCCTCCGACAGCACCCAGCCCCTCCCCCAACATCGAGCTCCCCTCAGCGGGCGGCCTCCCCCCCCCACCGGGGGCCCACGGGCGTTGGGGGGGCGGGGGTGCGGAGGACTCATCCGCTCCCAGCCGGGCCTGGTACCGTAGAGGCAGTCGAAGGTCCGGCCGGCAGCCATTTGGCCGCGACTGCCGGCGCCCCCGAGGAGCGGAGCCCGCACAGCCCCGGTCACCGCGCGGCTCATGGCGCCGTCCGCACGGCGCCGCCGCGCCGCTCTACCGTTCCCATGGCGACGGGCCGGCCCGCGGGGCGGGGCGGGGCGCGGGAGGCCACGCCCCCCGGCGCGGGGCCTTTAGGGCAGGAGGGGGGGGGAGCTCCTCCCCCCGGCCGCGGCGTCGGCTCGGCGGCTTTCCGCCATCTTGTGGGGCGGAAGGGGGCCGCGCGCGTAGCACTTCTCTCCTTCGCAGGAGGCTGAGGCTCAGCAAGCGAGGAAAAAAATATATGGGGGCCTATGTAATGGAACAGCCGTATAAGTGATTTGTACGTGTTTTAAGAAGGATAGGGCCTGCTCATCTGAGAAGAGGGGTGAGGGTTTACATTTTTTTTTTTTAAAAAAATCTTTTTGACAGATTTTGCTAAGTTGTGAGCTGTGCTCTCCCATTCCCCTGGAGCTTGGCCTAATGCTTAAGAAACAGAAGCTTGGTGGTTATGCTTGGGGTGTGTGTGGGGATGCTCAATGAAAGGTTGGATATTCTTGTTTCTGGCCCTGCTGATTCCTACTTAAAGTTTTGCTGCTGTAAAATGGTGCAGCTAGGTTTGGTGTCTTAACTTACCATGAGGCTACAGGCATTTCTGCATTTTCTAAAGCATCTGAAGAGACCTGCCCAAAGGATCACAAACGTAACATTGTTACTAAGTTGCGTCACTGCCCTTTTTTTTTTTTTTTAATAATAAAAAATAAAAGGCTGTCCTCTGAGGGACAAACTTGGAAAAATTTGCCTCCCTGTGTAATGGGAAGGGTCACCCTTGTCAGTGTAAGGGGATGTGGTAGTAGTGTTGCTGAGACTGCTGTGTTTGGGCATAAAAAGCAGTAAATCTGCAAGTGGGCCATCTCCYTTGCCTGTGATCTTAAAGTAGGTACCTTGAATTTGTTAATTGGTACATGAAAGTATTTATTCCAAAGCAGTATTTAAAGCTTGGTGTGTCTGAAGTAAAATTTTTATTCCTCAGTGCTTCATCGCAGGAGAGAAAGATTAGGACCATAGTTCCAAATTATTTGGTCCAGTGAATTTGCATGTAGACATTTAATTCAACTTTGAATGCTAGTTTATGTTTCTTATTAAAAGCCTGATACTTACTTGGTGCAGGTAGGTATTTCTCAGGGCAGTTGATCAAAATGTGTCAACTGAAGCCTCAGATATAATAGTCTTAAACAAGAAATGCCATTGCAGCTCTGTTGCTGGCTGACCTCTATTGGATACTGTTTTTCACAATGGTTAGATGTTTAAAGGTACCCTTTATAGCTGTGGTGGTGGTAGTGGCTCTTGCTTTAATAGAGAACTCAACCAGGTTATACCTGATGATAGTTATTGGTTGTAAACTCCTCTTTTTAATAGAGTTACCGAACGTTCCCTATGATAAGTTTCTGGTTTTCCTTTTTGTATCTCGTTCAGTTATAACTTTATATTTCCAGGATGAAATTTTCTATGCTGCACACATGCCTTGATGTGATGAGGTGTATAAACTGTATGTTGGCCAAAAAAATGATTGTGTCAGCTCCACCTTCTCTCTCTTTCCCCTCTTTRAGTTTTTTCTGGGAAGACTTGATACAAGTGGCCTGGACTTCTGTTTTCCTGATCAGGGAAGGAAYGGATGGAAACCAGGCAGAAGAATAATGATGGAACAGTTACAGGAGTACTTGATACAGTCCTGCAAAATCCCAGAACATAGCCTAATAGATGAGTATTCTGTGGAAGATCAAAAAGGTATAGTTCCACTATTACCTTTAACCACTTCAATGTGATCTAAGTGCAAGATACTGCCAAAAGCCATTGCTCCACCTTCCTCTTTGTTCTGCATGAGCAGCCTTGACCGACTGCCATAACCCACTGCCTCTGACCTGTTTTTGCTGGCAGCTGGAAGACTGTGATGATCTGGGTAGGGGACTGATGTGGCTGAAAACTAACCTGTCAGAAAATAAGGAATTAGTTTTGAAATCAGTGCTTAACTGCCTGAACACTAGTGGCAGCTCAAGGGAGGTGGCAGTTATATGTGGCTGAGCTAAAAAGCTCAAGGTTCAGGTTCAAGGAACTTGCCTAGATTAGGTTACAGGAGAGGTAGGGAAAATACTGGTTTATTTTTAACTAACATTTCTGAGATTTATCTATGAATTACAGATGTGGACAGTGAACAGCATGAGCGTATTCAAAGATGTACTGATTATTAGTATCTTTCTGAGTATCTTGAATATCTGTGCTCAAAGACTTCCTTTTCTGGCAGACATGCAACTAGGGTGAAGTCTGGCCAGGGTCCCTCGAAAGCCATGGGTACTCGTATGGCAAAGCAGTGATGTTTAATCTGCATCAGTCTTGCTCCTTCTGGTATTTTTTTTTTTTAATGCAGATCAGCCATTTCCAAACAAAAGATCAGAAAACAACGAAAGACTGTAAGAAGATGTTTGATGCCAGACAGTAAACTGTGGCAATCATCTGTGAACAGTTCTTTGGAAAAGGGGCTCAGAGCTTACATGCCAGGTCTCTGTCTATGCTAAGAACATATCCTGTCCCTCTGGTGAAAATGAGTTGAAAATGACCTTGTTGTAAGCAATCAAAAAAGATTCTTCTGTTTCTTAGCTAAAATCTCCAGACAACCTCATTGACAGGATCACCTCTTTTTCCTTAGGCCTAAGCATAATTTTTTAAATTTTTCTTCTAGTAATACCTTTTCCAGAGCAAGACTGTGTAGCTGACTTGGGATCCTGTCTATCAGATRTTTTCTTGCAGCTGTTTGACCATGAGGGAACACAAAGAGCTCAGATAAATGAGTAAACTGTCTACAGCTTTATGAGTTACTCTGCACTGGTTAATTGCAAGGACTCTGCACCAGTGCTTAGCATGTTGCAGGTGTGTGGGAAAGTGCACTAGTTTAGGGGCTGTGCTAAATGCATTTTACCTAATCTTAAACTTGAGATAAGGCAGTGTAATTTGCTGCAAGGTAAATTACTGCTACTCTGTTGATGGACTTGTTATGTTGTGATAATTTGCTGACCTGTTTGAACTGTAAAATCAGATGTGGAAAATTAAGTCAATGAAAGTAAGATTAGACATAATTGAGAACAGAATAGTAGCTTGACAGAGAGAATGGATTGGACAAGAAATTGTGGTCTCATAGGTGAGAAGAGGCTGGCTGAGCAATGAAAAATGAGTAGGTGAGGAGGAGAGTGGGGTGGTAAGGAACCACATGMAGAAGAAAGGAGAGGCAGAGTGAAGAGCCAGTGTGGAGGAATTTTCTGGACAAGAAAATGGAAGACTGAGATGAGGAGCTGAAAAGTGGTGAAAGCTGTGGAAAATCAGGATGGAGGAGAGAAGGCAAAGAAGTCAGGCTGAACAGATGAGTCTGTCTAATCTGAGTTCCTTCCTCGCTCCAAAGCTTGGGATGGAACCAGCTTTCTTGAATGTGACTATTCCCTAGCAGTCTGCAAGCATCTGTGAAACCCCTGGCCTTAAGCTTATTATGTAGACTGTCCTCTTCTGCTGTGGATTTGTTATCACTTGCCAAGTGACAGCATGGTGTGTGGTGCTTAGTGGTGCTTTTTTTCTAGTCTATATATTTAAAAAAAAAGGAAGGGGGAGGGGTAAGTTACAAGTCAAAGATTGGTGCCATTAAAAGTACTATTGCAGTTCAGGTGTTGGGAAATGCCCAGAATTCAAGTCATCCATTTAAAATCATTAGCCATTATACTGGATTGCCATTTCCCAGTCTTGCCACAGGATGTCACAGTTTCTCCATACATGATCCCTCATAGTCTCTAATCTGGGTGGCACTAGTTAAACCCTTCTGTTAAATGTGAAATTATATGAAATAAATTTGGCCCTTGGACCCCTCCAATGTAAACACTAATTTCTGTTCCCAGTCTGATCCTCACATGGCTTACTAATTGCATATAGTAAACATCTGTTTCTAGAGATGTCTATGAACATCATAGAYGTGATGTGTGATTCAGAAAGAGTGGAAAGGCAGCAGCACAGCGATGCAGTCAGTATGGTTGCTACATTTTTATCCAGGAGAAGGGGGTCTTCATTCTAACCTATCAGAAGAGATGGTGAAAGAAAATAAGGAAAAGAGAATGGGGAGGGTATGGTCACTGTTCCAGGCAGTCAACAGAGGTAGTTATCAGAAAGATGTGAGAAGCAGATACTGGTAATCTGATCTGTCTTTTGTTGTCTTCTGGGAGTATAATAACATATGCTGTAATGTATTTATATGTCTGCTTCCCATCCAAATACACAAGAGGTGAGCATTGTGAATACATGGGCATCTGCTCAAATAAATTAGATACTGCAAAATATATGTTGTTTTGTGAATCTAGGCCCTGTGCTTGCTTCTGGCTACAGTAAGGCCTTGTGGAACCATTCACTTGTAATTTGTGACAACTTTTGTAAAAATGGTCTTAGCGTAGTGATTGTGGTAAATATAATTTTGCCAAGGTGAAATCTTCAGTTTCTTTGTGCTGTTTTTTTTGAAGAACTCTACTAAGACAGGCATCTTAAGACAAAGTAAAGTTACTGAAATGGAAAAGAGACAGAGATGAAACTATAGGAGACCTGTTGCTCTTTTCTTAGCATGATTGTTGGCAAGTTTCCTATGCTAAAAGCAAAGTGCATGTGAGGATAACCTCAAAAGTCAAAGCTCAAGGAAAACAAAGCAGCAGTACTTGGAGTGAATCCTTTAATTGTGATCACAAAAGCCTGCTGAAAGATTCCTGTAATGGTTTTGATTAGCACTGAGAGAGGGGGAGGGGGAATTAAGKACACTTTCAGCTCTTGGCAGGTTTATGACAAAAGCTGAAGTTCAGCAATGTAGTTAGGCATTTTTAAACCTCATTTGACTTGGTTGAGTCCTAGGTCAGATTCTCAGTGATCAGGGAAGGACTTGAGCAGACATTTGGCTGATACTCTGGGCTGAAGTCAAGAATCTTGTCTAACCTCAGTAGCAAGAGGGTCCAATTTCTTAGRGAACTAATAAATTCTTATGGCTGTGTAGTGTTCTCAACCTTCCTGTACAACAATCAGAGCAACAAATGACAATGAAAACATGTTAGCTTGCAGATTTCAAGTTCCAGTATGTTAAAATGTTTCATTTCAGAGTTAAACCTTAGGTTCCCTCTCTTCCTTTCTCCTCCTTGGTCAAATCAGTAGAGGAAATGCTACATGCTGGTCAGAGCACAAGAGCCAGGAGAATAATCCTTAGATGAGGAACATCAATTTGATGGAAGGAGACTATTATGGTGACTTAGACAGGATTTCACACTACGTTTCTGCCTTAGGAAGACTTGGGAAGAACTTGTGTCTTTAGAACAATCCAACTACTCCTTGCTTCTAGACCTGGATGAGAAATGCACATACAGCTGGAGTGTGATCAGGGTCATATGTGCTTTTTATGAAGGATTGGCTCCAACCATATCATCTGTTTCTGTATTCTGAAATGTGCAAAAAAATCAACTACTGAATTTTCTGGAAGATGTCTATAGGAGTGTGGGGAAGACATCATACCCACTGACTTGCAAAAAGGAGTGCAAGTGCAGGGAGGGAAGGAAAGCAAGAAGCAGCTATAACTGGAAGGAGCCTGAAGAGGGATGGGGCTCCCTTCCGTTCTACTATTTGAGTTAGTAGAAGAATTTCAGGTGCCACTAACTTGCTCTAGTGAAGCAAGAAGCTTCCTGACAGCACCATGCTAAGTTGAGACAGAACAGTTCTTTCTTTAAAAGGACAATCCTGAAAACAGATTGAAGCCTGTTAATAGTTTGGATAGGATAAACGTGGATCACCCTATTTTACTCATATAGCCTGAGGAGAGGCCCTACTGAAGTAGTGATCTCCCTAGTACTTGACCCACTGCTGGTTGCTGTTCAGGCTGCACAGGTGCAGAGAGGGCGCTCTTACCAGCGAACACTAGCCTGGCCTAGCATGAACAATTGACTCAGGCCACCTAGCTCTGCCTTTCACCAGCCTAGGCAGGGGTCAGACATGACTGAGAGTGGTGACTTTCTCAAAATGTCAAGAGCCCTAGAGAGGAGATTGCATCCTTCAGCAAAAGTTGTTGCCTTGAACAAGAGATTTCAAGGTGATTCTTTTCCCTAGAAGCTCAGGAACTCAATAGCTAGATTTTTACTGGCTGTGTGAGGGATAGTTTGTGCTAAATCCCAAACTAGTTCAGGATAGCTTAACAATTCATGCAGTAYGTATTTGTCTGACATGTCAAAAACTGAAATGGAATATACTGCTGACCTCCACAGCATTTTAGCCATCCTTGCTCTTCCTTCTCTTGTTTATTGAAGTGCCTGGTCAAGTCTGACTTCCAAGTAGTTGGAAAACTTCCAGGGATGAATGTTTGTCTCTGTCTGCACAAAGACCTCATGTATAGGGAGCCCTAGGGACTCTTCATTTTCAGTGACCTTTTTAGCCACTCTGTTCACAGAAATTAAATAGTTGGACGCAAGCATTATGGAACCTCATTTCAGCTTGTAATTATAAATATGGCATAGTTCTTCCATAAACCACCACACTCTTATTTCCCTTCAGACTACTAGTGCAACATGACCTTAATCCTCTCTMTTAAACCTTTCCAGAAAACAATTTTGCTGATCATCCTTATGGTTGTTATCTAATGGACTGAGATAGGCTGAGGGCCATTGCACATCTAAGGGCTCAGGGGAAGGCCCACTAGAAATATAAGGGTGAGAGAGCAATGGCAGGACATGCAGCTCATAGGAAGAAACACCCTAGAATGGGGTGGGAGCTGAACAGAGCCCTTTCAAGGGTTGGGGAAGGATGCATAAGTAGCATTTCCTTTGTGTAAGAAAGCCAAGCCTGAGCTTTCTTCAGGTCTTATAARTTGTCTCCCCTCTCTCTTCATGAGTGCCTACATAGCCCTTCCCACTTCACATGTATATGTATCTTAAAACACTCTCCCCAGGCTATGAGGGATTTGATTTTGTGTGTTGTTTCTAAACACACTAAATTCACTTCTTTGATTGAGCCCTCCTGACTCGCATGGCTTTTCCAGTTAGGCACTGTTTTGGGAAACCCTGTTCTTACAGTGTCCAAGAAGGCAGCTGTGATGCACTGCAGATCCAGCATACCATACTGTGTCTAAACACAGCGAGAGCCCTGCCTCCTGATCTTGTTCTCCTCATGTGTGAGGAGTACTAGTTCACACTGCAACAAAAGCAACAATGGGGTTTACATACTGCCTGAACAGTTTCTCCTTTACTTTTCTGATGGTCTGGTATTTTCCTCTTGGGCCAAATCTGTCATGCAGGCTGCTTCTTGGACCTGCTGATCAAGTCTGTTATGAAAGGTCTTGCTGACTTTAAGTGTATGATCCCATTTGCTTTAAGACCAACTTTGTCATCAGTATAACAACTGCAAATGATGGAGAATAAATGCACACTACAGGATATAAAGGACATCACTGTCTTGATGTACCAACTGTGCGAGTATGATAGGAATGCAGCCTCTAGCATATTGATCAGGAAACATCCTCTCTTTGATCGTAATTAAGTCTTCAGATGCTCCTCCAGTCCTCCCTCACCTTGGAAAGTTAGACCTGGAAGAATCCATTCTGCTTTTTAAATGAGGGACAGAATTAGTTAGAGTTAAGGATGTGCCAGTCTAGGCAGGTTGTGTTCCGTGAAATTTAGTTTATTGCACAGAGTAAGTACCAACCCAACAGGCACTCAATAGTTAGAGGCAATACTGCATAGGATGCTGGTACTGAAAAGCAAGACAAAATATTTAAGATACAGACTGGAGCTGAAGCTTTAGATGAAGTTTTCTGCCATGTAGATGACTTTTGTTGTCACTTGTGCAAAAATAATTTTACTTCAACTACATAATGTTATTTAGGCAGCTGACAGCATAGATAGGCTCTTTTGAGAATCTCTTGACCTGTATGTAGATATGCTTCTTAAATTTTTGGTGGGAATTAGGTTCCTGAAGGTCTACTTTAGAAAGTGGCAATAATGCTCATTAGACACTGTTAAAAATCCTTCTCCTGTATTGACAAGAAGAGAAGAAAACAAGTGCAAGAGAATCAAGTGTTTAAAGTTGAAACCTAGCTTCTCCACTGAAGTGAAAGAAATGTCATAAGAGGGTCTGCATTTTCTACACTGTTTTATAACTTTGTCCAGTGAGTAACAGCTGTGAAGGGTCCAAATGGATGCAGATGACTTGTAACGATAGCTGCTCTTGACAAGCAGCTTGCAGAGCTATAAAGCGTCTGTCTTGATTCAATATTTAAAGGGTGTGGGATGCTGGGACTTAAGTGCATATAAGAATGCAGCTGCAATCAGTAACATGTCAAAAACTGAATGACTCTTCTACCTGTACATACATACTAATGATTCTTTCCAAGTTTCCATTTAGGTCCTGCAGTTTATCATGATTGTTAAACTATTTGCTGTAGTGGAGCTTTACATTTTGTAAAACATGATCAAAAAGGRCATGAATAGATTGAAACAGGCCAGATTTGCTACTGACACTGAAGTGTGAAAGTCTTCAGTGTGACACTGAAGTTTGAAAGTCTTTCTTTCAAGTCATGAGAAGTGAGAATAAAAGAGGTTTCCTATCTGGGAAGAATTATTCAGCCAGTTGTGTTGGTTAATTCTGCAATTACAAAACCTGAGCAGAGGAAAAAAAAGAAAATCTAAGTATAGCAAAACTTCCCCATGGGTTACTAATGTGTATCTTGTTCATGCCCAAATTGAAAGCTGGGCGTTTGTATTTTCGAACTCCTGCGCATTTGTGTTTCCTGCTTTTTAACTGAAAGCCRTGAGTCTGACTAGGGTAGATAGACATGTCTTTGCAGATTCATGTCTTCTGGAGGATTAGTTATGTTCTTTTTCCAAATTCAAGTTAGGATTTCATCAATTACTAAGCATAGAGGCTGTCAGACAACATACGCTTGTCTTCTTCAACCATGTTATTTTGCTGTGTAGGTATAATATGCAGCTGTTCATGTGCAAACAGCTGGCTCTTCCTTCCCACCAAGTCTTTGCAATGGGATATCCCAAAATGTGTGGATTCACATGGGTATTCCCTCCATGAAGGGGACCAAACAAGCAGCCACCCCAAAATGCACTGTACAAAGCTTCAGCAAGCCTGGAATACACATCCAAAGACAGCTGCTGCACATCAGCATTGTGAAAAAGCTGTCATATTGTCAAAAACTTAGTTGTTCTTGCTTCAAATGCATGTGGAACAGGCAAGTTACTTTGGGGCACAAAATCCCAGTTTCCTTCTTTTGTGATGTTACCAGGGAAGCTGCATACTGAATTTGATGATCTAGCTTTTGCAGTGTTGTATGGCAAATTCATTATCTTTTATTAGTATCTCTGCACATGCTTTCAGCAGGCAGTGAAGAGGAAAACAGGAAAGCAATGCTAATCATAATCTTAGGACAATCTGTGGAGAGAGATCTGCAGAAAAAATGTGAGAAAGGCGTAAGATCTTCTAAGTCTATGCAAAAGGAAGCACTGACGTCCATTTCTTTTCTGCACAGATATCCAGTTTTCACTGGAAAAGTCATACATTGCAGGAAACAGTCTCTCAYTTATATTATAAAAACATTGGTTTCTTAGCTGAAGTCAGTCATGGTGACAATGCTTGAAATTAGTTTTGCTGCAGATTTTGATCAGGACAAAAGTTTTCTGCTCTGCTTCTTGTTGTACAGGGATTGCCATCTTCTTTACTGTGCAGGGGTTGGCCATAGAGTCCTGGTATCAGCATGAGATTTCCAGATCCATGGAACACTGTTGGCCAAATCCCATGGTGTCAGAGATAGCATTTTGTTTCTAACATGGAAAGTGACTGCAGTCTGAAAACTACCTTTTATCTAGCCTTTGACAGTTGGAAGATTTGGCTGTATTTCTGACAAGAGATGATCTGTTGCAGTACTAGCTCATAGGGCATTCAAAACAGGCAGAAATGCTTTAAAAATTTTGATTCTGCTATTGTTTTTTCAAGGACTTGTTTTCCAGAACTGAAGGAGCTACATCCTCTCTCCTTATGTCTTTGATAATATCGCAGGATGGAACAATTCAGTGCTGTGGTGCAGAATGCCTACATACAAACATCATGCCGTTGTCCTRAAACAATGGGCTTTTCCTCTTTGGCCAGGGAAGGGACTGGTGCTTCATTTTTTTGAGGTGATTTTAGCCCAGGGAGCTACTCACTTTCACCTGAAGATGGAGTCTGAAACTTTGGGGAGACGTAATTAATCACCTTAGAGCCTCTTTCATTGTACCCGATTAGAGCAAAGCTCCTCCTATCCCAGCATTTATTCTCTCTCAGGTCACACTACTGAGCAGATAGTATTTGGCAGCTGCAAATCTGCAGCTCTTATTAAAGGCAGAAGAATTATCTTTTACCTGGGTAACAAGCGTCAGGACCCTGACTGGTCATCTTATTTATAGATGTCTGGAGTCCTTTATCCTTAGTGTGAGTATCTAAATGTTCACCAAAACATAGATACCTTTTTCAACAATCAAACACAATGTATATTTGATTGAACTGCTGAGACAATGGCTGTCTCATGTTTATACTAAGTCAAAGACAAAAATATTTTTCTAGACTAATAATGAACAGGTTTCTTTTTTTTAGAGTGGTGAGAGCTTAGTGGTTTCAAGAATGACAGTATGGGGAAGATACCAAAATACCTTCACCAATCTGTTTTGCTACTCAGATTTTCCACAGCTAAATTCACTTATATAGCATGTATATCAGAAGTGTGAGAAATCTGGAAAACCCCAGACTACCTCAGACTACTACTTTCAAATGATGTCAGTAGGGGCTTACCCTACAAAACAGTAATGATGAATGTAAATGGGTTTTTCAGGTTCCTTGAAAAGTCCAGCCACTTGAATCTAACAGACAGATTGCTTTTTTTAGATAACCATGAAGCTTCAGGGATGTGTTCATGGGAGTGATTATGCTCAACATTTGTGAACAAGGCTGATGTTGAAGATGCAAGGAGCCAAAGCATAGACTGCAGTGCTAGTATAATGCTTACACATTATGAGTCACTGCTGTATGTTGTTTAATTCTGAAGAAAGGCTGTACAGGGAAGATAACTCCTAACCCTATGGACAGTCTCTCCTCTACTTAACCCATTGTTTCTGTAAGCTCAGAGCTGTAAATGTGCAGTGCTGTCTGTATTAACGGTACTTTCACTTGTGGCACCAGGCTGCTAAGTGATGTGGTAGACTGGAGATGCTCTTCATTCATTATCTCTTTCAGAGTCTCTGATATTTTCACTGTATCTCCTTTCTTGGGTACTGGATCTGACAATTTTCCAGCAGTCTCAACTCAGTACCCTGCCCTCAACCATTCCTCTTTGAGTTGTGTATGAATATGTTCATCCTGACATATACTCTTTGATTCAGCAGGCAGAGGATGAAGGGGGGGGGGGGGAAGCACCCAGGTGTATGTACAATGTAATATCAAAGAAAAAAGGCTGTGCATCTCCCCTCTGTGCTGTACTCCAAAGTGCAATCAGTATGAAAGTGTGTAACTTGACTGTGTTTAGTGGTAGTTCCCTTCCTTCTCCTTCCCCTCTGCCACTCTTCCCCCTGTCCCCCAGCAAGTGATGCCTTCTTCCATGGTGATTCTATTATAAACCATAACCATGCAGGCATGGCAAAAATAACCGTGCTTTTCCTTACTCTATTTGGGAAGCTGCAAGAATTAAAATGGAGTGCTGCTTGCAGGGATTCTTATCTCCAAAGGCTATATCTTTGTGCAGAGAATGCAAATACTAAATTTTACCCTCCTTCTCCCCTTGTTATTCTGCAACTTTGGCAAAAGTATACACTGTATTTGGTTTGGGCTTTTCCTGGTTTCTACAGGCCAAATCAATCTCATTCAAAGTCTTTTTCAAATAAAAGATGTGGGATGCTGTTCACTTGCAGTCTTGGAAAACCCCCTTTGAGGTTTCTTTACCACAGGCTTTCCCTCAGAATTTTTGTTGCTATCATGTATTCCAAGCCCTGAAGCAGTGGATAAAGCTCTAGGAAGAAAAGGCCAAACAAGTTAGTTTGAAAGGAAAACATGCTTAAATATTAACACAATACCATAGAGTTATTTGTGGGCATAGATCAACTTGAACAGTTTTACCAGACAAAAACGAGTATTTGGGGATAGGCTACTGATCTGAGATTGATGGATAAATAAATAGGTGGCTGATTACGTCAGTGAGTGTTTCGCGGCACCGTTTAGAGCTAGGATGTCAATACATAGGCAAGATGGACAGGGCCTGTGTTTCAAGGAGTTGCATTGACAGGAGTACCAAAACAGTGTTTCGTCTGTGAAAATGGGACAGCCTGATCTATCCATGTGATGAAAATGAGGAGCTTGGTCCCTCTGGAAAAGAGCTGGATTGTATTTCTCCTCTTTCTAAGAATGAGAGGATCAGAGAAGAATTCCTCAGGTGCCATTTACTCATTCAGATAGCCAGAGTCAGTGGTCTTGCCATTCACCTTGGTGCTCCAGGGAAGAATAAGAGCAAAATCTCCTAAGAGAGAATCATCTCACTTTCGACTTGGCTTATCAGAAGGGTGAGAGCTGACAATAAAATAATCATTCTATATATTTTGCTGAGGACTTTTGAAAAAAAAGTAGAGTTGCTTGATATTTATGATGTTGTGATTTATTGATGTTTATATCATGACTTGTTTCAGTCTTTTATCTGACTGGAGTGTTCACAACTCTAGCAGGTTATTTCCCTGCTCCTGAGTTCCGCTGAGACTGAGAGCAGATAACSTGTTTTATCATAGATACTGCTAACAAGTTTCCATTGCAGAACAAAAAACAAGTGGAAAATTCATCCTTTTAGTCAGAAATGATTTAGAGGCCTAAAACATTAGGCTTTCTGTCTCTCCAAATGTTCTTGTTGGTAATCTTACTACTACAGATAATCCTCCTAGGTGCTGTAAGATGCTGGTTATTTTTTGACTCTTGCTACATTCCATTAAAAGGCATAGCAGCCTGTGCATATTCTTCTCTTCCCCTTCCAAGCTCTCAGCAGTATCACATCTGCTGACATGCAGCCTTCCCACTCTTACCTGTGCAGGGGAGTTCCTTTGCTCTACGTCTGCCAGTCTGTACATCTGCAAGTATCATCCGGGCTGGCTACAGCCACAGGTGTAATAGGCAGTTGCCTAGGAGAGCTGACTGTGACAGAATAGTCATGCTATTTTGTACATGGCAGAGCTCTGGAAAGCAAGAGTGGCTGCTGATGCCTGGTATGGGGCAGAATAGCAGGATGGTAGAGGCAGCTTTTCACATCTTTCCCATGGCAGGAGCAGGCCAGGCTGGCCTCCAGCCATAAATGGCAAAATTAAATTTTGCCGGTCCTGCTGGCTATTCCCGTATGTGAACCTGCTCACCTGCATGTTCTTCTTTTTTGTCCCGCGGAGTTCTAGCTTTCTTTGCGCTGTTGCTATGACTTGAGACCCTATTTTCTCCGCTGCTTAAATAGGAGAGAAAGAAGGGCATTAGATAACTGGCTACAACTTTTTGACTCTAGTGCCTTCCACTATAAAAACTGAAATCTGTTTAAATTGTTGTTCTTGTTACGACTGCAGCAGATGGCAGGTGAACGCAGCAGAGCTGAATGGTGCAGAACCATTTAGCTTTCAGTAAAGGGAGCTTTGATACCATTGTGATATTCTGCTGAACAAGTGGAGGCATTGCACAAAGAGAAACCCGGCACACAATGATCACRCGGGACAGAGTAACTGTATGAGCTCCAGTAGCGTACATATAAATTTATGGTCAAAAGGGAGATGATTTGGGGGAGATTTTGCTCTTCTTCTCCAGAGACCACTGACTCTTGCTGACTGATTGAGTAAATAACTCTTAAGAAGTAGGGTTGTGTTTCTGCAGAGGCCAAGTGCAAAAGGAGTGCTKATGAAAGCACCGATTCCAAGACCGTATGAGTTTTCTGCAAATACTTGGTGGGGAGAGCGCAGAAGCAAACTGAAAAGCACCATGTCACAGAAGACAGGCCCCCGAAGTTGAGATACGAGCTCTTTTTCCAGTTCTGTCAACTGATAAATCGTTTACATCGTTCTGCTTGCTTCTCCTTCCCCTTTCTTTCTGGCTTGTAAGTACCAAGGAGAAGCATTCCTCGGGAATAACTGAGGGTATGTAGGATCATTAGCACACGAAGCCGCGGGCGCGGAGAGGCAGCGGGAGGGCCGCGCACGCCGCCGCCCCCGCCCCTCATGGCAGCCCGCCCCCAACGGCGAAGGTCACCCAGCACGCGCGGTGAGCGCGCCCGGGGCCGCGCATGCGCACAAGCCGCAGGGCGCAGCCCGCTCCGCCGCGCTTGCGGGGACTGCCGGGAAGGGGCGAGGCGGCGGAGGGTGACCGGGGAAGCGGCTCAGAACTACGTCTCCCGGCATGCAGCGGGCTSTGCGCGCAATCGCAAACTGGCGGGCGCCTCGAGGCGGAGGAGGGGGGCGGCGAGACGTTGCCCGGAAGCAGAAGGCTTCCGCGGGGGTGGAAGCGCAGCGGGGAGCGTGTTGTGGTGCCGCGCCGCTTTCGTGCCGGGGAGCAGGTAGCGGCGCGCGAGGGGGGCGGGGCTGGCCCGCGCGGGCAGTTCCATCGCGGCTCGGAGAGGGGGAAGGGGGCGGGCTGGCTGGCCCCCCCCGGCCCCCCTTCCCCTCTCCGCTGATGGCCCGTCCCGTCCCGTCCGCAGGCCGTGGCTGCTGGGGAGCCGCCCGCCATGTCGACTGTCGCAGCCGCCAGCTGCGACGCGCAGGGCGCGGGGGAGCCGGGGGCGGAGAAGAAGCCGCTGAAGCCCTGCTGCGCCTGCCCCGAGACCAAGAAAGCCCGAGACACCTGGTGAGCGAGCGCCGGGGCGCGGCCGGCCTCAACCCCCCCCTCCTCCCCCCCCCGCGGCCGCAGCCGCCTCCCCGGGCGCGACCCGCCGGCAGCTCCTGCGTGGGGCCCCCGGGGGCGCGGGTGAGCGGCGCCCGGCCCGCGCCGGCTTTTAGTGCTGCTCGCGAGTCCTGGCTGCTAACGAGCGGCCGCAGGTACTAACGTTCTCTTTCTATTATTTATGCGATTGCAAGGGCTGTTACTCCGTAAATAAAATAAAACAAAATGCTATGTCTGTTACGTGTCAGAGGATTGGCATTTCTCACAAATAAGCAAATACTTGCCATGATGTATGTCGCTCTATTTTTAAACTGTAGGTTTAGTCAGTGTAACGTGCCCTATCAACACGTAGTAGTACCCTGCAACTGAGCTCCTTTGTATATGACAGTAAGTGACTTCAGTCGGGAGGCCAAGCTGGCTGCCTTTTTTTCCCTTTACAGYTTGTACAGGTGTTTTCCAGTAGGTGGCATGATAGCAGACACACTRTTTTTGCCAGAGTGAGGTGTGGACATCTAATTACATGATAGAAAAGACAGGGCCCTCTAAGAAAAAGATGATAGGRTGGAAGCAATGTATCAGATGGCATTGCCCTGAGCAGCCAGCACATCTGGCTACACTTATTACAATATGACTTAAGTGATTAAAACAGAGTTATTTTAATTATTTCACACTTCTATAGCTTTTTTTTT
>NW_028187111.1:3578176-3639090 GCF_003343005.1 Rhea americana
CTCTGAACTGCTTTTGTGGTATATCCTATACACCTGCTATGGTAGACTTCTACCACTCTTTGAATATGTGTTAGACACTTGGAAAAATGAGTAACATCAAAAATTACCAGATGCWGTTTACCCTCCCTCCATCTTTTTTTAAACAGTAACTAGACAACTTTTTGCCTCAGATTATTCCCTGAATACCACCTGAAGCTGGACTAAAACTTCACTTACTGGTCAGCCTGTTCTGTATTTGCCTCTTAGTGCAGAAGCCTTGTTCCTTCCCTACAGAATGATCTTGTCAGCAGCAAGTTTCAAATCAATGTGGTGGATGTAGTGAGGTGACAGTTCTGTGTCACATAACAAATCCCACTCTAGACTTGCTCAGAATAGACACTTGCCTGTTTATAGGAAATTCTCTTATGAATCTAATCAGTTTTAAGAGTGCTTCATTCCAGGCTTGGGCACTTTTTGGGGACTCTATTCTCCTTTTCTAAGCAGTGCTGCTCTGGACAAGATAGGCAAAAAGATGATCTCTGGAGCCTAATAGGCTCTTTTGATTGTTTCCAACAACTTGTCAACTCTGTGTCTTTGACTAATAATAACACTTTGTTGTTGATCCCTGGAATTTTTTTTTGTTGTTTTGCAGCATCATTGAGAAGGGTGAAGAAAACTGTGGGCACCTTATTGAAGCCCACAAAGAGTGCATGAGAGCTCTGGGCTTTAAAATATGACTGAGATGAACAGGAATGTGAATGTGGTGAGTATAGACTTCAGGAATACGATCATTACTTGATCTCTGATTCTGAAGTACCTTGGCATCTGAGTAGACGCCACTAGAAAACCCACAGTACTGTCAATGATGGCAAAGATGCCTTAAGGAGCGGAAGAGAAAGCAATCCTCTTTGTCACTGGGATAACAACTGCTGTCCTTGTGAGGGTGGTAAAGCCTTCTGGAAGTACACAGTCTTTGTGAGCAGCTCTTCAAAAATAAAGGATGAGTCTGCCTCTGTTATTGTTTAATAGATGTGACTTCAGTTTAGCTTTTTAATGGTTAGGGCAGTGGTCATTTTTATTCAAACACAAAAGCTAAACAAAGGAAGAAGAAAATCTTTTTTTTCCCTCATTGGAAAGGTGTATCTTGCATGGTATATTCTTGGTGTTCAGAAAGAAATTCTGGAAGCCTGTTTAGAAGACTCAGGCTTTTTGTATACAACACTTAGTAACTAGAAGATGCTGCATGGTCCCTTGATACCCAGTGAAAATCCATGTTTATGAAGCTGTTTATCCCCTCTCTTCTAGGTGACRACTGTTGTGTGACTGGTGTTCTGGAAAGATGAAAAATACTAAGTTATTTCTGCAAGTTGCTTCAAAGGATCAAATATAAACAAAGAATCTATTTATAAGAATATCTAATGATAGACTGTGTATCGCATCTGTGGCTTTTCCACTGTTAGTTCTTGACTACTGCTATAGAAAGTATATTTTTCCTCTTAATAAAAATCAAAAAATGAACAGTCTTCCTGACCTCTTTTTCTTTCTAAGAATAAAATAGCAGCGTGCTCCTCATTCAAAAAGTGTGTAGTGGGAAAGGAGAAGAGAAAAGCTTCCTTATACATTAAAATGAGAACAGTGATTACTAATTGTGGTTGAATAGGTGGGCCTTCAGTGGGTTCTCACCCTGATGCAAATTGAGAAATCATGCTGTTAACACCGTTGTAATCAAAAAGCATGATCATGCTGAAGCTTGCAGTCACTGTTTGTGACTTTGATGTAACTATATTTGTACAAAGATAACCACAGACTTTTGAATGGAAATTTCCTTAGTGTCAAAACTAGATTTACTTTCCCTTATTTAAAAACTGAAGCAATTCTAATAGCACAGTTCACACTAGAACTTGAGCTCCATTCCATTCCATTTTCCATTATAATGGAAAACTAAAACTTCCTATGTCATGCTGAAATTTTTCAGTCTGTAGTTTTTCAAAGGAAGGAGAGTAGAAGAATTGAGATGTATGTTGGTACAGGTCACTTGCCTAAAATAAGAGCGTTTTAGTGTCTATTTTTTCTTGTGTTGAGAGCACATGGGGTTTTGCTTTCTGGCTTTTTTCTCACATATGTGATACAACARCAAAGGGCTGGTGGTGGCTTCTGATTTCTTATGATCCAGAGCAAAGAAGTGCTACTGGTGGGGTTTGTTGCATGCGTATGTCTTACTGTTGTGGTATGTTTCTGTGGGGGCTTTAAGGTTGTTGTTTATTCTTTGTCAATTGATTTAAGACAGTGTCACTGATTGCTTTCTCTCTTCCTACAGACTTTTCAGAAATTGATGGTGTGAAATGTGTGGTTTATCTTGGTTATTCTCTGGACTTTGATCCTGTTGAAAGGATAGGTGAATCTGTGATCCTTACTTTGCCTGCCAGGGGTTGCATATTCTGAGCTAGCAATGAGCAGGTTGTGCMCATTCATATGTGACAGTACTGCCTYTGCCAAGGCTTGCAGGTTGTGTGACAAGAGCCTGAGACACTGCATTCTGTGAAGGTCCTGAGGAAATATGCTCTAAAATCCTTGCAGGGAACAGTGTGAGACTTAACTGCACACTACTTGTCTACACTGCTGTATTGAAGTAGGAATTGTGCTTGTGCTGGTTTGCAGCCTAAGAGAATGAACACAAGTGTAGTTCTGTTCTTTTTTAACAAACAAACAAACAAACAAAAAAAAAAAAAAAAAAACAAACAAAAAAACCCACTTATGACATTGTAGCTGATTGGGAGCAGGACCCCGTGCTCCTCTTGGCATCTGTTGTTGTCTTGAGTTGGGATACATGGACTGAACTAATTCGTCTATTGTTGAACCAACTGGCACCAGAGCTTTTGAACTGAAGAGGATGTTAAAAGGCAGAAGACCACGGGCTTTGGGGCAGTGCATCCACTGTGTGTGAACTGGAAACTGTGTCATGAAGAGCAGGGCAGAGGATGACAATGGTCAAATGAGAATGAAGAGTTACTTAAACGAGGCCAAGAAAATTAAAAGCAGCTCTATACAAATATACATAAATTCTATGAGCCTAAGAAATGGGACATCTAGCCCTACATGAAGGTAAGATCATGGTAGAGGTTTTAGAAATGCTTTAGAAGAAAGTGATCAGTGGGATGCTGTGATACCAGTGTGCAACAGGTACTGAAGGGATACTGGACAGCTACATACTTAAAAACAACAGCAAAATCTTGTAGTCAAATCAGATTACTTCCTGAGACTTTGTTACTACAAAATTCCTATGGAGTGAATTCARGGCCTACTTGTGTGGGTTTTTTTATTTGCTCCATGTTAACTACTTAGCTGATGAAGCTGGTAACAGGCTTTGTCTTGCACAGGATTGTCAAAGAAGCTGTGAGGGTGTGAAATGCATCCATAGYAGGAAACTCTACCGAACTATACAGCAGTAATTTGCCTAAAGACAGTAGATGTCATTTTGTCCCTTTTTGGCTGACTGTGACCAAGGAAATGTCTCATTGGGCCCTCTCTGACTTTAAGCTATCAAGATCTTAGTGTCCTCAGCACAGGTTATTGCACTAGTTTTCACCTTCTCATGTCAGTAATGACCATCAGACTTCCTGATGGTGCACAAAATAACCAGCCATGTAGCTGCTGTGGGATCTAGGACTGATAATCTCTCAGTACCTGCCTGTTCCTAAGGATACAGGTTAATGCAAAGTATGCAAATTAATTTACCAAACACAAGCAGGCTGCACCTGGATGGCATCATTGTATATGACTTAATGTTAAGTGCCACTGGCAGAATTCATTGTGTGTGTGAAAATTCTACAGTGGGAAACCTCACAGAAAGACTTATAAATGGAAAAGATTATTCGTATCGCTAAGTTAGAGTAAAACCAATGCAGTAAAATAACTATTTACGCACTGCCTTTTCCAAGGTGAAGAGCTTGGAATGTCAATTTTTCTTTTCGTGGGCTCATTTTGTTATAATACTTACATGTCTTTTTTTAGGCGAAGCCTTTTAAAGCTGCTCAAGCATTTTCTATGTACTTGCTCTCTTGAGCCCAAATTGTTTTGACCCTGCTATCTTCCCTTGCAATGTTGATGTGGTGCTGGTTTATGTGCACTCATACTRGGTGAACACCAGCAATGTCTTGGATGGAAGGCATGTATTCTAATCCTAGGCAAGTTGTGAGAATAGCTCTTCTCTTCTGGAAAAATCAGAAAGTTCTTTGAATTCTTGCTGTATGGAAACCTGGATGTACCACCTTGTGAAGATGGTCTGTGTGGCCACTGTACTCTCAAGGGAAAAGGAAAGATCCTTGATCCTGAGCCTTGGTAGTTCAAACATCCTTTCCATTAATACAATGGGCTACCTAAATAATCTCTTATATATGCTTGGTGATCTACCTTTTTAAAAAGCTGTGATGTTTTCTGCCAACATCTCATTCAGCCCCAGCAGAAAAGCTGTATGGTTTATAATGAGAGCTTTGTGTTACTGCTGTGGGATTAAAGCCTTCTGTCTGTGTTCCTCAGTGAAAGGAATTATTCAGCRCATCTGAAGGCCAGGGTTAGTGGATCACACAGTGCATTTCTATATGCTGCTAACTGACCACTGTGCCTCCCACTCCTGGGAACAGGCAGGCATGTGCCACCAGCTACATATCCTTTCTTTGGTCTACTTGCTAATGAACAGTTTGCTAATCGTTAAGCTTTATAACCTTGAGACAGTGGCTGAGTAGCTACCAAGATCACCAAAAGGTGGTTCAGGAATTCTTTAATACAGCTAAAGCTTTACTTCCAGCAGGTTACTTCTTACCAGACACCTCCACAGAAATCGATACGGATATATACTTGAAGCAACCAGAACAACTTTGGCTCTCCCACACATTACCATCTTAAGTTTTCCATTCTTTATCTTCAGTAAAACAGCCTTTGAAATGTGTGAGTTATGATTTTATTCTCTTCCTGCCTTCCTAACTCCTTCTCCTTGCCGGTGCTTGCACTAATATCAAGAATCGGAGGGCATAACTGAAAATGCTAATATAAAGGAAATTCCATTCTGGAATATACTCCATGCAATCTTAAAGACTGCAGTTACTGCTACTACTGTTCTTGTCTGGGGAAGAGGTGTTTTGGAAGACATCAAATGGAGCACTTTCTTTGTCCTACTGAGTTCTTAATGTGATCTTTCAGACCATCTCCTAGCTCAGGAATTGCTCCAGTTGAGGCTTGAAATTAGTTAGGTATTTTGTCACTTTGTTGCCTCAGAAGACTTTGGATAGTACAGAAAGGAGGAAGAAACTATTGCCTGAGGCTACGTGCAGAAATAGGATCTGAAACAAGGCAAAGGAAGAACTGGAAGGTGTTTTACAAACTACGCTGAGGCTGGGCTGTGAAGTGGATCTTCTTATTCAAGTGAAGCAGATTGTATCTGGCAGTAACCTTACTGCAACTTTGCTTTTCAGAATTCTTTCCCTAATGTAGTTCAACAGTTCAGGTGCTTTGTTTTTTTTTTGTCTTGCACATCTTACGTAAATTAGCTTTCTGGTAAGCACTCCCAACCTTGATATTGCAATCCCCTTATCAGTGCAGGTAAAATGCGTTGTTAGTCTTTTGTATCAAATGTCAGCCTATTCCAGAAAGAGGATCAATTATAATACTGATTTTTCAGATGCCTAAATATTGACAAGTTATTGTTAGGGTTACCTAGCAAGTAAATGACGAAGGTAGAAGAAGCAGAACTTGGCTCCCAAGATTTTTATTGTAGTGCTTTGGCTGTAAAATCATCCTTCCCCCTTGGCAGAGAAGAYCAAGAGGAAAAAAGAAAATTTTCTATTTCCTCATAGCCCTTTGTTGCTTATCCTGCTTGAGTCATAGGAGTGATTTCCTCACTTAAATGAAGGATTGCTGAACACAAGGTTCCCGGTTTCATTTCAGCTTTAGCAGAAAGCATCTTTCTGAGTGAATTGTACTCTCAAAGCTTAATTTGTGTTTTTTCCTTACCATATGACAATCTGCCAAGATGGCACTGCCTTTAATACTCTTGGATTAGTACTATTCAGTCTTCCACATGAAGAACAGTGAATCATCATTGCAGAGACAGGTTGTATTGTTGAAGGCCATGACTATTTTTTTTTAAGGTTACCTTGAAATCCTTCTTTAGCCTCTTTCAGTAGATAAGTGTTATTCCAGAGCACTACTAGTAGAAGAGCTGATTGTGTTATCTTTAAGTGAATGGTGCCAATGGGAATGGTATGCAAGGCAGGGCAGCTGCAAGCTCATCCTGAAACACAACCGGTCTTGAAATCCTATCTCTACTCCACTGACCCATGCAGGCTGACTTCATACTGTTGACTGACCACGCAGGTTGCGTCAATGCCCGAAATGTAGCTACTTCCTGGCAGCTGGGCAGATTCTGCCTTTATGACTGATGGTGTTTTACTAGAAGAGAGAGAGGAGTTATTCTACTTCGCTGTTCTACGTCAGGCCCTGTGAGAATCAAGGAGAACATGCCGGACCCTTGGATAGAGGTGAAATGTGCATACTGACTGCCAGCATCGTTATCTAGTATTCCTCTATCAGYCTTTAAACAAGAAAAGAGCTTAGCAAAAACCTGTGATGTTAGTGATGGCCTCTTTCTCCTGCTCTCTGTATGGTACATTGCATTTTGTTTGCTTGGTTGTTTTTTGGGGGGAAGTCTTTTATGAGAGCTTTCTAGCTTGATTGAGATTGTTGGGAAATGTGTTGCAGCTTTGGAGTACCTTGGAGTAGTTGGTAGAGTGGCAGTTCTGTGCACTCTTTACATTTACATGCTTTTTCCATGCCTGTCTGTGTGGAATTCAACTCAATGGGTCCCTCTTGTGCCTGTATTCCATGTTAGCTGATCCAGTCCAGAGGTGTTTGATTTCCTCTTCACGTTAATTGAAGGCCAAGGCTGTTTCTAAATAGCTTAAAAAAAAAAAAAAGAAAAAAAGAAAAAAAGTGATGTTGTATTTCCCAAGGAGTTAGCCTTCTGCCAACATCAAGTAGCATCAGACCAGGCTGGGTTTCTCAACAGTACCAGAATCACTGTTTTTTGTTTTAATGAAYATGCAAACAGAAGGTCTGCTCGAAGTGCCCCATCCCTGCCCCATRTCCTTTCTGTTGTGTATGAGATAGAAAAGGAGTTTCTCCAGAACGTGTTGTCCATGGGATAASAGAATTCTCCCTTGATGAGACCTTCCCAGCAAAACATTTCTAAGTGTTACGCTCCCAGACTTTTTAGGCAGGAAAGTGTTGTCTTTGTGATAGACACAGTTGGGGCCTAATGGCTYGTTAACTTTAGCTTTGTCTCTTAGGATCACAAGTGTGGTTCCATGCAGAACTTCACCTTGTATCCCTTGGTCTAAAATGTTCCATGCCACTGTGTCTGTGTGKGTGGGGGGGGGGGGGGGGCTGTGCTACACAGCTTAACATTGGAAAATATTTCCGAAGAATCAATTTCCCTTCTTTTGCTAGAGTTCTTGCAATCACTGCCAATTACAGTTCAAGAAGGAGATGACTCTTTTCCTTTTTTGTGCTGGATGAAAGGCACTCTTTTGCAAAAGCGAAGAGCAGCATGTAAGTCCACATGTGGTTAAATTCCCCACAGTAAATTAGCTGCTGTTTTTCTTTCTCCTCTTTGTACTGTGCTGGGCTTATCTGGGTGTCTGAGTTATGTTAAGTAGTGGGTGCGTGCTTGTTCTCTGTTCTCCTCGCTGCTTTTGCTCCTTGGATTTCAGTTCCAAACATGGTTATCCAGTTGGGGTCTCTCCACTTTCCGTTGCCAAGAGATATACATTCCAAATTCAACACAAGCTCCCTCTGCTCTGCTCCCCTCCCCGCCCCGCCGCGCTCTTACAGTCTCTGTTTTCACTGCCGGAGGGCTGGCGAGAGAGACAGTGCAACAAGATCTCTGCCCAGTCCTCTCCTCTATGAGTTTTCCAGCTAATGGCCTCCACTCTTTCTTTGACTCAGCTCTTTGGTCTCGTATTTGCCTGCTTCCTTTGGTACTGGCGTGGCTAGTGTGAGGGCCAGTTGCCAGTTTGTGAGCCTTAAAGAGGAAAAGCAAGCTCTTTTGGATTATCAAGAGCAAAAACGTCCAGAGGCACTTTACTGTGTTGCTCTGAAGCACGCTGCTGTGTGACCGGCTGGYTGGCACTCAAGAGAAGGAGGAGGAACAGCTACCTGGAGGCTCTGCTTTCAGATATCTGCAGGCTTTTTGTATGATAATTCATTTGCAAAGCAGGACAGACAGGGAGGGTGGGGAGTGGGGAACGATGAGTGGAAGCAGCCTTTCCTGGGACCAGGCAGTTCTGCAGCCCCCCATGTGCGACACCTGGAAGGAGCACACGGAGGGAGCAGCCTACCAGCTGGCCAGTTGCATTGTCCTTCTGGGGTACATGGGGGGAAGTGGCATCTTTGGCTCCCTCTATATCTTTGGCCTGCTGGCCCCAGGCTACTTCTGCTATGCTCTGTGGGGCTGGCTGAGTGCCTGTGGGCTGGATATCTTCATCTGGAACATGCTGCTCGTCCTAGTCTGCTTGCTTCAGCTGGCTCACCTGGCTTACCGGCTCCGCAAGGATATCATCCCAGAAGAGTTTGACCTTCTCTACAAGACCATGTACCTGCCCTTGCAGGTGCCCCTGGAAGTCTACAAAGAAGTTGTGAAGTGCTGCGAAGAACAAGTCCAGTCATTAGTTAGAGACCAGAATTACGCAGTGGAGGGCAAGACGCCCATTGACCGCCTCTCGTTGCTGCTGTCTGGCAGGTAAAGGCCTCCCTGTTTCTGAACAAATTTTGATAGGGGAGCAGTGTGATTTACTGTTCTAGGCATTAGTCTTTCTCCTTCTGTGTAAATGAGAGGTTATGATTTCCTTCTTCTAAAAGGGCTTTGAGATATGTCTGTTGGGGGATAGGGTTTGGGGGGTTATTTTAAAGTTAGAATATTTCATGGAGTGATTTGTATAATCAAATACAGTGAAGCTGCCAACTCAGCCCTGCTTGTGGTACTGTTGGGGAATCCTTACCTCTTTTTCTGTCCTTTTAAAGTGATGTTATTTCTGACAGAAGAAGACCTGGAGTGTGAAAGCCTTGAAAGGTTGTTTCTCAAGGCAGGAAAGAGATGTGCTTGAAGCTGTGGTCTCTGTGGGTACTGGACACATCTCTGTGATGTGAATGGCCATGCACTAAGTATGACGAGTAGTAGTCTTTAGTTCATCTGTTCACCTTAGCCAGGAGTGTTGAAGGTAAAGATTCTACCCTTCTATTCCCAGGGCTTGGAAATTTTTCACTTTGAGAGTTGTTTCGTTAAAAAGAGAGAGAGMTCTCCTGTAATGGATCCCACCTCACTAGACTATTTCTTTCCCTGTGCTCTCATCCATTCATGATGTTCCTTCCTTTGGATCATCAAGGAYGTGGCATGCTTCTATGAGCTTATCTCTTTTCCAATTTGCAAAATCAAAATGTAGAAAGGTAGTAGCGATATTAGCTTTCTACCTGCTGCCAGACACTTGGCATCTACATCAGCTGAGAGTAGGAAAGGAAAGAGACCAACAAATGGGAACAGTGTTAAGTTGTAGGAGCTCATAAGGATTTTCCTTTGGGAAGACAAACCCAGTGTCACCTGGAGCTTCTGTGTTTTACTGCAGTGGTCTATCTTCCTTGTTGAGGGTGGGGAGGTTTAAAGAGGAACGGCTGTCCTTCCTTTTCTTGGTGTTTGTTTTTTTTCCCACCTTTTTAGGATGTGTTAAGAGCATCCTGGGACCACTATCCAACACCAAATGGCAAAAGGCAGCAGCAAACACTTCGCTAACAACCCTTCTCTGTTGATCTCAAAGCACTTCATAAATAACGCCTTTAAAAGCCTTGCTCTGCAAGGTAATCATAGCTGAAGACACCTAGCACAACTACTGTGTGCTCAGAAAGTGCTTGATGTTTCAAGGCTAATTATTCAGAGTGCTTATACAGCTCTCCTGGTCCAAGAATTCAAATCCTTCTCTGCCTTAAGTAGTGTTCTTCCTTCCTTTTGAAAAAGGGAGAAATTGAA
The DNA here is from genome assembly GCF_003343005.1 of Rhea americana. Classification (NCBI taxonomy): domain Eukaryota; kingdom Metazoa; phylum Chordata; class Aves; order Rheiformes; family Rheidae; genus Rhea; species Rhea americana. The sequence continues at coordinate 3,588,225 of NW_028187111.1, forward strand.
GCCTAAAGAGGAGAAGTGTAAGGTGCACTGCAAGAAAAGAGTGAGGAATCACAGCCCAAACCTAGGGAATCCTGATTCTCAGGTGTCTGTTCAGTTCGCATCTTGCTCTTGGCTTGCACCCGTGGCTTAAAGCTGTGCTGGGAGGAGGGGTGCTGTATAAGAAGCAGGCTCTATATGAGGAAAGCAGATCTGTGCACTTGCCAGCTTCCTTACTTCCACTATCTGAAGAAGAGCTAATTCACTAAGAATTAGCTGAAGGACGAAATTGAGTGCCTGTATTTCCTTTAGGTGTCTTTCCCCTCACCAAACAGCTGTGCTGCGCAGCCTCCTCTGTAGTGTACCATATCTGCAAATAATGCTAGTGTGTGTGTAGGGGGGGGAGTTTGTGTTGTTTTCCTTCACACTGGGTGCTCTGAGGCTGCTGTGTGAGCATGGAGGTGCTGCAGCAGCCAGACAATGCTGGAGGAGCAGTTCTGCTCTCTTTTGCAGTGGGAAGTATGCATCTCCTCTGGTATACTATGCTCTGTATTTGTATTTGTATGAGCTGTATTTGTATTTTGTGGTACCCAGTCTACTGCCTTGCAATGAGCTTGTGAGGTCCTTGCAGACCCAACAGACCATTGCTGCTGTTATGGTGCTCCCCTTTTAAACCGAAAAAGTATCGAGACAGGAGAGTCTTGGAAGGGCAAAATGTTCCTGGCTCAGAAGGCCTGCCTTGCAACCCCCTGACCTTTCCACACAGTGTTTTCAATTGACTTACTAACAGTGAACAGAGCCTTATGATTCCTGAAGGCTAGAATTGCCTTTGTGCATCATACAGCTGGGGAACATGGGGCTGGGGAGCAAAAGGCCCCAAATCACACAGCAACGCGATGGTGCAGAGTCAGAAATGGATCTTGCATTCCCTAGAGTTTAAAAGTTCCTGCCACAGCCCCAGGCCTCTGCAGCTCTTTCTTTCTGCTCCCCAGCAGAGCTGAGTGCAAGTTTGACCTTGACATTGCCAGGCAATTGCAGCAAAAATAGGAGAAAGGGATACAAGGGATACTTGGAAGGCAAAGAGGCCAAAGAGATTGAATGATAAATGGCAGCAAACTATAAGCTTGCAGTGTGATGTGCCAGCAAGGATGGCCAGTGTCATTTGGGGGATTCTGAGTATAGAGGCTTCCCAGCATCGAGGCGGTTTATCGCCCCTCCCCTTCCCCCCAACTGTGAATCTCCCCTCCCCTTTTCCCCTCAATTAGGAGGAGAGGAGGAAGAGGTAAGTACAAAGAGCCACAGTCAGAAGTACTTMAAAAGGAGCAACTTGGAGCAATGACACATGCCAGGTGGAGAGAAGGCCATTCCTCCCTGGTAGGGACAGGCTGCCTTCACATTCTGTGAGCTAGTCAGGTTTATGCACCATCTATTTTGCAGCTTAAGTTTGTGTGTCTCATCTATCCTCTCCGCAGGATTCGAGTGAGCCAGGATGGACAATTCTTGCACTATATATTTCCATATCAGTTCTTGGACTCTCCGGAATGGGAGTCGCTGCGACCCTCTGAGGAAGGAACTTTCCAGGTAACTGTGCCACTGCCTTGGCTCTGTAGTAGCCTACTCTTTCTCCTTGCCACTTACAGCCTGGGAAAGGGACAGAGTGGGTTCGTATCTGCTATTCAAAGCTAACCAAGAATAATTTCCTACCCCCTCCTCATGGCTGACAGCACAGTACGGCATGAGTATAATACTCACATATATACACTCTTTCTGAGTATAAGAATTCCATTTTTAGAGGTCTTAGAGGTCAGACTCAATTCTTATTTGCAGCAAATGAAAAACGGGGTTTTGCCCTTGTGGTCAACCCTATAGTATTTGTTTGACTTTCCTTCTGGAGAAGATTACTCAAGCCCACATCTCTCTGCCTTTAACTTGCAAGCCAGGATAGGCTGATCCCTAATCAGGATGTGTCTCTAGAATATGCCAGTTAGGGCATATAAGGAGGGATTTTGCTAATCCCTTGGGAGCACAGGACAGTCGTGAGGGAACRATGATGCTTTGTTAAGAGGTCAGCCAAGTTTAGACTTGCTTAAAACAGAGCAGCTCTCAGAATCTGCTTCCCTTGGCTCTGAATTTGGCCCTTGTAGTTTGTGAGAGGGTTCATGGCTGTCACTCCTGAAAGCTATACCAATGATTATGGTCTTGCAAGAAAAACAGTTGCAGGCAATGACTGACCTTGTGAATGTGGCACAGAGCTACAACTTGCAAGGAGGTGGGTAGCAGAAACTAGGATGTCAGGCCAAGATAACAGGGCAGATGAGGGTAGGAACAGTGCATCTGTTCTGGCAGTGGTGATGCCCCACACACAGATCTGCAACCCAATGGCAGATTGCTGGTAGCTCCTGCACTGTGCTTGCACAAGAGCCAAGTGGAGAGCATGATGGCTGCCCAGTGCTTCTTGGGGGAAAATACTCCCTCTATGGGAGGAGATGGCTGGCCAGATGACATGCAACCTACAAAGATATCTGCAATGTTTTCTAAGGTAATTTCTGTGGAACTGAATGTTCCCACACATCCTGAGTGTCTTTGTGTGGTACATGAGACAATTCCAGAGAAAGGCTGCAGCAATGTGTTGGAAATGCCTCAAACCCAGGYCTGCTTACTTAGAAGCATGAAGAAAGAGCGAGCTATGTGAGACTGGCATTCATTAAGTGAGACGTGACAAGTTCTCGTTCCTGGCAGGACATTACTTTTGACAGCCATACTTAGTTATGGTGATGTGCTGCTTTTGACAGTTGTTTAACCCATCAGTTCCTCTTATCTGAGCAGTTAACAAAACTCCGTTTTTTATTTCAATCTTATTCCCAACACCAAAATCATGTGGGTAAAGAAACCATGTTTGAAGACTCTAGGACTTCATTGTAGGAAGGCAGAGAAGGGTTTTCTTGTTCAAGTTCTCCTCATCGCTGTCTGGGTTAAGCAGCTTCAATTCTGGGCTTAGCAAAAAATGACAAAATGTTTCATTCCATCAGACAATCCAGTTTCTTTATGTTTTCTGCTTTGGCTGTGTCTTTTTCCCACAGAACTGCTGGTTCCCAGTGTCTAGAGGAGYTGGGTTTCACAACTGGCACTCTTCCCCCAGAAGACTAAATTATGAGCTCTGATGCAGGAGCAAGTGTGCCAGGGGGRTTCACAAGTGAATTCTGTCCTGCTGCCCTGGTTAAGAGAGAGGTTTTGTCATTACATTTTACTTTATGCCTTGTGAGAAGCAGAGAGTTTCAATAACTTTGCCAGACATTGGTTAGGAAAATGAGAAACTCATCGTTCAAATTTCCGTGTGATCCTTACTTTCCCTCTCACCTCAGCCTGGGAAAGTTGTCAGGTTTTCACTTCTATATTTCTTTCATAAGACAGCTGCTTGCAACGGCTGTGGCATTAAATATCAAACCCAAGGACACATGCTTGTAGCTAAGCTGTGTTTAGCTTCCTAGTGGCCTTCTGCCATGGTGGCTGGCCAAGGATACCCCTYGATAGAGAATGAAAGGGAGCCCCCAGGATATTTTGGCTCTATCACTTGTTCACTTGCTGGCATCTCTGTTACACTCGGATGTTCTTCTCTGTTTTGACCCTTCATGTGTTTCTCTATGTTATGGTTTGTTTATTATTACTATTTTTATATTTCAACCTCCACACATATACCATATGTGATTTTTTAAAATTATTATAATTAACTTAATCTTATGGCTAGGGAAAAAACGCCTTTTTTGTGTTGGTAAAACCCAAAGCAAAATTACTGTACTTAAAATCAACCAAATGAAACTTCTAATAGCCTGAGATGGGCTCTGTTCCACCTTGGATTATGATATCTGACATCCTCTAATTATCTGTTCCCTCTTTACATGCAAATATGGTAAAAACTGCTTGTGACAGTCGTCTTCTCTTGCTAATCTGCCCTGTGCCACTGTGGGTTGTTAAATGCTGTTCTGCCCTACAGCACCTGTGAGAGTTGGTAAGAAGCAATGCCCCTCCAGTGGGGGGGGGGGGGGGGGAGGAAGACAACCTTACCAGCTGGCACTTCCCATGCCCCAGAACTTCTCAAAGCCTGGGGGGTGTGTGACCCAGCTTGGGGAAGGGGTGGCAGCCAGTCATCTGGGCATGTTTGATAGGCAGAACTGCCCCTCTGTTTCTGCAGGATAAGGCCCTCCATTCTGTCTCTGCTGCCCTATTCTTTTCAGCTGCATTGCTCAGGTGTAGACAGTGATCATCATTTGAATGTGAGAAAGTAAAAACTTAGGAAAACCAGATCTCCATCTTTTGGGGGGAAGCAGGAAAGAAGCAGAGGAGGGTAAAGACCTATGATTATCATACAGATGGTGCTCCACCTCTGCCATCCCTGAAGAGAGCAGGGTAAAGGGGGTAAAGTCTTTTATCAGAGAGGAGCTGCACATCCCCACGGTGGGTGGCTCTCACCAGAGCAGTGCGACTTAYTCTGTTTTCCCTTGTGCTGCTCTTCTCCCTGCCCCGCAGGTCACACTGACGGCTGAGACTGACTGCAGTTATGTCACCTGGCCAAGAAAGAAGCTATATCTCCTCTTGAGGAAGGACCGCTACATTGCCCGCCTCTTCTCATCACACCTTGGCTACGACATCTCAGAGAAGCTGTACTCCCTCAATGAGAAGCTCTTTGCCAAGTTTGGCCTTCGCTTTGATATCCGCTTGCCCAGCCTCTACCACGTCCTAGGACCAGCCTCCTCAGAGGCAGAAGGGGAGCTGGAGGAGTGTGAGGAGCAGCCACCTCATCCTTCGCCTGACTGCATCCAGTCTAGCACCTCAGAGCCTCCTCCTCAGCCACCACCGCCTCCGCCTGCTCCACACCCCAGGGTCTCCCGGCCTGACAGTGACCTGCTGGGTGAGGACTCTACCAGTCTTGTCTTGGAAGATTTTGCTGAGTTGCCAGGGTCTTTTATGGACTATGTGAGCGAAGGGGAGTACATGAAGTGAGGGCACTCCTAGCATGGGCACGCATCACCCTTTGTGGGATTCTGGTGTAAGTACTCRCTTGTGGAAGCAGGTCCTTCTCTCTTTGCCTGGGCCTTCACAATGCAATTGCCTGTGCAAAGCTTAGCATTAACTCCACCTGGAAGAAGTGAGGCCTAACACACCCTTGTCTCTGGCCCTGTTTGCCAGAGGTTTGATTCTTTGCAAACATGAGAAAGTGTTAGAAGTTCACATGGCTTCCGTCAAGTCCTGAGGTGCTGGGATACATACAGTGAGGTGCCTGGCAGCCCCAGAAGGAGGTTGAAAGCAGGTGACTAGTAGGCCTTATCACTTCCCTCCTGGAAGTTTCCTACCACAGAATAGTTAAACTAGCACAGAACACTGTCTCTGTTTATAAGTATATAGATGAGTCCATAATTAGGTATCAACTCTGCACCTCTCTCTCTTTTTTTTTTTTTTTTTTTTTCCTTTTTCTTTTTCTTTCATGGAAATCACCTAAAATAACCACATGATTACCAGATGTACATACTTGGTCATAATTATGTTAGCAAAGTCTGTGCCACTGCTGTGAGATTTGCTGTGCTGCTGCATTTTTCACTTGCTTCCACAAAGAATCCCAGATGTGCTGGATCTGTGAGAATTTTCTTCAGGAAAAGTATGGTAAGACTTAATTCCAGGCATCAAAAAGTGAGGTGGAAGAATGGGCAACTTGACTAAAGGAAACTGCTCCTGGCTGTATCCTCTCTCCATCTCTCTGGGGATGAAAAGGAATTGTAAGTGTGTCCAGACTGGTGGGTGGTATAGGACTACCCACAAATACAGAATGGGTTCAGCTTGGCTTGCTGTGAGGTAGAGCTGTGCCTGGATATACGCCAGTATTGAACTGAGGAAGACTTCCATAGGCACTAAAGCAGACAGCCTGRGTAAGGTTGATATTGATTAAAACAGCTGCTGGGTTTAAGGTGGATTTACAGCAGGGGCTGCTGCACTTCTTCCAAGTGCACAATCTGAATAGCACAGAGAGCTCAGAGTCCTTCCTTTGCCTGCCCATGGTGGCAGACCACAGCACTTGCTGTCCTCACTGTTTCTGTTAAGCTTTGGCTCAGCCAGGTTATTGACAAGACTGCCCTGTGTGGTAGAGCCGTTATCTCCGCCGACCCTGCGTGGGTTGGCAAGTGTTGTTTTAATGCATCCCAAACTTTCCTGTGCAAGTCCACAGGGAAAATACTACAGAAATGTTCTTCCTGTCTTCTGTGGAGCGGGAATAATGTGATGCCTTCTAAAATGCTAACTTCTTGCTCTGCAAGAGAAAAATTCCTGAGCTTGGTGAATGTTGGGGCAGAGGAGTGACTCAAGCAAACAGAAATAGATACTAGGGTGACTCGTGCTTGAAACTCACATTCAAATGGCCAAGACTCAAATTCCATGCTAAGCTACTTTTAGCCAGCTGCTGCATGCCAGCTGCTGCATGCCAGCTGCAGTCCCTGAATTTGCATTCCTATTGCCACCCTCTGATCACTGCTTTCTGGCATCCAGTGGCCAGACACTGAGCTTGGGCCCAGAATTTCTGTCTGGGAAGTGACCACTGCGGTATGGCCAGTGGTGGATCTCTGTGCTCCCTTGCATTCTGCAGACCCCCTGTGCTTCTTGGTAGGTAGTCCCTGCACATGAAAGCTGAAACTGGTGTTAGCAGATTGCCCTATTTTCTCCCCTTCAGTATGTGCGTGCCAGCTGGGTTCATATGACAGAGAGGAAGTGGTGGTGCTGGGCTGCGGCTGGGGAGATTGTCTTCCAGCAGGGATCCTTGASTACTGTGTAGTCCAGCACTCTAGCTTTCCCTGCACCCAGATGGGGCTACTAATGGGTGGGCTTAAGAAGCAGAGAGATGATCCGAGGCTGTGCTGCAACTGCTTGGTCATGGCCTTACCAGAGGGGAGCCTGAAACAGGACACAGTTAGTATAAGCCCTGAGAAGTCTGCAATAATCTTCCCTACTCTGCAGTGCGGTGCAAGCTTCACTGCTCTAATAGCAAGGGGACTGTCCCTCCTAGGGGATCTAAATAAAAAAGATCTTTGGATCAGATAGCAGTTGCTATGTGCAATAGGCCTGTGGTGGGAGAGGCCTTGTTGGCTGTTTCCTCAGTTATTGTTCTTAGTTTTTGAAAATGAACTATGGTCTTCCTGTTTTGTACGATTATACTTTGCATTGAGTCTCTTGCCCGTTCCTGTACTGCTTCTATGCCTCCAGACTTTAAATCTGGGATATGAAAGAACTGACTAGAAAAGGAATAAGTGTATCTGGTTTTCCCTTAACTGGATTTTAAAAAGTTAGCTTTTATTTTTTATTTTTTTTTAATAAAAGGCATAGAGGGAGAAAGAACAAAAAGATTATTCTTCCTTTGTTTCCTAGCTTAGAAGTCCTAGGAATGTCACGTCTGACCAGTTCTTGCTTTGCTGGTAGACTGCTTGGGAATATAGATTTGAAGCTTTTTCAGTCCTTACTTGGAGAAGTAGGAACACTGAATCATTTATGAGACAGCCATCCTCCTAACTGTCAGGCATTTGTGTTGAACAGATGCAATCAAAAATAAATGCAGTGAGTATTGTAAATGAAGTAAAGTCACTTTGCCTAGACTTTGCTTGTATGTTGTCTCCTCAGCAGAAGGATGTCCTTTCTCAGGTCATTGGCAGAGTTCTCCTGGCTGATCAAGCTCAACAAAATCAGAATTTCAAAAGAAATTTTAAAAAGGGGGGGAGGGGAAGGAGACAGGGAACACCACAGCTTTTTTGACTCTAACCTTTCAGTTCTCCTTTTTTATATCAGACAGTACTGTGAACATATATGCAAGAGGTATGTGTATTTGTGTGTGCATATGTGTATTGGGGAGAGCTTCTGGGACATGATGAAAAACTGTTCTTTCTTTTACATAGTCCCTTTAAAACTTSCTAGAAGCTTTTGTCTTTCTAGACCTTGTGAATGAGGCAGTATCAAGGTGTGCTAATATTTGGAGTGGAGACCTGCAATGCAAGCCCAAATGTTTCAGAAGCAGGCATTTTAGTGGATGTGGGGGTGTGACCTTCCTTGTCTATCAGTATTGAGACAACAGCCTAGTGTGGTATTTTAATATCTAAGGTTCTTAGACAAGGAAATGCAAACCGTTTAGTGTGACACCATAGTAGAAAGGTAATTTCCTTGTTCTGCTCACCTCTTAGGTATTCCTAGGCATGTCACCTCACAACAGCAATTGCCTTCAATAGCAAGTCAATGTTAGGACAGTATTTCATAGTGACCTGAGCTTCTACTTGCATAAATTAGTGACAAAGAGCAGCTGCAGTTCTCTGTTCTGGCCAAGCACTCATCACGGCTCAACAGACAATCTTAGCAGGCTAGCCATGGCCTGGGGAGAGCACTTTCATAACCTGTCTTTTAGGAGTGGTGAAAATGCTAATATTAAATGCGGATATTCCCTTCAGTCCTGTTGTTCGAAGTGAAACATAGCTGCGGTTCCAGAGGTCAGAGCTCCCCTGGGGCTTTCCCCTGTTCTGTGCTCACATCTGCTTCCCAAGCAGCTTCTAACATGGGTAATTACTTTCTGCCTCTCTAAATTCCCCTTGCTGAAGCATTTCAATGCGTCATGTTCCTTTTTGTTATCTGTAGCTACAGTAGCCACCTTGCTATGCTACAGTGCTGGAAATAATTTTTGAATGTCCAGTGTTGTACAGATCATGAAGAACAAGACATGTTCTTGGGAGATATATTGGCCTACTGCATTTATCACCTAATTCGTTAAAGAGTTTCTAGTCAGGTGAAGAATAAAATAGACTGTGATATCCCACTGATGAACACTTTCTTGTCCTGAGGAGAACTGTTTCAACAACTTTCAGGCTGCCTGTTTAAAATAAACACATTGAAAGATTCTGTTCAAATCTTGCTTTGGTAGTGTACTGTGATATAGCTCAATGACCCCTAGCAAATTAAGTTTTATATCTTAAATAGACATTCAAAAAACCAAAGCCATCTGTGTTTTCTTCCTTTCGTATAGTGTTTGCTCCAGTTTGTTGCTATAAGATGCTTGCTGGATGTGGAACTGCTGTACAATTATGTCTGTGGGTTGGTTTTCTGTGTGATGGGCGCAATGTAAGGATCAAACCCCAGTGCTTCGTGGCCTATAGCCTGATATCTGAACTAGTAAGAACTGCTCTGGGAGCAAAAGCAAAGGAATTACAATCTTGGTGTCACTGGTATGACAGGGGATGCTTGTGAGAAGTTTGCTTTTGCTGTCTCAGAATCTGTGTGTAGCACTAGTTTCTGATTTATAACATGCATGGAAAAATGATGTAATTTTACATGCTGATTTAAGAGGAGAGGGGAGAAGGACAGGTAACAGTGGGGTCCATGAGGCTTGTGTGTTGGAAAAGTTTGGAAGACAGGTAAGAATTATTGCTGTGATAATAATGGTGGTCTCTCTTTCTTTTTCTCTCTTTTTTCCTTCCCTTCCACTGCTTTTCTTCTGCAGGCCCTGGAAACCTTCCTGGGAGTTACCCTCATCCTCTCTTCAAAGGACGAGCCCCTTTGGCTCCCACCCAGACCCCTGAACTATAGGGAACAACAGGCTGTTTGGATCCCAAAGCCCCTCTGGAGAGGTGTATGCTCACATATGTTCTTGATCAGATAGACACTCCTTAGCATGCGCTGAAATGTCTGCCTGCAGACGAGTACACTCGGCAGCATGTGAAGCACACTTGTGAGACTGCAGTGTGACACTCCAGCACCTCCCACCCCATGGTCTGTTCACCAGAGCTGCCTGCCTCGATGCGTTTCCCTGTTCTGTTTTCCAGACCTGTCTCTCTGAGGTGTGTTGGCAGCTCCAATACCAAGGCGCACTGATCTCACCAGAAACAATACTAGCCTGCTCACAGAATCTGTTTTCCCTTTGATTTGATGGCTCCCATTAAAGACAGAGATGCAATTGTTGGTGTTTGAGGATTTGCAGAGGTAGATGTACTTTTTGAAAGATGAAGGGTATTATCAAGGTGTGGGGGAGAGGACAGTGGACAATGGGATGGACAATGGGATGGATGAAGGTTTCGATAACAGACGTGAGATCGCAGAGCTTTAGGTAGAGGTTTGGTGTAATGTGTCTTAATGGGCACCTGCTCTAATCAGATTGAAATTCTATTTCCAGGGATTTGCCCTTTTCATATATGACAAGCACCACTTAGCAATGGAGTTACCAGTTTCTGAGGCAGATGACAGATTAGTTGTTTGAGTTAATTTATTTGGATAAGAAAAGGGAGGAACTGGGACTATATTTCTGGGCTCTCCTGACACAAGAGGCTGGGGGCAGGTTTAGGCAGGAGGAGCCTGAACTCTTTTTCATGCTCAGTGGAGGATGGCCTCAAGGTGCACACAGAGGCAGAGGGAAGAAATGAGTGAGTGTGAAAGGTCTGGGGAGACCAGCAGTGAGGAAGAAGTGCAATATGTTAGATGAAAATGGTACAGAAATTGAAGGCTGCTTCCAAGTTCAGCTGCAACAGGATTTGGCTGACAAGTTCCCCTGGCTATTTCCTCTGTCAGGGAATTACAGAGACAGCAGTGGAGGAAATCCGTATCTGGCAGAGCATAAAGCACCAGGTGAGCCTCGAAGACTCTCCAGCACAAATTTCCAGGGGAAAAGCAAAGAGCCTTAGTCAGCATTCCTATGTGCAGGAGAATGGGCTGGCCCCAGCTCTGGAGATCATCCTGGTAATGACTGTCTCCATGCTCAGTTGCTGTACACTTCTGCTTCTGCCTGTCCCTGTCTCCCTTCAAAGCTAGGAAGTGTTTCCAGCAAATTGACGCAAGAGGTTGCTAGGGTCCGTTTTGCAAGGAAGTGCCAGTTCTGGGCTCCCCAGTACAAGAGAGACATGGAGCTACTGGACAGAGTCCAGCGCAGGGCTACTTACGAAGATGACCAGAGGGCTGGAGCATCTGCCCTAACGGCTGTGAGAGCTGGGCCTGTTTAGCCTGGAGAAGAGAAGACTGAGAGGGGATCTTCTCAACATGTACAAGTATCTGAAGGGAGGATGTCAAGGGGATGGGGCTAAAATCTTTTCAGTTGTTCCATGCAACAGCACAAGAGGCAGTGGGCAAAAACTGAAACACAGGAAGTTCCGCCTGAATGTGAGGAGGAATGTCTTCACTGTGAGAGTGACGGAGCACTGGCACAGGTTGCCCAGAGAGGCTGTGGAGTCTCCTTCTCTGGAGATCTTCAAGGCCTGCCTGGATGCAACCCTGTCTAATACGCTCTAGGTGACCCTGCTTGAGCAGGTGGTTGGACTAGATGATCTCCAGAGGTCCCTTCCACCCTTACCCATTCTGTGATTCTGTGAAGTGCTGCTTAGTGCAATGAAACAACTGGCCTATCACAATACCTTATACACCTGCCTCAAGTAGTGGATTGAATTTCCCACTGCCCATAAGTGCCTGCCTCTTCAATCACAGCATTAGGTAGCTGGGATCTCTGCCAACTTGTCAGAGGTGGACTCTAACCCTCTCCTGACTGTACGCTGGAGATGGTATTTGTTAACTAACCCTGCAAACAGCCACACAGCAGGGCCCAAAAACTTGGACATGAGCTGAGAGCAGGAGCTGAGAGCAGGAGCTAACTGCAGTGATGTGTCTAGTAAAGCAGTACTGACAGCCAAGTCACTGAGACTTTCTCAAGGCAGAAATGCCTTTAGCATGCCCCTATCTCTGGACTAAAATGTTCATGGTGCACTTTTGGATTACCTGGTATAGCCAGTTCAGGGATCCAGAGACCATGGTCTACAGAAATATTTTGTGGCCAAAAGTAATGGAAGGCTTGTCTCCTTTAATTTGCAGATACATCAATGCAGTGAGGGGATGGAAAATGGATGGACGAGTGAGGGCTGTCTCTGTTTGTGTCAGTGTGTCCCTCACATTGTAGTCTTCTAGCCAGTTCTTTCCAGATTCTTCCAGGTATGAAGAGCTATGCTGAGTTCCTGGGACTAGTTTGTGTTTGATGGCCCTGTAGCTCAGATGCTCTTTTCTCCTCATATTACCTTCTATTTTGTGCAATTGTTCAAAGCAGTGCAAAATGGATGTAAGTAGGTTACTATGCTCCTGGAACTGTTTCACTTCATGTGAGCTTCAGAGAGAACGAGCCAGCAGCCAGAAGAGCTGCTCCGGTCCTGTCATGGAAAGGAGATCCATTCTGATTGCTTGGCAGGAATACTAACATCAAATCAATAGGGTCTCACTCTGAAAGTATCTTGTAGGTGAAACTAATGAGTTTTGCATTGGAATTGTTGGCTAACCACACTGTCCCCTCATGCTGAGGAAAAATAATAACTTGCACCTTTAATATGAAGATCTTTGGAAGCTTTAATAAAACACAAATGAATCATCCCAACATTCTCTGTGTAGAAGGAGTGACATTTATCTCTACTTTTTCTTTCTTATAGATACAAACATCGAGATTAAATGACTTGCCTAAAGTTGCTTTTAGCGCTGGGAACAGAATCATTGAGATAGAAGTCCCACTCCACCCTTTTAACTTAGAGATCTTGCAGTAACCAGTGTATCTTGCCTTTGTTAACATACTACACACTACTTTTCTGAGACATCATGTCCTTAATGCAGGGAGTAAAAAACCCATCCAGTTTAATTCTTTATGGTCAAAGTATTGTCCATAAGCAGAGATAAGCAATAGGTTTTGGATTCCTTTCTGTTTCAGGTATGCTTGCATACTTGGAAGGCAGTGCTAGGCACAGTCAGCAGGCAGTTCAAAGGAGAGGTCTGTGTTGCCCAGGAGGGTGAGGTTCCAGGGCAGGCAGAATATGGTCCTGCTGGGGGAGGAGCACAAGGAAGTCAGGCTGTGTTTGAGTAGGCAGGGGTTGCTATCCTAACACAGGAGTAAGCCCACTGCTGATGGACCTCGAGCTGCTTTTTCAAGGTTATGTCGTGCCCCAGCTGGGATGAGTTTGCCAGAGGAGTGTGGGGGTTCTGTCCCTCACCCTTCCACCACCTTCTCCCAGCAGCATCTTTCTTGCTCTGAGTGTTTCTTGTTTTGAGATAAAAGAGCAATTGTGAACCTTTGCAATCCTGCAGCTCTCCATCTGCATCCCTCAAGCCAGTTCTTTCAGGGATGCAGATTAGCACACACCCAAGGCATTGTGTTACATTGTCCCATTCAAGTAAGTGGCATAAAGCCATGTACCTGCACCTACACCCCGTTTTTGGAGTGCTTTGCTCTGCAGAGCATGCTAGTAAGGAATAATCCTTATGCACAGGGGAACGCCTGATGTTTACTTAGGAACAACTATCTCTGTCTGGGCCTCCTGGCTATGTTTGTGCTTGAGTGTCCTTATTGCCTGTGGAGACAGAATTTGAATGTTAGACAGACTCCCTTCTGCTTCTGGGTTCCCTACTTGCAGTGCCCACTAGCTTACTTCAGTGTAGAGCCAGGGTAAGAGTTAGCTCAAGCAAATTAGATAATCAGAGTTTAATGTGTCAGTACAGAACCAGCTATTTTGTCTTACTTGCAACAACTCTGGGTCTACAATACTATTGGCAAAATTATCATATTATGCATTATCTCTCTGAGGGTTAGAAGGACTTGGCTGCTTCTACCCTGGAGAAATTAATGATGGCTAAAGGCAGTAATCAATATAAAGACTCTGCAGTGTCTGGCCCAGATGATGTCAAAATGGTTGTCTTTAGCCTCAGTGCTTTATAAGCTTGTGCAGTGTAAGAAATGGAAATGTATTATGTGTCTTCTGCTGTCTCATCCTGAAAAATATGAGTGCCTGGCATGTCTCAAAATGGGTCCTATTGTAGACAGGGAAAGAAGGAGAGAGCAAGCAAGGACAGAAAAATGATACCTAGTTGGACAAGCTTTTGTCATGGTCTGTGACTTAGGCGTATTCAAGATGCAAATAGCAGCCATTTTCCTTCCATGGCACAGTACTTTCATCCTGGGTGAAGAATTGAAGAAAACTGCCAACCCCAGCAGTTTTTCCCTCTCACAGGTAAAAAATGGTTTTCATAGGGATATCGAGGGGATGGGAAAAAACCCTTAACATATTTATCTAAGTGGACATGAGAATGCGTTTGCTCAAGCTATAGGCTGTATCCATATATGCAGTGGATCCCTGAGGGACATTTGTAGCTTACTTGTTAGTGAGAGGCAGTGGGGCTGTGCAGAACTTGCCGATGATGGATGACTCATCCTTCCTCCAAAATCGATCCCTGGGGAGATACTTCAGTGTCACATTGCTTATCTGGCAGAAAGGAGCCCTGTGGGCCAGAAGCCGTTTGCCTATCTTCTGCTGCTTATGTCTGCAAGGCAGAGTGAGAGTTGTGAGGCAGAGTTTTTAATGAAACTGTAGGTACAGTCCATAAGGACAGTTGAATTTAGATTTGTTGAAATGCTGGAGGAACCCCGGGATATTAATGTGAATCTCCCACATAACAGATGAGTCTTCTCACTCATTTTGTTAAAATCAAGGCATTGAATGAAAATCTGGGACCTAATATGTTTTTTTTTTGTCCATCTTTCCTTGTTTCATCTCTGTGGTCAGGAACATTTATATGAAAACATCCTTTCTTCTATCACACAATTACAGCAGCTCTTCCTGCTATTATTTATAAATTGCAACACTGCCCAGATTGCTATAGAGAGGTTAGTGGTAGATACAATCAGCATCTGTGAAATCACGAATGGCATGGATAGGGATTGATTGTTCAGCATCTCTTCCAGCACAAGAACTGGAGGTCATCAAAGGAAGCTAACAGGTGGCAGGCTTAAAACTGCACACTGGCAGGCACATTGCACAAGGTACCATTCCATTCAAGCCATAAAAATCCTTACTGCAGGATGTTACAGATGCTAAAAAGCTTCATGAGTTCAAGGGAGGGGGGGCCAGGTTCATGGAAGATAGTCATCGGGAGTTATTAAAGACAAAGATTTCACCATTGCCTCAGAAAGTCCCTGAGATATAGTTACTTAGGCATTGGGAAAATACTTGGGGGAAGTATTGCTACATGTTTACATTGCTTTTTTGTACTCTTCTCGGGGCATTTGATTTTGATCGTGTTGATGGTAGTATGCTTAGATAGAGGGACCTTTGTCTGTCTCTATGGTCTTCTTATGAACTGAGAAATACCAGATGTGGAGTAAGCAGCTAATGATCAGAGCCAAGTGGCAGACCTTGTGCTACAAAGCAGCACTACCCAGCTGTTTTACCTAGGTGGGCTGCCACCCTAATGGAGTGCATCCAATGGGCCTTCTTACGTCTGTTCTATGGGGCACCTCTAGGAGCGTAGTGTTACACAAGAACACTGGTTTCCCTGTGCTTGTAAAGAATATGTGTGTAGCTGACTCAGCGCAATCCCAGAAGTGCCTGACTGACTTTGCCTGTTTAGGAATGTGATAGTAGGGAAAGGAAAAAAGTGAGAAAAGGGTCTGGAACAGACTAGTTCTGCTAGCCAAAGTTGCTCCAGGGAGCAGGCCAAGGGCTGGACTCAGAGTCCTCCTAGACCAGTGGAGCCAACCCAAATCACAGCAACCAGTCCTTCCTTAGACTGCACTGGTAGATCTTGGACAATATACATGTCTGTGTCTGGCTTGAAGCTGCCAAAAATAGGACACATCATCAAATTGTCACTATAAATGTGAATAACAAACAGTGAATGGAAAACAAACTGAGGAGAAGCTGTCTCTCTGATGCATATTTTCCATAGGCAGGATCCAGCCCCACTCTAGGACAGAGGAGCATAATAATGTTAAGTGGGTTGATTATATTTACTCCTGGGATTAATATTTGGTCTAAAACCTACCAAGTCTTTGGAGGTAGGACTGGCTAACTGAACAGACCTTCAGAAGTATGTTTTCTTGGGTGTTGGTTAGGACACTGTGTTACACCATGTGATGTGTGAGGAATGGTATTACAGCTGGGAAGTATGCTGTGTAATGAGCTCCTTGCTCTGTCAGCCCCACAGCAGCCGTGGAGCCTGGGAATCTGTCTCCTGTGGGACTACGAACAGCAGGTGTGGGGTAGCAGCATCCCAGGGAGTGAGATCAGAATTTGTGTTGGGGAGAGGAGAGAATGGCGGTGAGGCAGGGGACAACTGTGCAAGTCACTGGCAGAAGGTATGAGACTAGGGGAATGCTTCCAAGTTCCTGTGCAGTTTCTGGGATCTGCAGGCTGAAATGCAAGTCAAATCAGCTGAAATGATAAGTCAGTGATTAATCAGTGCCTAAACCACAATGTGAGAAGTTATGTTTGGATACCTGTTTGATGCTGTGAGCTTGACTGCACTCAGTGATTTGACCTCACCTGGAGGGGGAGTTTCTTTGCTCTTAGCTATAATGTGAATTAAAAGGGTTGTCTCAATGTACAGTCAAATCGGTAGTCTTATTGCTGTAAGTTTTTCAATTTAGCCTTTTACTGTTTTGCTTAAGTGAAACGGATAGAGCTGCTGTCCTCCTAGGCTAAGAGTGTCTTCTGGATAGGTTACTCTGCTTTAACTCTGCTGTCATGCTAGAACTTGCTGGTAGAGTAAAGCCTTGGAATTGCCTGCCTGTCTCACTTCCCCAGGCAACCTTTCTCTCCAAAGCTCATATGCCTCCTGCTGGATATGCACTGAACACCATGTGTCTGACAACAGGAAAAGGAAGTGCTGCATGTCCATCTGAGCAAATCATTGGTCCTGACTTGATCTCTGTGTTACTGTTTCCTCCCTTATGCATCTTTGGAAAAGGCAGATTTGGCATCCAAGTTTCCAGGACTGCTAGGACATGCCTTTGCCTTGGGGAGGGGTTAGATAGATTAGCTCCATCAGGCTATAGTGTAAACTCCACATTGCAATGCTAGGCTGGAAATCCACGATGCAGCAGCTGGCAATGGTGGGAGAGCACTCTGGAGCAGGCCTCCCCTTCCCCAAATTTCACCCCTACCTCCTAGTGCTGAGGACTAAACAAGTGCAGTTCCAAGCTTCAGGCCACAATCTTTTGTCTTAGAAGTAAGGACTGTGTGGGAGCCAGTGCTAGAGCCCTAGTTATCCTGTGAGAGCTGGCTGGAGTCCTTAGCAGATGTTCCACCTGCTTTTCTGAAGCAGCCAGCAGTGTATACTAGCTGCAAGTCTGCATTGCAGCTCCTGAGCCACAGCAGCAGGCAGGAAGATGTAGGAAGAAGTCTTCTGGGGAACTTTTCTGTGGTAGGGAGATCCCCAGTTATGCAAGAGCTAGTGGAACAGCACACTGGGTCTGGTCCTTTAATTGGTTTAATATGGTTTGGAAGAGAGTGGTGGTTTCAAGGGAGATCTGACAGTCCACATATGTGGTCTTGTTCCCTTGCCTAATGGACTTTTTTTCTCCTACAATGGGAGCCTGGGAGTTTTGCTGAGTTACTGCAAGGGCAGCAAGCCACTGGACACTACCCTACTTGAGCAGGGGGATGGACTAGATGATCTCCACAGGTCTCTTCTAACCTCAACCATTCTGTGGTTTTGTAATATACTTCTGACTGAGCAGAGATACAGTTGTCTCCTCTTTGCAACGGCTGTCCTAACGGGCACAGAGAGAAATATACGAGTCACCAAGTCTGTCAGTCTGGAACCTCTCACAGATGGGAGCTTGCTGTAGCCATCCAAATTTTGGCAAAGTAGTGTTAATAACTATCTGACAGTGACTGCAATTTGAACTGGCACCAGGCAAGGATATGGTATGGAAAAGAAACCATTTTAACCACAAAAAGGTATGCAAACTTGGGTATCCGGAGTATACCCTCTGCTCTGTGTGCTCTTGGAAGAGATGGACCTAGCCAAGGTTACTGAGTAATAGCAGCACATGCCTGATTATGGCATTTTAGGTCAACTCAGACCTAAAGAGGTCTGAAGGACTCAAGAAGAAATGTGGTTTGCCACACAGTGATTGCATTAAGGGCAGTATGTTACCATAGTGCCTTTCCTGGACTGGGATACCAACACCCTCACAGATGGAGCTGGGAAGACCAGGCCAGAAACATGCACTGTCACTCACATAGTAATCTTCGCAGTGTCCTTGGTGCTGTTGCTGCAGAAAGTGATCTCAATGTTCGTGACTATTTTTCTTCTCTTCTGCAAGTGGAACTCAACCAGGCTGTGATGGACTGAGCAAAAGGCAAAGGAGACAGGAGTGAGAGCAAATGCTGCAGGCTGGACCAATCCTGCCAAAGGAAGGCCTCCCGCATTCACTCTTTGATCTCACAAGCACAGAGAAGATTAAGCAGATGTAAGAAAGAAAGGATATAGTCTCTATAATGAGAGAGACTGTTGGCAACTCTGCATAGTCCAGTGTAAACAGACAGACATTTTCATTATCCTTACTTCTGTCCTGAAGCCATGAGGCTGTGTTAACTGAAGGCTATGCCCATACTAATAAACTCATTAGAAAGGGCTTTATAGGGGAGATGTGCAGGGTTATTGCTCTTCAGTGGTGTTTCTCAGAGCATCTGGTCTGGTTTTCATGGGGATGGTAGGTTGCGACAACCTTGCTTTACCAGAGAATCTGTCTCATTTAACCGATCCCCTTCCAACTTGTTTTTTCACTTTGCTGCTTACCACAGAATGGGGCAGAGGGACTGGTCATTAAATAAACTTTCACTTCCTTGGGCAGCTTTCTCATGTTGACACCTGCCTGCTCCAGCAGACCTGTAGATGTAAATAAAAAGCCAGTTTAGGTGAAGCATCAGACATGAGTGATCTGGAACAGAAACAAAATTGGCCTGGTTCACTTCACCTACTCTACTGGCTTGGAGGATAGACCCTTTCTTTATACCAGTGGAAATGAGAGCAAACACAAATTTGCAGTGCCAATTTGACATGTTAACACCCTTTCCACCTGCTTTGTACTTTTGCTCAGGTACTCTGAGCTGCTTTGTTTTATCTTGCTGTTAATGAATTGTGGTATCATTTGCACCTGTGCAAAATGAGTGAGACTTAAAAACTACCAAGTCAGGAAACTGAATACAGACATAAATGACAACCTAAGTAAAAGGTGCTGGGAAATAGGATTTCTGAATCAACTAAGAGAGCCACAGTGTGAGGCCTGCACCACAGACAAACGGACCGTTTGACTTTGGAGAAGTGGGGAACAGGAGGTTGAACTGGGAGCACCTGTACCAAACAAGGCCTCTCCTTATATTCCTCTGATGCCAAACTCCAAACAGTAGCATGAGAGCACACTTCCAGGTTTTTAGTACAGCCCAGTTTTGGAAGCCTAAAAGGAGATACTGCCTTTTCCAAATGCAAGGATACAGCCATTTTGGGGGGTGTCATGGCAGGAGCTTTGTGAGAATGAAGTGAGATAGCAAAAGTGAGTAGTTTGCAGAAGAATGGGAATTAAGGCTTGGGCTAAAAATTCTAGTTGATTCTCTAAAAAAGACAACTTTTTTGAGTTAGGTTGGTGATTCTGGAGACTTTCTTTCAACTTATTTCTGGACCTATGAAATGTTTAAAGATGAGAAATATTCAAGGCATTGGTGTTCTACCTCTGGCAGTACATGAGCTTTTAGGGCTTCTCTATGGAAACCTGAAAACTGAAATTTCTCATCATTCTCAAAGAGATGCTAACCAAATCTTCCTCTAAGAAATCTGAACCGTGTGCCATGCTCTGCACTGAGACCTTTTCAGCAATGGATTATCCCCTGTCCCATGAAGAGCTAATGCTGGGACCATACCTATTCGAGGACAGGAGACTACAAAGGGATCCACACAATCCAGGCAGTGTCCGTTTAGAAATTCTTGATGACTTGTGCAGGGGAATGCCACAACAGGACAGGAATGTTTCAAGGCACTGACATAGAGATGTACTGCCCTCATGTGATCACAGATCAGATACTTGTAGCCTATAAGAAAAAATTTATTCAGGGAAAATCAGCCATGAGCAGACTGCTTTAGTCTTTCTGAACGTTTCTAAGGAACTTATAGTCAAGAAACACTACTACTGATTCTGCAGCAACTTCCTCATCAAATACTTTGCAGAGTACCTCTGTGATTAAAAGCCTATATCCCTCTGCATGGGAAGTCACAAAGGAATTTGGAAATGCACCTCCTACACTAGAAGAGTGCCCTAGAATAGGGGAGCCACAGGGCTGCCTCGTCTCTGTCAGCATGCCGTCAATAAGGCCCCAGGCTCCCTGTGAGACAGTAGGATAGCCCTGACTCTCACTTGCACTGTGACCCGGCTGTGGAACGCAACGTGACCTAGGTGTCCCCTGTCATCTGACCGTCAGTGGAAATGGCTCATCCAGAATGTATTTGAGTATTTAGCCATACTATTTACTGTGTAAAATTCTGCTCTCTAGAAGGAAAAGGCAATAATTATATAAGCTGGCTCTCTGAGTACAGACACAGCTTGCAGCATTAAAACAAAAGTGAGCTTTTGCTGGTAGTATCTGACAACCCTTCTGACAAAAAAATGTTTTCCTTGTTATTATAACTCTACCAATGCTAGGTTTTTGGCTCATACAGAAGTGTCACCAAAATCACATCTCTTGCCAGCAGTACTGCTAAGAGACTTGACTTGTATGTGCTTTTTGTTCCAGATGCCTGATGTACTTCTGTGAGATGTGAGCCATGAAGCTCTTCTGCCATGTGTCTTTACAAATACACTGTCCTGTTTTGATGCCTGGCCTGGCTGTAGTGGGAGCTGGTTGTTAAACAGCATTTTCACAGGCTGCTAAGTGGCCATGAAAGCCCTTCATTTGGCCACAGAGTGTTCTCACCTGCAGAGATGAATCGGGGGCATCCTGGCTGATCTTTGCCTCCATTGATGAAATAATCGATGTGGCCTACAGGTATCCGAATCCCAAAATCTGAAAGGAGGTAAAATTCTGCTTTATTCTTATTCCTGATGCTTCTGTTGCCTCAGGCTGTACTCTACATGCTTTTCACAGGCCCCAGTAATTGGGTTGAATATTAGCAGTGCCAGACCCAGCCAACCCTCCATGACCTGTTTTTTTAACATAGCAAGGACAGATTTCCTGTTCCTTCCTACATGTCTGCATTGTGCAGATAGTGCCATCTCTGAGCTCTGCTGCATGGAGCAGAAAGTGCCCACAGGTCTTCTGCTCCTGGCCCTGCCATCAAAATGACTGGTAGCTTTGACTAAATCACCGTGTCTGTGACTCAGTTTCCCTATTCTGTAAAATGAAAACACAACTGACTACAACCCTAATGGGGAATTATGAGGTATGATTGAGAGTTATGTTGATAGAGAGTTTTGTGCTCTCCAGGTGAAAGTGTGACTGAAAGGCTATTCTTCAGATGTGTTCTACCTACACAGACCCTAAGTGCTTTAGAAAAGTTACTCTGTTGCTGCACAAGCTGTGGGTTTGACTCTGTTATTCTCTCCATGGGCACTCCCCGTGGCACCTCTCTGACATCAGGTGGGAAAAAGCAAAGAGAGAATGAGTATGTAAATTCCTTCCAGGTGGTTAATAGCTACACCAGTAGAACTAGCAGAAAATTCCTCTGGTGTAGCAGGATTAAGGAAGAAATATTTCCTGGAAGATTGCCCTGCGTCTACAGCAGGGAAGAAGTTTCCATTTGTGCTGCTGTGAAGTGCTTTGGGGTATAGATAGCTGCCTGATTTAATCTCTTCTAATTAAAGCCTAGCTAATTAAGAGACATCTTCAGAGTTGACCTGAACTCAGTCATCTTGCCTAAAGAGGACAATGACCTACATGGTCCTTAGCAACAATGATGGCAGAAGGAACAGAAGCACAGTCTGAGAGGGATAGAAACCAGCCTACTGTCAGTATCGGTATGAATGGCTTCCACAAAAAGGGCATCCCCAGGATCCAAGCGTTCCTCAGGGCTGGCTCTGGTGTACTTAGGGCCTGCAGGATCCAGGCCTGTAACAAATCAAACAACCGTCTCAACCAATGCTCCTCTGATCCTTTCTTTCTTATATCTGGACTGATTATTTTATCCAAACATTTAAAAAGTTGCTAGACAGAAGTGGCAAGTTATTCTCACATATTGCCCCAATTATGCTCCAAAACGCTTTCTGTCCCCACAGAGTTCTACTACAGCCTCCTTCCCTTGTCCTCTACTATTCCCAGGCATCCATCCTTATGTAGCAGTTCTGTACCAAGCAACCTATGAAACCTCAAATTTGCCATGATTAAGCTTCAAACAGATCTGACAGAAGTGAATGTAGAGTGTCTTTTGGACTTGCAGTGAAAGAGATC
The DNA here is from genome assembly GCF_003343005.1 of Rhea americana. Taxonomy (NCBI): domain Eukaryota; kingdom Metazoa; phylum Chordata; class Aves; order Rheiformes; family Rheidae; genus Rhea; species Rhea americana. The sequence continues at coordinate 3,610,436 of NW_028187111.1, forward strand.
CAGTCACACTTGTAACACCTTCTCTATTTGTACTGTTATCTCTATTAACACTAAAGTCTGAGAAACGTCACTGAAGACCATGAGTAAGATAATGCAGTCAGCATCCAAGGCATTAACCAATCTAAATATTAAAAAAGTTTGATACTTATCAAACATCCTTAAAACAAAGGGGCTTCTGAGGCCTCTCCTCCTAAATAAAATCTTGTTCTCAAGCAACCATCTGCATTTTTGCCTCAAACTTGCTCSTAGAGCATATTCTGGGCAGTCAAGGGCATAAAGAAAATTTTCCTTGGCAGTAATAARGAACAGGTTAAAGATAATTTTCTTACTCTAACAGAGGTTTGTCCTGTTGACTTTGCCCAGAAAAATCATCTCACAAGACTTTTTTCTCTCCCCAGGCAAGAACAATAGTTTAAGAAGCAGCTCGGCTTTGCATACTGCTTAGCCTCAGAGCTGGCCATTTTCACTACCTTGGACTCAGTCCCATCAGTACCAACAAAATACAAAATGATGTGTGAAGGGGAGGCAGGAGGAGAAGGAAGAAAAAAAGAAGTATTTCTGATTCCTTCTAAACTTCTCAAACTAAAAACTAATAAAAAGAGAAGTGATCAGAAGAAGAATTTACTGCTTTTTTTCTTTTCTTCCATGTTCTCTTATCTTTACACATATGAAAAAACCTGCCTGCTTCTACAGATCAAGTTTAAACTAAGCATTTTATGAGAGACTGAAATGCTGTTCAATATARCTTGAAGTTATTCCTGAGGATGGTGGAACATTTAAGACAAACAGCAATTAGTTCTAGCACCACAGCTGCAATTCAAGCACTTTTGTATCTTCCGTTCTCTATGTCTACCTCCTCCAAGCACAAGCTGCATGAACTTCATTGAGATCTACATTCTCAGAAGCTTAGAAAACAATTCATTGAAGCCTGAACTCTCTCTATGCAGCTGCATTCCCTCAGGGTTTGTCATTTCCTCTGCAAGAACTGAAAGAAATTGGTCTTCAGCAATTTTGTGTATGGGCTATCCATTCCAATTCCTATTCCATCTGCCTTCCTGCAAAAGGAGATATCCACAGGAAGAAGCTTGGGTTAAAGATGCTCACTTCATAAAAATAGTGTCTGTGCTCTGAGCTCCAAGACATTCATTCTTTTTTTTTTTTTTTTTTTTTTTTTTTTTGAAAACAGGTTGCCCAGGGAGGTTGTGGAGTCTCCTTCTCTGGAGATCTTCAAGGCCTGCCTGGATGCAACCCTGTCTAAAATACTTAAGGAAGTTAGGAAGTTACAGCTCTGGGATCACATAGCTCTATATGTGTGTTTGTGAGTGGATGTGTGTGTGTGTTGGAGGGGGGAGAAGGCAGGGGATAAGATCAGACAGCTATCCTGGGTCTGATTCCGCCTTTCTTAAGCTCCAAAGTCTGAACTGCAGCCTGCAAYGTCCAGTGTATCTTTGAAATCATAAGGCAATCTGGACTGTGGAAMAGGATTGTCTTGTGGCAGAGCTGAAAAAGAAGGGAATAAATGAACCTATAGAGTTTTTATTTTATGTAGAAAACATAAAGAGGAAGAGTCTCTGACTCTGAGGTTAATTACCCTGTTTTCCTTTGGAAGAGTCTGCTTCTGCTCATCTGAAGATGTTGCTGATGACAAAATGCTGGTGTAGGAGTGTGATTGTCCAAAGCCCATACTAAAACAAGTACTTTCATTCACAGCTTAAAAAAAAAGTCTGAAATTCATCTCCTGGTAAGAAATGCCTTTTTTTTTTTTTTCCCCATGCATTGTGGGTAGCTGTGACATGTGAAGGCCAAGCCAATGTTTCTGTGTTCTGCCCTGCTGATTGTGCTGTGAGACCCTTGCTGAGAGTACCTCTGTGAGGCAGCTCAGCAGACTGGGAACTGTGTTCAGTCTTTTGGTGCTTTTGGTGGCATTTGACTGTCCATCCAGATGACTCACATCCCTGGRGATCCCTGGAATTTGACAAGGCCCTCAGCACCTGATCTGACTTGGAAGTGAGGGGTTGGACTAAAGACCTCACAAGGTCCCTTCCTACCCAAAACATTCTGTGTGTCTATGCATGTCCCAAGCCTAAAGGCAGGCAGGGCCCTGAGGGCACCYGAAAGCACTAAATGCCATGATCAGCCTGTATCCATGTTTCTCTGTAATCACTCAACTGCAGCCTCTTCCTCACACTCAGTGYGAGGCTGTCTACGATTATGATCAGCTCTAATATGGTACAATGGGGTGGSCTTGGACAAGTTGTCTGTGAAAATTGCCAAGTTGTGAGGAAGAGCAGCAAGAAGCCTCACTGGCACCCTGYCCCCTCCCCCACTGTCTCAGGCTCTTGCCCTTAGCCCCCACCTAAGCTGTGTTGGAAGGATGCCATGCCCAAACCTGTGCCTTCCTGAKCCTGCCTTTGGCTTTCTGACCTACTTCCTGCTTGAGCTTGGACTTATCACTACAGATCAGCCTGGTGATCACWGCACTGTGGCTGACCTTGGTTCTTGTCACCAGACTTGCTCTGCTCTTCCTGCCCAGATACAGCAGGACCACGTCCCTTGCCAGTGAGGCCACTACCCTGCTTGCCTTGCTGTCACCTTTGTTTTCCAGCTCATCTTTCCTTGAAGAGCAGCCAACTCTTGCTGCTCTCCACAATTATATGCATTGTGAACTTTAATTTTAGGAACCACAGCYGTACATGCTAAAAGGTGGAAGCAAGGCCTGTGGATGTTGTGGGGTTTCAGTAGTCACCAGGGCTAKCTAGACTTTGCAGCCTAGTACTCTTCTAAGCTGGCACCATTTTTCAGGGTGAAGCAGAGGCAGAGGCAGAAGGACTCTTTTGCAAACATGTGCATTCTTTTGGYAATAGATGGGGGACTAATGGCAGCTGCAAAGACATTGCCAGGCTCTTCTGAAGCCAAGAAGAAACCCATAAGCGTGGGCCTAATGAGCCTTTATGCAGTTATAGGATGACTGTGGATAACCCCCTTCCCTGCTCTTTCCTTCTCTCCCTTGAACAGCAGGTGAGAACTCAAGACCCAGTTTTACGATACCTGTTATCCGTCCCAGCTGACCACCATGGAAGTGCCCCACCAGACCCCCAACATGTGCACCGAGGCTCACCCCAATAATGTGGATGGATGTCCCTGAGGCTCCCAGGGCCTGTAGATTGATGATAATATGATTTAGTGTTTCTGTAGTAGAATGTTGAAATAGTTTGTCCCAGCTCACCCAGCAGTTCCATAACTCTTTAAAGGATTGCTCTCAGTGTAAATAGTGGAGAACCAGAGAGARGTGGAAATGATGGATATTGCCCTCACCATATTTCAGAGTGCTTCTTGGTGTCCAGGCAAAACCAACCCTAACCAGGCCTGTCAGATGCTGCTGTTCATAACCACATGGCCTGTTGCTCCTCTCACCACAGCTTGTTTTAGACTGAAGTTGCTCCTCTCTCAGTTGAGTTATACATCTTCTCCATGTGAATAATCTCTTCCTCAGTAAACCAAATGAAGATTGCTTTCTTTCATTTTTATATCACCATCATACCCATACCCTGATTAWAATTTTAAGTTTGTATTTTCAGAGATTAAGTATTTATCCATGGGCTGAACTGTCAGGTAAAGCATAGCCACTTAGTCATGATGTGAGATGACACCATCCAAACGAATTCAGCTGGCTGCAGGCTGTTTTGTGCGATGCAGTACTATACCATGAGAGAGGATGCTGTGCAACAGGAGCCAAAGTCTGRCCCACTTTGATATCCCAGGACTTTGCAGTGTTTGTTGTTGTTGTTTTCCAYGAGAGTATAAGGGTGAGATGATAAATGATACCTCTGACATATGTAAGGCTACATCTTGGAGCAGTACTGAGGCTTATGAGAAGCACAATRTGGTGCTCTGATGTAGTGTAGTGGRAGAGGCTGGGCAGAGAAAGGCCTTAAATAGCTAGCTAGAGCTCAACACAGCCACGGAACGGATGGTGGAGATTGAATATCAACTCAGTCATTTGTTCACTGAGTGACTGAGCAGTAATGTGGGGTGACAGTCCCCTTATACTCTCCTCYTCTTCCTTCAAATGACACAGCTGCTCCAAGATATGGATAGCTACTTTCTATCCACAGTTCTGGATAGAAATGTGTGCCTGTGCACAATGTGGTGCATACCRAGGAACTCCCATACTGTGTAGCCTTGGTCTGCAGTGCAAATGTCACGGAAAGAATTTACATATGACKGGTAAATACAAAGATGCGTACTCCTCCTAGTGTGTTGTTCAGCTGCGCTTTACATGAGCAAACTGGGACACACATAGGGTTTTCCTGTCACTGGMAAGTATATCTGAAGCTCCAAAGCAAATATAAAATAGCTTCAAACATCACCCCATCCAGCTCCCTGGACAAAATTTCTTGGAAGAGGAGGAAGAAGATCTGTCCAGTTAAGCATAGACCTGCAATAACCCAAGACATCCTGMAGGTTTGTCCTAGGCTTGTAGAGGTAGTTCACAACTGGAATGTGTTTCCAGGAAAAAGTCAAAACTCAAGAGGAAGAAGAACAGTGGCACACTCAAGCCTGGCTGAGAAAGAAAGGAAAAGAAACCTCTTTAGGTCTGGAATAAAGAGTCTGCTTGACCAGCTCCTGGGGACAGTATGTTGGCAGCAGCTCTTTGGATTGTTTGCCTGAATGATGTTCTCTGGCCATGTTCCCTCACCACTGGAAATGCATAGCAGCTTACCAKCAGCTTGCTGATGAAGTGTGAGATGGAGAGGGCCAGCTGTGTGACATTTTCCACTGCAGAGGGATAGGTTCCTGTAGACCCATAAACCCAGTCCACTGCAATCACATTTGCATGGCTTGCGTGCAGTATGGCATGGACGAGCCCTTCAATCCAGGATGGTTTGGTACCCAAAGCCCTGCCAAGTCATCAGAAACAAGTTTGTTAGGCATCTTCCAAAGCAGGGCATGTGCCAATGTGTTGTTCACTGGTGCTGGAGCTTCACATGTCTGAGAGGGGGTTTCCAGATTGTTTGTGAAAGTTTTYTCTGTTTCCAGACAGCCACACCTGGCATTTCTTTGCAGCAGTCTAATAACAAACTCTTTCCAGCACTGCCTGATTCAGAAAGGAACTAGATATTTTAATGAGTGAGAATAACATTTGCAGGGCGCAAACTGAAATCTTGGTCTTTCTATGGTGCTTCAGTTGGCCACCACAGAGTTAGTTTGAGGAAAGTGAATTGACTAGAGACACCTGAGTCCTGTTCTGTAATCAACTGGCAGGAAGTCGTTGGTCAAATCACCTAGTGTCTCACTGCTACATTTCCTCCTCTGCAGAAGATTAAAAAATATCTATATTCTTATAGAATACCAGGAAAATCAAGGAAGCTGTATCCTGCCCATTTTCCCAACATCACCTGGTGTGTGTTTGTGTGGGGGTGCTATGTCAAATGAGGGGAACAGCTGTTTTTCTAAAAAGCTCCTGTAATACTTTAGGTGGTTTCATCATGGTTTTCTATGCACTTTCCACTTGGACTTTTGCACGTCAAAACAAACAATGTTGTAGGTTCACAAGCTGGCGGGAAAGTGGCACCGTAGAATAAGCTTGCAAAATGGTGATAGCGTAAAAAAAAAACGTTGCTCAAATCTGTACATTTTCAAGATTAGAAGTCACAGGACTGACTAATCCAGGGTATTGATGAGTCAGGACCTGAGCTGCAAGAAGACAATTGAAAGGGAATAAAATCTTGAAGAAAAGATTTATTAAATAAAAAGGGAAGAAGAGAGGAAAGAAATTGAAAGAAAGAAAATAATTTTCTACATTTTGTTTTAGGCTCAGAAAATGTGAAACACACACTACTTAGACAGTTGCTCACATGTTGGAATGAGAATCGTTAGCAGCATTTTCCATGCTTCTGCCCCTCACCSACCAGCACTCTCCCAGAAAACTCCCAGGTACTGTTCAGGAGCTGGAGCACTCGGGACACTGTTCTTAGCAGGCCCTTTGCCCTTTTTGGGGGAGACTAAGAGGGTCATGTGAACAGGGAGTTTCCATGCCAGCCCCTCTCAGTGCCTAGGAATGCCACAGGCAGTGCTTAATTTACTAGTGTAAATTTAGCCACAATGCTCTTCTTTCTCTCACCTGAAGCCATGGATTATGATCTTGGTTTCCAGGCTGCTGTTGAAACTGGAGTTCTTGATGCCATCGTCAGCAAAAATCAGCTCCCCGCAGCTGGGTCTGGAGGAGGTGAATAGAAGAAACTGGACCTTAAGTTTACTGCCTCGCAGGAAATTTGCTCTCTGGAAGTCAGTGCAGAGATGACCTGAGATTTGGTCTGTATTCCCTGCCATGAAAGGAAGCAAGAAGTATAACTAACTTGTCTGTGCAATGGGGGAAAAAGAAAAGGCCATTTTAATTCCCTGGGAAAATAAAGGTAGCAATTTGGGTTTGACTAATAAAGAGTAAMGGGACAGAACATAAATCAGTATCGGCCTATTCTGGAAAACGTATCTTGTCCAAAAAGTTGTTTCTATTCTTTGAGGGAATTCCAACTCTGACTGGGGAAAGTCAGTGTAGGTGTCATGATAGCCTTGAATTCTGGGAGTTGTTTTACTGAGAAGTGAATGACAATATGATTTTTTCTTTTCCAAATCAGCTGCATAGAACAGCAACTAAATACATTTATKAGCTGGCTAATATTCTTAAAAATAAATAAATAAATAAACAAAAGGATGGTTGCCAATAGGTAGTCATTGATTGAGGATATTTCTGTTTGCATTCTGCTGGGTTAACTAGAGGGTACAAGTCCAACTGACATTTGTGTCAAAATCCAGAAATAAAGATGAGAATGCTGCTGATAAAATGATTCAATGACAATCAGTCTACAGGATGAAAATAGTTTATGGGAAGAAAAAGGCAGCTATTGCAAGGCATTTTCATCTAGTTAGCAAACAAAATCATCACAGAATCACAGAATAGTTGGGGCTGGAAGGGGCCTCTGGAGATCATCTGATACAAATCATGTGCTCAAGCAGGGTCAGCAACAGCAGATTTCCCAGGACCATGTCCAGTTAGGTTTTAAATATCTCCAAGGATGGAGACTCCRCAACTTCTCTGGGCAACCCATTCCAATGGCCAACCACCCCCCCAGCAAAGTATTTTCTTATGTTTGAATGGAATTTCCTGTGTTTCAATTTGTGCCCATTGCTTCTTTTCTTGTCTGAGAAGAGTATAGCTCTGTCTCRTTTACATCTTCCCCTCAGATATGTATAAACTTTGATAAGATCMCCACTCTGAGCCTTCTCTTCCCCAGGCTAAACAGTCCCAGCTCTCTCAGCCTCTCCTCATGAGAGATGTTCCAGTCCGTTAATCATCTCTGTGGCCCTTTTCTGGACTTGCTCCAGTATGTACATGTATCTCTTGCATGGAGGAACACAGAACCGGACATAGTGCTCCATATGCGGTCTCACCAGTGCTGAGTAAAGGGGAAGGATCACCTCCCTTGACCTGCTGGCAACACTCTTCATATAGAGCAGGATACTACAAGGCTTCTTTGCCACAAGGGTGCAAACCTATAACTAATAYGAAACTGGACAAATTTAGGCTAGAAATCAAGCGAAGAAGTTTAGCAGTGTATACAGCTAGTGAATAGAATAGGTTGCCCACAGAAGAGCTGGATTCTCCACCTCATGTCACTTCAGGGTATGACTGGCTGCCATTTTTGAAGACTTACTGAAGGCAAAGTGTTGGGATTACTGAAGGACTAATGATGTGAAATTTATTAGCCTGTGATGAGCAGGATGTCAATTAATTGATTAAATGATCTCTTCTGGCCTAAAAAATATTGCTGTATGAACTGKCATAGCTGCATTCTGCTGAAATAACAATGCATGCCCCTTCCCTTTTCTGGAGTAGAGGAAGTAAAACAGCCTTGAATCTGCAGAAACAATAAAATGTGAAAAAAAAAATCAAGCAACCAGCTTCTTAGTTGCTGATTATTCCCACAAAAGATACTTTACCGTAGCTAGGCAAAACATGGCATAATAGTCAGCACAGAGAAGTGAGACTTAACCCTCAGATCTTCTCTGTGAGATGTGACAATCCCTTACTGCTGTCTGTTTTGGTCTTCTAGCATATTGAAGGGGAAGAAGAAAGAGATGTTCTCTGGGTTCAGTTCAGGAAAAGCGTAGCTCATGAGTCAACTTAACTGGAAAGGGCATGTTCAGTGAAAGCACATTGCATGCCAGAAATGGCGTAAAGGGATCATGAATGATGGGGATCATGAATGAAGGTAAGTCAGGAGGTCCACTACTGTGAAGCTGTAGGTGATGTGGAACCATAGTGATGATAAGAAACACAATTTTCATTGAAGATACAATTAAAGAAAGAAATGAAAGTGTAGCTTCTGTTTATTTTCTCTTGACTACTGCAGATTAGATTWATTCAGCATTCAAGGCAGACAATGCTAATGTAAGAAGTCAAGTAGTCCTTTTCCCATTTCCTCACTCTTTAGGATAATCTTGAATCATTTTTTTTTAAGTAAGTCAGGGGAACAAAATCACTGATGGAATCAAAGCATGGGACAAGAGAGAGCCATTCCTGCATAGCTCTGTCTGCTGGCRTCTAATTAGATTGTAGCAGGGACCTCTTGAAACACACGTTATTTGGGGAGAATTGAATTCAGAGCCTTCTATGTAAAACATTAAATTGCTTGAAGAGTAATCATGTCTTTCTTACCTGCTTGTGCTAAGCTGAGCAGCAAGATGACAGCAAGAACAATTAGAAGCCTTCTCTTCAGCTCCTCAACCATCTTCCTGTTAGTCCACAGCGCTAGAAGTACAAGGACTATACAAAGGAAAACAACTAGGRCAGGACTGTGGAGTTGCTTGATCAGCTTGGCTCTGTTAATGATCAACTGGGATGTGCTCTTTTGGGAAAAATAGGGTAGGGGCAATCACTTCTGCTGTTGATTGACCAAAGTCTGTTTCAGCACAGGGCTTCACTGATATGTTGGTTAAAAAAGATGCTGACACCCCTTTTCCTCTTCATTCTCTTTACCTGAGGCAGTTATCAGTTCATTAGCTAATGAATCCAGTTGCAGCAACTGACAGAGTTAGTGCTTTATCCTTGTCACCTAGTTCTTTCTGCTAAATTCTGAGTGGGGACACAGCTTAGTCATAAGGCTAAAATATGCCCATGACAGGAAGATCTGTAGCAGGGAACTGACTGGCCTTGGATCTGCATATTGATCTTTTGCATTGTTGTCTCTTTCCTGTATTTCTACTTTTGGTCAGGTTCCACTGACTGCCAAATAAAGGCAAAGCAACAGATTGCTTCCGAAAGTGAGAGGAAGGACAGGCAAAAACGTAAACAGTGGTCAAATCACTGTGATATGCTCAGACGGTATGTTTTTTGGAGTAGGGACACACTTCACCTTTTTTAGAGACTGCATTTTGAATACTACAAGAAATCAAAASGATGATCTCAGTTATATACCAGTACTATAAGCATGTAAATACTTCCAACAGGCCTTGGCTGTGTACAGACCAGGAAGCTTAAGTGCACAACCACACTCAGATCTGTGTGTAAGTAGGAGTCCTGTCACACTGTCTGTCACACTATATTCAAGAGATGGCAGTACCTTCTCACTGGCTGTGTTAGCCTTTGAGGTAATAACACATCTGTTTCCTAAGTCTCACTAGTGCCTGTTGGTCCTTCTTACTGAAGAACAAGACAACTTTCCCCTGGCCTGTGTTAAATGGCAAGAAGTAGTGAGAAGAGCGTGCCTGTCCAGGCACTATTCTATAGCTGCTTATTTGAACAACACATGGAGAGATTGGCTCAGTCTGATCAGAGAGATGAGAAAAGGTCTTTCCAAAAGTATCTAATACTATTTTTCTTTACAAATATTGGAGAGAGCTGTCATTTCTTTGCCCCAATTTGCTCCAGCCAAAGGCTGTAAGGAAGGGAAGTTGGTTTAGGCAGAGCTTTACTTCCAAGGCTATCCTCAGAGAAAATCCTCTCATTCTCCCAAGGAAGTTAGGCAGCAACAGCTGCCTGGCCTGGAGCGCTACTGAAGCCTTGCTCCATCTACATCTTCCCAGAGACACATATACACATATATTTTGCTCCTGAAATACTTGGCTCCTTGTCATACAGGATTCAGTTAGAGAAGTGGGTTTTTAGTGTCTCTACAGTTACACTGCTGATGTTGTCAACATTGTCCATTTTCCAAGCTTGAAAGTTGCAATAAAAATAGCCATTTCCTGGCTTCCAGTCCACACTTCTTTCTGACCTCGGCATGAGACTCTGGGATTCTCTGAATGTGAGACAAAAGCTAGCTCTTAGACTGTAAAGGGCCCATTCCTTCTTCATTACACTCACAGATTTCACTGAGCCCGATAATAATCAAGAAGCAGATAAATATATTTGTGAAATCATACCCATAAACAGTAACATTTCCAGAAAACATTGTTTAGCCTCCAGAGTAACAGCATACTTGTGAAAATGGCAAATGTGTTATTCCTTAGAATAAAGCAAAGGGGACCTCCTAAAGAAAACCAGCAAACACTTCATTCCATTTTTTAACTTAAAATTAGGAAAGTAAGCTCTTCCACTTTGTAATATGATGCAACTATTACTCTTTGCCAAGTTCTGTGGAAGTTTCAAAATGCTGTGTAATATAAGGTAGGCATTGGTATTACAACTTTACTTTTAAACAAAACTGCAGCCAAGATGTACCATTTGATTTGGTTTTGTACTGTGGGTACTTTCAACATTGTTAAATGACATCCCGGTATGTTAAAAGAGATTCATCTTTATAAAAGTGAAAAGTAGGTTTCCTAACAGTTTATTTTTTTTTGTAACTTTAAGATTCAATAATTTCAGGAAATTTTTGATTGTGTCAGCATGCTGTCATGGTCTCTCATGCAATCACAGAAAGTCATTTAGTTCCTCTGTGCTTAAAATACTTTTACCAGTAAAACTATTTTATTATGAAGATTTCTCTTTTTGTGTTTACAAATTTAATTACTCAGTAACTACAGTTATATTGGTTCAGAAATGTGCTGGTATCACTTATTTTACTTCCCTATGGGAGTGACTATAATGGTAATAGGGACTTTTAAACAATAAGGAGTTTTAAACTACACTAGATTTTTTTAAACATTTCCTTGCAGTGTACTATCACAATACACAGCATGACTCATTTGAGGATGAGTCAGAGAAAAGGAAATAAAGAAAATAAACTTAATTTTATGCACAAATTCTTTTTGATAAAAATTTGAAAATTGACCTGTCTGTGCATTCAAGCAAATACTAGAAATATACCTAATTCAGCTGAAAATGTCATCTTCCCACCCACAAAGTAACAGCTTGAATGAGACATATAAGCCTTGCAATATGTCAAGCAGTCAAGTGGAGATCTGCTCATGAGGAAATTCAGTTAGATTTGAAAGCTATTAATTGGTAATGGAAACAATGCAGCCTGGGTAGCCATGTGTGGCCTTGGGTAAAACCAAGCGTGATTTAAGCAAATGGTGACTATTTAAAACCCCTGTTGTTTTTGTATTTGAGGGAGGGTATGAAATACATGTGTAGCTTAGCTCAGTGTATGTTAAGGCCAAGATCCACACTAGCACTGCAGTGTTTAGTATGCCAGCTTCTGTATTTTCTGTTCTTTGCCCTTGCAGCAGAATACCTAGGTGCGTTAGGCACCTAGGCTTCCTACCTATTGTCCCCAGGATTGATAGAGGATCTGGGTTTGAGTCTCACCTCAGCAAGAAGCAATTCAAGCTCCTGACTTTTAGAAGACTGTCCTACCTAYCAGACAGTAGGAAATAAAACATTAAAGGTCAGGTTGGCTGAAGAGGGAGGGAAAGCATGGGTAAGTCTGATTCAGTACTCAGTCAGAAAAAGAGGAAAAACAGTCTTTACCTTGAATATTTATTGAATACTTTACGCACTCCTCATTTAGTACCAACATATAACTATGCAGAAGAAGGGAGAATGCAGCCCTGGCACGTATCCCTGTTGTCCCTAAGAGCAGAGGAGCCTAGGTGAGGGTCCTAGCCACTGTACTCAAGTTTCTGTCTCAAGTTTGCTGCCCACAGAGCCCTAATTGTTCTCTATGAAATGGAAGAGCTGCAGCAGGAACAAGTTGGACCTGCTCTGTGTGTGTGTGTGTGTGTGTGTGTGTGTGTGTGTGTGTGTGTGTGTGATCTCCTGTGGTCCCTTCCAACCCGAAATAATCTATTTCTAAGTGACAGTGTCTGTCTGTGTTTCAGATTTCTCTCTGCTAACCCAGACCTCATAACCTACAGGAAGGCTGTAATGTGTGAGAATTGGTATCTCCCCAAGCAATAAGGTCTAACCCAAAGCCTCTGACATCTTGGGAGAATGTTTTACCTGGCAGGAGGACTGGTCAGCAGCAGGGAACAGATCTTCCTGCCAGTATTATACTGCAAGAAGATGGCCATACTACATTTCTGGTGTAAACACTGTGACCTGGAACCTCCTTGGTGAATGGGGCTCCCTTTTGACGCCTGACAGAGAGTGAGAACAGGGAAAGAGAACTGAGGGACAGAAAGTTGTCTGTGGGTTTCTATCACTGAAATGTCTATGACTTGAAATGGCTGGTTTCTATCAAAGGAATTTATGGAATGGGTCAAACTACATTTGCATGCCAGCTATGAGTCATGGAAGTAAGCCTGTTGTTACAACATAGCCATGGAGAATTGTTCAGTATTATTCTGATTTTACAGGAACTGAATGAGATGGCATAGTTCAGCCCAAGTAGTGTCATTCTAGTTCATGCTACAGCCTTTAGCGATGAACCAAAGGAGCTTTCAGTAATTCCTAGAAGGAAGGAAAAAAAAAGGCTCAGTGTTGAAGCATCTTTGAGGTTGATTTTGGGGGGGGTCCTCTGGTTAGAGATTGCTGTGTTTGTCAATTTTCTCTGAACCACTGCAGGCACTGTTGCATGAAGAGTGGAGCTGAGCTCCCTGTGAGGGGTGGTGAATGGACTGATCAAGTTGCTCAGCAGTGAGCATTCGGACTTAGAAAGTTAGCCAAGGGATGAACCTGCTCTGAGAGCCTGCCTATCCATCACTAACACTGTGGTAGTCTCACCTGGGACAGGCAGTAGAGCTCCCGGAAACTGAGCATGCCTTGAGAATATAAGATGTGCAGTTGGCCAACAGCTGGATTTTTCTCAGTCTGGACAGTACACTGTGAGTGTACTACAGAGAAATATGAGGAAAGGAGACTGAAGCATCAATTTATCTCAGCAGTCCCTTACAGCTGTAGGAGAAAAGCTAGGTCACAGGGGCTGCTGGAGTATTTGGCAGAGTAACAACTCTTGACATTGCTGATTGTTAAGTTTCCCAGTGTTGTGGTGTTTTCCCTTTCTTTCTCAAAACTGCTCTATATTACTGAAAGGCCATTCACTGGCAAAATGCGCAGGGCATGTAATTCAGGTTGCTTGAATTATGTGAATGGGGTTTTGAGCAGGTAGAGTTGAAGGAAACTCCTGGCAGTTAAATRTGGTATCTGTTTTCTTTTCCTTTCCCCCCCCTCTCTTAACTCAGGCAGAATGGTTAGCTCTACAGAGCCCAGCCCTGCTGGCTCCCACTGAGAATGCTGCCTGGGTCAATCCTGAGGTGACACAGACAAGCATAGGTTAGAGATGATGGATGATAAACTGCCCAGCCYTCCATAAGGCATTGCCAGGTGTCTCCCAGAAAGACTAGTAGATGTTTTGGGGAAAACTGTTTTGAATACCAGATTTTGAGGATCAGAGTCTTCTGAGGTGGTGAGCTGCATGTTAGTTGGTGAAATTTGTTTTGCGACTCCTATTCCACATTAAATTGCTTTAAAYTCAGCTTTTGGGGGCAAATGAGCTGAAACGTCCCTATTCTAAGAGCAACACTTCCACTTCAGCCCAAGGTGCTTTCTGGTGCCCTGTTTCAAGAACCAGAAACCCTAGTTTACTATGCTACCTCACACATCGCATACCTTACTATGCGACCTCTGGCAGTCTCAACTTGCCAAGAAACGCCGGAGGTGGCCCTGTACCTTGAAATCCCSTTTTCCTAAAGCCAGGCTCAGGTTTCCAGAGAAACCTCAGTAATTCAGCCCCGGTGGCGGGGGGAGGAGGGGCTCACCCTGCACCGCCCGACCGCGGGACGCTGCCCGAAGCCTCCATGGGGCAGCAGGGCGTCGAGTGGATGGCGAAGATAGCGAAGGCGGAGGAGAAAGCTGCCGGACGGGAGGCKGAGGCAGGAGGCGGGCCGGGAGGCGGGCAGTGGCTCCGCATCCCTTTCGGTTTCTGTTTGAGCATTTCGAGGGAGCCGCTGGGACAATCAACGATGCGGCTGCGAGCCTCGCTCGTGCTGGGGGAGCTGCTGCTGCTGGGCTGCCTGCTAGGTGAGTCGTGGCCGGGGCACGGCGGGAAGCTCTTCCCGTGCCCCCTCAGCCCTTCACCCTCTCGTTCGCTTCGGCCAGGCTCCCCGCAGCGCTGCCACCCCGGCGGCCGTGCCTGGGGCGGCGGCCGGGTGCAGCCGGCGGAGCTGGGCGCCCCGAGGCGGCGGGCGGCCGTGCCGCCCTGCCTCCGCACCGCGCGGGCCCCGGGGCGCAGCGCGGCGGGGCGCCACCGTTAACGGCCGTGTGGTGCCCTAGCGAGAGACCTGGCCGGGCGCGCGGCGGGCGGTTTGGCAGGCGCGGTTCAGGCCCTCAGGCTTTGCGGAGCGGGTTGGGCTTTGGGAGGGTGCTGCAGTGCGCGCATCGGCCACAGGAGGAAAGTTTCTGCGAGCAGCTGCGGTGTTTGGCGGCTCTGCGGGGCGATCTTTGGCGCCATACATGCTCGTGGCGACGGTGGTGTTGCCCTCTTGCTCTGAGCTGCTCGCTTTGTTTTACACTTTGTGGTGAAGAAAGTTAGGCATCATGTTGTGTCCCTAACTGTTTATTTCATTTTCCATCATTCTTGATCGTGGGAGGCGATTGTCATCACTATGTTGGCTGGTAAACTGCAGTTTCTACTTTCTAGTGTACGGCTTCAGTGGCCTGAGTTGGATTTGATACATGAAAAAAGACTGTATGTTTTATTTTCTAGGTTACTTCTTTCTCAAGGAAAAACCACTGAGGTTCTCTGTAATTTCCTTTTTAGACTTCTTTTTCATGTAGAAGTAAATAATTAATATTCAATCTGGTGAAATACTAAGTGGGAGCTAAGTGTAACCTATATACCTGAGGAGCAGCAAACTGGTGTAGGACTACAAGCATGAGAAGTATGCAATCAAAACTCACTCATTTCTGGAGTAGTTAAAGACAGGTATACAAAGTTTCTCATTGCTTCATGACTTGTCAGAGGTGGCTGCTGTTGCTAGATTGGCCAAGCAGCGTGGCTTGCTCTATATACACCTTCTTATTGTTTCTCTAGACTAAGGGATTTCTCTGTGACTTTTTGTTGCTTTGGGAGTTTACTGGATGTACTTAAAACAGGATGTGTTGCATCCTCTTTTTTTTTTTTTTTTTTTTTTTTTTTAAGACCAGTCTGTTCTTTTTTTTCCTGATGGTTTAAAATAGTAGTTTCCACTACAAAACATTCAGAACAACTCCCTGAGATTTCCTGTTACAGCATTCCAGAAGACTTCAGCTTGCTTTGTTTCAATACCCCTGAGAGATCCTGTTCTGCACTCCAGAGCTGTAAGAGTGCCTAGGACCAATGGAGAAGGACTCTGCGTGTCTGTAGGAATCAGTCTGCCCACAGTCAACTGCAGGATCAGCCACTAGTTCCTGATTTGTCTCTCAGCTGTAGCGATTTTTCAGATAAGGTTCTAAACGAGCATCAATATTGTGTGATTAATAGAGCATTCTTTTTATGAAGACAAATATTTATTTATATTTATTTATTTATATTTATCCTAACAAATGTTTTCTTCAGCTTGCTTTTAGAGTGTTTTTAGTTCTGTAGATTGCTAACAGAAATGTTAAACACAGAGTTTTAAATAGTCTGAACGTAAAAATCTTTTCCAGCCATCAGGTATCTGCTTCATATATCTGATATTCTAGTCTTGTTACCTTCCTCATGAATCCTGAATAAACAGAGGAAGTTCTGTATTTCTAGCAAAGGAAAAAGAAATGCAAAAATCCCCCACCCTCTGCTTAAAAGCTCTTAATAAATCACTGCCTCCACAGCTGTGGCTATTACATCATAATAAAAGAAATATTTTGGAGAGATTAGTAGTTAATGTTACAAGTAGAACAAAGAGTGAAAAGTCTTGCTGGTAGTTTCTTGGTTTAATGTCATTAATGGTCTTAATCATGAGAAACCTAAGATCATCTTTGGTTTATATGTACAGACTCCTTTGGTCCCTGAGTTCACTGTGTGGTTAAGGGTGCTTGTCAAAAAGTAATGATTTGACCGTGTGTGTGTGTGTGTGCATGCATTTTTTTTTAAGTGCCCTTCCTCTGAGTTTACAGCCTCATGAGAGGTTTGAGTGACTTCATGGTGGTGTAGCTGTAGGCCATTTAGGTGATGAAGAATTTGAAAGAGACATAGGTCATGGTTTATATGTTTAAGCTGGTGCTGCTGCAGGGAAGAAAGAAGTAGTTCCCTCTCTGTGCCATGTGTTTGTGCAGTTCTTCGTGAACTGAACTACAAAGATGATCTGGCCAAAAAATAATTTAGTCAAAGGAAAAAAGTTATTATTTGACCAGGTAGTTTTCTCAGTCCTATTGATCATAAAGTTACACAAAGACTGTGTTACCACAGCATAGGGAGTGCTATGCAGATGTGGGGATTAAGTAGCCAGAGGATGTGAATGGCTTTTTTTTAGGAGTTAAGGGTAGGCTTAAATGCAAGTCARCTGTGTTCCTAAGGAAAGCATAGAGATCAAATGTAATCAGTGTTCTAACTCTGAGAGTAAATTTTCACAAGATACAGTGAACTTCCCTAATAGCTCACCTTTGCCAATAGTGGAAATGCCCAGTTCTCCCTCCTCCCTCCCTTCCCTTGTGTTGCCATGTGTTGGCTTCCTCATTCACTGAATTTAGCTCAATGCTTTAGTGGCAGTGTAACTTGGCTAAAAAGTGGAAAGGTGATGAATGGAATTGGCTCAGTCCAGTGAGCTTGGCAAAGGAGCAGGACCCTGAGACTGCAGGAGAAAAGGAGGGGAAAACCAAGAGGGGAGAGGGAGAGCAGGACCTTCCCTTCACTAGCTAGTGGGTTTAATTGTTTGTCTAACTACCATGAGCTAAGTCTAGAGGGCAAAGGATACTTTTCAGAACAAGAGTTCTCACATTTAGCCTCCCCTTATGTGAGACCTGCAGAAGGGACTTGCTGATTATGTTCGTGACTACAGAACTAGCTCAGTTCAGGTTACCTCAAAGTACAGGCAGTAAGGGTATGCTAGATAAATCTTGCTGAAGCAAGAGTTAATTAGATTCTCCTAACTATTAGGAAAAATGAGACTGGATGTGTAATCACAGGACAAGGGTAGTGGAAGAGGCTTGAGAGTCATGGGCATGAAACAAGGTCTAGGGAGCTGGAGAGATCTGTGGGATTTGGCAAATAGAAGAGAAATGTGAGTACAGGGGAGAGGAGGAGACTTTCCATACTGAAAGTTCTTGCTATTTCAACTCTCAAAAAATCAATCTGTGGAGCTAAACTTAGAAAAGTTATCAGAGACTCTTACCTCTGCCCTCTACTCACAAACCTTAAACTGTGAACAGAATAGCCCACCCAAGCTGGCACTTGACTGGTGGCATGTATGTTTCTGAGAAGCTGGTTTTGATCTTCTGTTCTCCCTACTCCTCAAACTCTTTCCTGGAAATGTCCAGAATTGCCTAGTCCTCATCAGCACCAAGATTTTCTGCATTTTGCATGTGCTTAAACTCTGCAGGGATCCACAAAAAAGTCTCTCTCTGAGTTACATAGTGAAGTTTTGTTAGCCCAACCATAGGCTTCCTGGATGCGCAGTGGTTGGTATGCTTTCTTCCTCCTTTCCAAGCTGTGCCAGTGTGCACAGAGAGCTGTAATGCAGCTGCACCCAAGAGGGTTTTGTGAGGGGGCTGTGTCTCTGTCTAGTGGTCAGGACACTAGTGGGAAGACTTTAGGCTCTCCTCCAGTAAAGCATGCCTTTTTATTGTGTGAAAATGTCCTGAGCATATGGTTTGATCAGTGAGTTACTGGAGAAAAGGGAGGCAGCATCTCTTTCTGACAGTGTTTTGAAAAGCAGTGCTTCCATCCTGGGAAGGCTTGGAGCTGTAAATCTAGAGTGCAGAGAAGCAAGAGCCCTCAGTGAAGTGCATAAACACAAGGGGTTGGACTTAAGACACAGCTGAGTCCTTATCACTTCCTGGTAGCCTGCTCTAGGGTGTGGGTGCTGTCGCCACAGTCTTAACTGGCCCTGTATTTCTGATTAAAGGGACAGTCTTACCCCATGCCCTTCCTCTGCTCACTAGTTTCTGCTCTGGCCCATGCACCAGCACTGATATGCCATGTGACAGGACAAGAAGCAATGGGCAGAAATTGAACCACAGGAAGTTCTGCCTGAATGTGAGGGGGAAGTTCTTCACTGTGAGAGTGACGGAGCACTGGAACAGGTTGCCTAGAGAGGTTGTGGAGTCTCCTTCTCTGGAGATCTTCAAGGCCCGCCTGGATGCAACCCTTGCTAACATGCTCTAGGTTACCCTGCTTGAGCAGGGAGGCTGGACTAGATGATCTCCAGAGGCCCCTTCTAACCTTACTGATTCTGATTCGATGCTCCTGCAGTCCAACAGCAAGTCGAATCTAGGAATTCTAATCTTTCTGTTGCTTTTTTGGTCATGTTAACTTTCAGCCAGGTTATTTCCTGATCATGCTCTCTGTTTGGCTGTGCTGTATGGTTGACAATGATCAGGTAAGGAAGGTGGTGGGAAAAACACAAAAGCAAGGGAGAAGGAGGAGCAGGCAGAATGCTCCCACCTTTTTAATCAGCAAAGTCATTTTAAAATGACAGCGAAGGGCCAAGGGCCCAAGCTTGTTGTAGATACTCCCCTTAGGACCTGCCTTTGTTGATGTGTGGAGCTCTGTAGTTGCAGGCAGCCCCATGTTGTCCAGGGACAGCAACACACACCTCTGTGAACTTGCTAGAGGAATCAAGCAAAAAATTCTACTTTAGGTGTTGTATGCCAGAGTTGCCGAGCAGGTGTCTTCATCCAGCCCCTCCTTTACAAATCTGATGTGCTATTGCAATAGCCTGCGACGCYAGGTATAGCTTACTGTCTTTTGCACTCTTGCTGTGCCTGACTGTAGATTTTTGCCTCTGATTTTATACAATGAGTCTAAACACTTTCTTACGGGAGGTTAAGATATGAATTGTGGTTGTGGCCTTTGGATGAATAGGGGGACTGAGGTGAATAATCTGATGGCCTTTCTAGACTACACATTTATTCCAGGATTGTCTACAATTTAAGATTCTGGTCTTTAGGGTGAATGCTACTCACAGTAGCTAAGGAATTCACAATTAAAAAAACTAAATAAAAAGGGGTAGTTGGAAAGTTGCAAGAAATAGAAAAAAAAATCACTTTTAGAAAAGCCCAACTGCAGAGGCAGGCAGTTCCTTACCATAAGCTAATCAGTAAGGATTTTGCCACCCAGCTTCAGCAGATGGGATATTAACATTTTAATAATGATAATAAGGGAGCCTAACTGATGCTTGTGTAAACCTAATATATGCATTTCTAACAATTACTTGATACCAAAGAGATTATAGTGGTGGCATTAAAAAAGGGAGTTAGTTATTTCTGAAAATTGAGGTAAGCTAATCCTTAGTTCCAAGAAAAACGTTCAGGTAAGTACTACAACTTAGGTACAGCATGCTGGTTTGTATGTGTGGCACATGTTACAATGGGTGTGAAGGACTTTGCCTTGTCTTGAAAAGGCTGCAATCTAACCTGCACATTCAGAGAAATTATTCAGTTAGCGTGGAGTTCCAGGTTATGTGGTAATGCATACAGCTGAGCTCTTGTCAAACATGAGATAATCTGAAATATTTTAATTTTCATGTATTGCAAACCAGGCTAAAACTCACGGCCTTCCGTTTGCTGCAGGACAAATCCATACACCCAGGCAGTCACCGTGGCTCAGCTGATGATGACTGACTGTGGCTCTGAGTCCTGATTAGAACAAGTAGGCTGTGAGGCAAAGATACCGGCAGAAGAATGTTTTGCAGAATGAGTTTGTGGGGTTGTTGAAGAGTCTTGGCTTGCACGATGCCAGTTTTTCTTCTTTATAAATAACACCATTGTCGTGCAGTTTGTTTTGAGGAGTAGAACACAAAGATGTGGTACGAGAAGGAATTTGAAATGTATTGAAGGAGGTAAGAGGGGGTAGAAGTCTCATGGTTTCTGTAGAGGCTACTGAAGGCCCTAGTGCAGCACTGTGTTGCAGGATACAAAAAGGAGAAAGGGAGAAAGGAGAGAAACATCATTCTTACTTTAAGCCAACCAAACAGGGCATGTAAGGGAGAGCATTTGGCTGTTCTTTGTTCTGATTTGCCCACAATAGAGAAGTTAGTTGCAGTGGAGTGGGAAAACCATTCCCTTGTCAAATCAAATACAAAAGAGGAAGAAGGTTTATTTGAAAATTCAGAAAATATTTGATGCCATATCCTTTCTTTAGAAGCTCAAAAAGTTGTTGTGGAGACCTTACAGAATATTTCTGTATGACATGTAATTTCTTTGTAAAAAGGAAGCTGACGGGGTGAGTGGGAAGTTTCTTTACATTTTCACCAGAGCAGTGAAGCAGGGAAGTAGGGGTGTCTGATGGCTAGTTTTGGACAAGAGAGGGTGAAAGTCCTCCTGAAGRGATAATCTCTCCAGTGTCCTGCTCCTGGGAGCCCTAAATGACYTTCTGTGGAGGAACCTGTCAGCTCCTTGCTGCAGAGGCTTTGTTTCACCAGCCAGAAAGAAGAGAGTGCACTGTAGAGAACAGTGCTCCCCTATGCCAAGCAAAAACTGTGCAGAGGTAATGTACTATCTCTTTCCTTTTCAGCTCTGCCTTCCAGTCTGTTTTGCAGGTTTGAAGGAGAAACAGTGTTACCTTCATAACCGCAGTGGGCCCTTAAAACTAACTGAAAAACAGCAAAGACATGATGGTTTGCATGCATCCACACCTAGGCTTACCAAGTTATTAGGAGCTCGCTGAGCTCTCGTGGACGTCCTTGCTTGTGTTTTCAGCTCTTAGGAAGTGGCTGCTTTCCTCCCAGGAGGGAAGCACATCATCTTGCTCTTACCAATAGCTTGATGTGCAGATGGCCACTRTGGCTTGGATTACTCATGCTGGCAGGCTATGCCACCACAGCTTGTATCTGTGAGCTGAAGATATTGAGAGGCAGAATTTCCCAGTGGTTAGAGCAGGGGTTTCTGCTCTGCCCTATGAATGCTGTAGATCTCTGGGCAGTTGAAGACAACTTCTTCAAGGAACTATGCTCACAGAAATTGCCATTATGAAACAAAAGTCCCTGATAAGACTCCAAGCTTCYTCAGGTCAAAACAACATCCTGCCTTCTACTGGTCCCCAGAAACGAATTTGGAGTTTTGGGTTCTCTTCTGGGAACTGATGATTGATCTAAATGGGTAGTGATACTCATTTTGGATTGGCAGAAGCAAGTGAGATGTTTAAATCTGTGTGAAAAGGATAGAGGATAAAGAAAGGCAGGCTCTGTTGAAATGATGTGAGAGTGCTAGCTAAGCCTTGTTTACTTATCCAGTCCCTGTGCTTGGAAAAGGCTACAGCATAAGTGAAGTGCTAGACAAGGATGACTAGAAACTGCAGCAGAGTGAGAAAAAATACATTCATGTGTAAATTATAAACAAACTGGATAGTCCATGAGAGGCAAGGCACACAGAAGACCTATATGTACCGTTGTCTATGCAAACACGCAGAAATGATGTCCGCTATTTATCGTTTTTTGCCTTCTACCTCCTGCCTGAGAAAATCTTTGTTTTTGTGGTGTGACACTAGGCAGAAGAGCAGGACATGTGGTATGTTGACAAGTATTCTTTTTTGCTGACTGTGAAGCTCTTGAGTTGATGCTATTTAAGAATCAAAACCAAAAAGGAAGTAGCCGTCACTTGGGAACAGTTGGCTTATAGAAATTGAGAGTAGGCTTCTAATGTATTTYTCTTTCACTACCTGTGATCATTGTTTAAGGGGAGTTTTTGATGATGCATACTGGGAATTTCCCCTCAGTGATTTTAAACCCACTCAGAGGCATTTAGGAGCGGGAGATCTTAGCTGAAGACTGAAGCGGGGAGATTGAGGAGGCATCCTTTTAGAAGGATCCCTGCCTTTCTTGTCTCCGATTCTACTGTATCCAGAGTATACTTTTTTTTTTTAAGGTTAGTTCAAATGTAAACTATCAAACTCTGTAATGCCTGATTGTTTGATTTTTTGTTTTTTCTGTTATTTGTTTGTTTTTTGTTTCCTCCAGTAAAGTATGATTGCTTTCAGAACTGTTAGTCAGCAGTTAAGGTTCTGGACAGCTCCCATTTTATGCTTGCAGCTCTAGTGGACTCTCACAGGCTGGATGCTATTTCACTTATTTTGGCTATGAAATAAACCAACTTCTGTGGTGATATAATGCAGAATGGAGAAAACATTTTGTCCCAAATGCTTGGCCATTTCTGAGAATTAAATTTGTGAAAAATACATTTTTTTCCTTGTTAAAAATATCTTAAATGACATTTCCAGAGGAAATCTGTAATACCTGCATGATTTCACAGCAAGCACTTTGAATGGATACTAATTTTTTGTCAGAATTGTGCCTTTTACTAATTCTGTGACTGTTCAGCCAAATAACAAGATGTTGAAAAATTGCTCAGCAGGGTTTTTAGTCTATGCRTTCTCCAACCAGATGCTGAGATAGGTTTTTGTTAGTGACAATAATTTTTCCTTTTGACTTTATGATCAGGCCATGAGCAGGGGCAGATGGCCTAATAGAGATGAAAAGAGGGAAAATATTTGATGTAGGATAAAGGAGAAGATCAGGACAATGATTCTAGCTGGACTCATGGAGACCTGGGTGTAGAAGTGGGACAGTTTTGTAATGCCTGTTACATGCTTGTATAGACAGGCTGGATTTGCATACTTCTTAGCTGACAGGTGCTCAACATTACAACATCCATGATGTGCTTTTAACAGAACTTTGATGAATCTGATACTGGATACAGCATTGGTCAAACAATAATTTAGAAAACAATCAGTAAAATAACCTTTTTTTCTTCCCCCTGTAGTATACATCCACTGTGAAGAGGTGTTTGGCATCTTGGGAGAAAATTTTACTTTTCCAGTAAAAATAGAAAAAAAGCTAATGGAAATTACTTGGAAGAAAAATAAAGATAAAGTTGCTGAATGGGAAGAACAAAGCCAAACAGTGTTTTTTAATTCTCTCCGGAATAGAGGATCACTTAACAATGAGACCGGCGGCTTGACCATATTTAATTTAGAGAAGAATGATACTGCCTCATATGCGCTAGAATATTTATCTTCTGATGAAAGAACTTCTGTCTTAACCTTTATACTTACTGTGTTAGGTAAGTAGTGGATGAACTGTGTAAAGAACTTGCACAACTTTTTTCTCTTTAAGAAGACAGGAAAGAGAACTGTTTATTTGTCAGGGAAGCAAATAGAGGAGAGATTCTGTTATTTGGCTCAGCTGTTAAGTTGCTTAGTCACTTCAGAAATCTTTCAAAGGTGCCATCTAATTTGTGTGCCCATCATTACTCACCTTAACATGACTTTTAGAGCGTGTCTAGATGGCACAGTGCAGCTCTAGACAGAGATAACCAAACAAAGTGACTCAGTTACCTCAGGCAGTATGTGTCTACTGTTAAAGGAGCTCTTGCAGGCCTATTATATTTGCTGGAGTATCAGTACAAAATGGCATTATCCTGTACAGATCTACACAGTTCCACTGGTCATCTTTGGAAAATATATGTGGCCAACACCTGTATTAGTGCTGCTGAAAATCAACCATGAAGTATCTCAAACTAGGCAATGAAGAACCAGAAGAGAGACCACTTCTAGAAATGTAGTCCTTTTATCTGTATCTTATGCTGAAGTTACATAAAATATGCTTGAGCATTCTGTCAGTGTCATGCACATCCCTACCTTACCCTTCTGCTATGCACGCTCCTGCTGCTTATGTTGCCTGATCACATATTAAAATGCAAGGCTATATATAACCAAACTAATATAGAATGTTTTCTCTCCTTTCAGATCCCCCTTCTGAACCTACAATAATTTGCAACATCAGTGGTGATGACCTTATATTAAAATGTGCAGCAGATTTCAAGAAACCTCTGAAATATAGTTGGAAGTTCAGTAGCATAACAGAGTATAAGCAGCACCAAGATGTTGTCACCCTTAAAAGTAACGTTGATGCTTCAGAGAAAACGACATGTTTCATTAAAATCTCTCAAACAGAAAAGAACTCCGAATTTTCTTTGAATGAATGCTTTCCAGGTAATAAAGATAATGGGTCAGGTGATATACGCAAGTCTGAGAGGCTGATTTGAGAAACAGAATGGCTTTTGACAGCAAGGTTGTTGCTGACTTCTCAGGAAATTGAATTTAAAAGACTTCCAATGCTTTTTATTCTTTATTTGATAAAAATATGTTTAAGATTGGTGAAAGGTACTGTATTGATAGTTTGAACTCTCTAGGAAGAGCCTTTTGCAAGGACCTCAACAAAATAAGGCTGTCAGCTTTGACATGAGTGGTAGAGAGGGAGGGACCTAGAGTGAGGAGGAACATGTTTTCTGTGCACTTAGCAGATCTCTCTTCTGAATCTTCTGGCCTTCATATAGTATAATTAATGCTAGTGACTGTAGGTGCTCTTTGTACTATTTTCCATGAACTGGAGTGAAACTACTCAATCATTTCAAGGGAGTCATTAGAGCTATCAGATAAAGTCACTTTTCATATGGAATGTGTATGAATTGATGCTTTAGAGCATGCTTCTTCTTCACAGTTGGATAGAGAAAGGAAAATTGTCGTTTGTTGGTTATTACTTCAGCCCAGCTTCAGCTCAGCTTGAAGTGAACTTGAGACTTATGCTTTTTACACAGGATGAAAATACCTGTTTGGAACTATCTGATTTGTGGAGTGTGTAAGGCAGTCACTAAATAGAATTTTCCAGTTCTGTGCAAAAGCAAATTTCATATTTTTTTAGTATAAAATTCTTCCTTTGTCATCAAAAGCATGCACTAGAGATCAGTTAGAAATAAGAGATTTGCTGAGTTGGCTGAGATTTGGCTTGGCCCTTCTTAGGCCCCTCAAAATGGGAACCCCATTGCCTGTCAAGAAGTAACGTGTCTTCACTGAATTTGGTCACTACATGACTTTCCTGGAGTTGCTATAGCTGTTGCACTAACAGATAACTCTGGTGCTTACATTTCTTGAGGTTACTTTAAAAAAGCAAAAACCGACTACCTATACAACATACAGAGTGATATTTCTAATGAAGTTGTGTCTGTCACATGAAAATGCTACTTCTTAGCTGATCAATTATTGTTTTACTTTTTAAAGGGGACAGATATCACAAAAGGAGGAGAGCTGGTCTTATTGTGGCTTTTGTCTTGTTGCTTGCAGTTGTGATAATACCACTATTGTACAAAAAAGGTATGTATGGCACTTACTAACTGAGATCAACGTGCTTTGATATTATGCTAGTCTAAGGTCCTGTAGAATGAATTAAAGTGCCTGGACATGGGATGGATTGTAATTAAATTACTAGAAACCAGTACAACTTACATTCAGACTCTGTGACCTGCGAGACACTGAAGTGCATATTTGCAAATTTCTCCCTCAGACTGGATGCTTTGTTTACTGTGCGTTTCCACTTTCCAAGTAGATGCATCATGAAGCTGCCCTCATGATCAGATTTACTGTTGGAACAAGCTCTTCCAAGAGCACGTTGAATACCTTGTACTAAGTGTAATCTGACAGTTTAGTGCCTGCTCTTAGAGGTTATGAAGTATATTCTATTAAAATTCCAGTGGATTGGATCATTGGCTTTCAAGGAGAGACAATCATATTTGAAAAAAAAAGCCATTTCCTATGTGTTACCATGTTGTAATTCAGGGCAATGGTTCCCTGCATGATAGGGGCACTGTGGGAGTAGATCTATGTAAATCCTTAGGAGACAGTTCCATGTTGTAATGAGAGCTGGTGAATAGGTCAGAAGAGCCCTTAATTCGCATCTTTTCCTGTAAACAGTTGTGATAGCTAGGATTGGGTGCTTACAGCTCTGTAGATTATTCCTGGACAGTGAAGAGGGGGAAGTCTGTTCATAGCGACAGTTGTTGCTTGGGTCCTTGACTTAGTCATACTTCTGGGGAAAATGAAAGAATCATCATTCTAGAGCTGCATCTTTTGAGCTTAGGGTGATTGAATGAGAACTTGCTTGGTTATGGTGGGCTTCATGGCTTTCCTTTGCCACAATATCCTATTTCACTGGTTTCTTTCCCCCAAGTCATCTAGTCCATTGCATATCCTCAGTGAATATTCTTTATTAATGAGGGGTGGAGGCTGTCAGCAAGTTTACAAAAACACTGGATTTTATTTCTGAGTACTTTATCCTTTTTTTTCATTGTTTTGGTGCAGTTAGACATCAATCTAAAATAGGACGACATAAACACAGTCTTCAGAAGCATAGTTCAGGTAAGAGAGCTGGAGTGTCATGAATGTATGGAATTTGGACTATTGCATTAATTTCATTGTAGGCTTTTAATTTTCTCTGTAGTACTACAGTCTTTTGTTGGAGAGGTAGAGGAGCATGTTTTCTTTTGGGCCTTAGTTGTTTTACAGAATATGTTTTGGGTTTTTTCCCCCCCAGGACATTAATATATATGTCAAAAATTTTTATTTCTTATAGGAGAAGAGGAGCCAATTGTAAACGTAGACAGCCAAGTACAGTCCAGCTCAGGTATGAGATGAGAAATGCCGATGCCTATCAGGTCATTGCCTTTAACTGTCTACCAATACTTCTGGTAGTACTTCTTGGGTTTAGTGGCTCTCTCTAACATCTATTGTTGGTTAGGACAAGGAGTCTAATCTGCTGTTCCCTTTCTTGCAGTGTGTAGGTGTTCTAAGGTAATCTTCAGCATGAGAACACTCAGCCTTAAAGTCTCAGATAAGGTGCAGTAGTGGAGAATCATAGGAACCTACGCTTTGTGTATGCATTAGTAGGAGTGGGGAATTACTAACAATGAATGGCCTGAGAGGAGCCTGGTCAGTATCTCTCTTCGGGATGAATTCTGACAATGGAGAACAGGAGCTAGCCTTGGGATGAGGGCTGGAAAAATTGGGGAACTTGTTCTTTACTTGTTGGTTAGGGGCTTTTTTCTGTGCTGAAATATGAGGTTAATATTTCTTTGATTTCTTTTAATCTTATCAGCCTGTCCCATTCATATAAACTTCTTTCAGGAATTTGGTTTGTCATTTTTTGAAACCCAGTATTCATATGAAGTGCTTCAGACTGGGCATGAATGTACTATGTTAGGAATGAGCAATGTCCCTCATGGAAATTTCTTGATAGCTGGTCTTGGAAGATGGTCAACAAGCCTGTTTATCTGTGCATTGATTTTGACCTATAATGCTGATGTTTCCAGTGGGTGGGTGTTGTTACTGTATGTGTACCAATAGATTTAATGACTGTCAAAAGTGTTACCACATCAGACTAGCTGGGGTTGACTATTAGTTTAAGCTGGTTATATCTTGAAACACCATCCAAGTGGTAATGAGGCTGTCCGGTTGAGGACACGCTGTTAGTCTGGTGTGCAGAACTGCCTGATCATTGATTTTGTTGTGTTGACAGAAAAACACTGAAGCGTGCTTACCTCCAGGCTGTCAAGTTGCAGTTGTCTCCTTTTACATCCCTGAGCTCTTCCAGTTGTTTTGGAAAAAATCTGTTAGAAGCACCTTTTGATGCGTTCTTGGTCTATTTTGCGGGCACTGTAAATTCTAAGAGCCTTCTTGCCTGTCAGGCAGATGATACTGTTTTCCAGCATTAATATGTGTTTTGGTGCCAGGATCACTGTGGTCTATTCTTATGAACGAAACTAAGTTGGAAATTAGGCAGCCAAGAAAACTGGAGAGTGCAGGGGAGTGAAGACTCTCAAAAATTCTCTGCAACAGAGGTCACCAGACCAAATTCTATTCAAAGAAGGAATGGTAAGAGTTCCTRCCAATAGTATGAGTGCTCTCCTGGAGCGTTTTTGATGAGCGTAGCTGCAGGTGGGATATTGACTTGGGTATATTACTTCAGCTAGTGAAATTCAGAAGAGGCTAGAGCAGTATGCTTCTAGGGTTACAAACTACCATGTCACCTCTGAAGAAAGTTGCTATAAGTTTAATGTATTAAGTTAATGTTTTTACAGGTTTGGAGGATAAAAAAATCTGATAAGGTTCTTGGTCATGGCCCAGTAAAGACAAATCAAAGAGGGAGGAAATGCAATGAAAGAGGGATTTTAAGGGGAACTAATCCCCTGAAGGTGGACAGTGGTACGCACCACTGGGGACTGTAGTGGTCCTCTCTTCTGTCTGCAGATGTCCGTAGCGCGTGGGAGAGCGGCCCGAGTGCCACGCAGGCAGCCGAGCGTGGCGTGAACGGGAGCGGTAAGTGTC
>NW_028187112.1:0-1276 GCF_003343005.1 Rhea americana
AACGTGGACAAGGACAAGGGGGACCTAGAACCCCAGTGCCACCAGGACTGGGGACATGGGGACGAGGAGAACCCCATGGCCAAGCCTCAAGCAGGACAACATGGACTCTGTGCCCCAACACCAAYGCGGACAGGAACAGGAAGACCCCCAATGCCACCATGTCCTGGCACTGGGGAGACCCCATGACCCACTGCCACCAGGRCTAGGAGACAGGGCTGGGAGGTGACCCCACGGCCGACCCCCCGACGGGGACAACAGGGCCGAAGGTGACCCCTCACCAGCACTTTGCCGTTGATGCACTGGGCCAGCGGGAGCCACTCGAAGACCTCGCTGAAGAGGGCGAACATCTGCGCCGTGTACTTGGCCTTCACCTCGCCCTCGAAGCCGTAGATCTGGTTCATGTTGTCCGTCTCGTGGTTGCCTGCGGCCGCAGAACGAGGCAAAACCCGCCCAGAAACGGGTGAACAGCCGGTGGGAAAACACCCCGGGAGGCTCCCGGTAACCGCCGCCGGGCTCTACCTCGTAGTAGGTGGAAGTGGTCAGGGTAGAGGAGCTTGAAGCCAAAGAGCGTGAGGATGACCTCGACCGAGAAGGAGCCGCGGTCCACAAAGTCACCGTTGAAGATCTGCGCCGCGTTGAGGACAAAAACGACCGAAAAAAAAGGCCCTGATCCTGCCCATTTCTGCTGAAACCCACCCAAAAAAACTACCCTGAGCATAGGTGAGGGGATACATAAGGGTTGGACTCAGACGGTAGCCCGTTGAGCTCGAAGATGTTGAGCAGGTCGTAGTACTGCCCGTGGGTGTCCCCGCACACCGTCACCTGCTCCGTCTGTGGGGAGAAACAACGGGGAAGGGGGTGAGCGGCACCACGACGCCGTTTTGGGGYGTTTTCCAGCAACGTCACCGTTCCAGAGTGTTTTCTGGCGCTGTTTCGGGGCGTTTTGAGGACCACCAACCTCTTTCAACGTCGTTTCTACCAAGGTGGGCAGCTTGCAGAGCACCTCCTTCACCTGCACCAGGATCTGCGGGGTGCAAAGGCGGTAGGCGACAGGTGTGCGCGCAGCGGTCGCACAGCCGGCGTGTCCCCCCCCACCCCGTGGGGCAGTACCTGGTAGGCGCATTTTCGGTGYAGTTTTTTCTGCTCCTTGTACCACTGCATGAGGTCCTTCATGAAGGCCAGCGTCACCTTGCCGTCCTCCAGCTTGGGGCCGCTGTACTCGTCCTCGATGGCTGCGAAAGCGGCCCTGGTTTTGGCTCGTTTAGGGGTTTTTTTT
>NW_028187112.1:1325-11020 GCF_003343005.1 Rhea americana
CACAGGTGATGGAGACACCAGGACGGACCTTGAGCTACTGACGGTCATCCCAAGACCCTCATGGGGACCCTGAGGCCCTCACGGGAAACCCTACAACCCCACAGGATCCTCACGTGGGCCCCAAGACCTTCACGGGGACAACCACAGCGTCCCAAGACCCTGACATAGATCCCAAGACCTTCATGGGGATCTTGAGCCTCCACCAGTAACCCCAAGACCCTCCAAGAGACCCCAACGGCCCCTTGAAGCCTTCATGAGGCCCCCAAGACCCTCCTGGGGACTTCCAAAATCCTCATGGGGACCTCCATGACCTACCCAAGACCTTCATGGGGACCCCTGTGACCCCTCGAGACTCTCACAGGGACCCCCATGACTCTCTGAAGCTTTCATAGGAGTCCCAAGACCCTCACAAGGACAGCAAGATCTTGGGGGACCTCCATGACCTGCCTGAGACCTTCACRATGACCCAAAGGCTCTCATGTGAGCCCCTAAGTCTACTAAGATCTTCAAGGGGACCCTGAGACCCTCGGGGGACCCCAAGATCCTCAGGAGGACCCCCATGACCTGCTGAGACCCTCACAGGGATCCTGAGGCTCTCACAAGGACTCCTCATAACCCCCTAAGATCCTCAGGGGGACCTCAACACCCTCACAGGGACCCCCCCCGTATCTGCCTGAGATCTCCATGACCCCGCTGAGACACTCAAGACCTCCCGAGAACCTTATAGGGGCCACAAGAGCCCCCCAAGACCCTCAGGGGGACCCCCACGACCCTCCGGGATCCTCATGGGGACCACCAAGGATCTCCCAGAGACCTCCAAGGCCCCCCTCAAACACTACTCAGACACCCCTCAGGTAATCTCGAGGGACATTCCAAGGATCTCCTAAGCCCCCCAGGGTCACCCCAAAGACCCTCGTGAGACCCCCCCCAAGCACCCGGCCCGCGCGAGGTCTCACTCATGCTCTCGATGTCRAGGGAGTCGACGACAGAGCGCTTGTGCTCGTCGCTGGCGATGGCGCGCTCGAAGGCCTTCTGCTTGACGATCTTGCTGCACTCCTGGTACTTGAGCTTGGCGTCCCGGTCGTTGGGCCGCACCTTGACCACCTGCCACCGTCATCGGTGTCAGCGTCCTCCCCGCAGGGACGCGCACGCCCCAGGGCCCAGGAGTCCGGGTCGAGAGGGGGGGGAACAGCGGCACCCGGACTGGCAACAGCACCCTGCCGCGGGGAGTGCGGCCGTCCGGATGATCCGCAGGTAGTTTGGGAGCTTGTGGGGACAGCAGGGGACAAGGGGACACGGGGGGGAAAAGGGGGTCACCGAGGGTCCCCAAGGCTGAGGGTACATGGGACAACAGGGGGACAAAGAGCCCCCACAGCTGCAGGACAGAACTGTAGGGACATGGTGAYGCCCCCGAAGGTGACACGGGGTCCTGAACGCGGCTGTAGGGACACAGTGACACCTTTAAGGGCAAAGCRGGGTCCCTAAACCGGGCTGTAAGGACCGGGAGATGCAGCAGAGGACAATGTGGGGTCCTTAAACGTGGCCATGGGGACACATTGACACTGCAGAGGGCAATATGAGGTCCCTGAGCACGGCTGTAGGGACACGCTGACACACCTAAACACAGCCGTAGAGATGTGCTGACCCACCCGAGGGCGACGTGGGGCCCTTAACCATGGCTGTAAGGACATGCTGACACCCCGAAGGGTGACGTGAGGTCCCAAAATACAGCTGTAGGGAAAAGCTCACAGCACTGGAGGGTGACACAAGGTCCCTGAACTTGGCTGAAGGGACAGGCTGACAACCCCGAGGGTGAGGTCGGATGTCTAAACGTGGCTGTAGGGACATGGCGACACCCCGATGGCRAAACGGGGACCCTAAACACGGCTGTAGAATACACGGATGCCACCAAGGGTGATGTGGGGTCCATGGACACGGCWGCGGGGACACGCTGACACCCCCGAGGACGACGCAGCGTCCCTCAGCTCGGCTATAGGGWCATGCTGACCCACCCGAGGGTGACGTGGAGTCTCAAAAGACAGCTGTAGGGAAAAGCTCACACCGCTCTAGGGCAACACGAGGTCCCCGAACTCGGCTGTAGGGACTGGCTGACAACCCTGAGGGCAACGCCATGACCCTAAATAGGGCTGTAGAGATGAGGTGACAACCCCAAGGGTGACACAGGGCCCCTAAACACAGCTGTAAGAACACGCTGACACCCCAGAGAACAACACCAGGCCCTTGAACGTGGTTGAAGGGACACGGTGACACCTACAAGGGCGAAGTGGGGTCTCTAAACTGGGCAATAGGGACACGGTGACACAACAGAAGACGACACAGGGCCCTTGACCATGGCCATGGGGACACGCTGATGCCACAGAGGGCAACGCGGRGTCCCTRAACACGGCTGTAGGGACACAATGACACACCGGGAGCTGACACGGGGTCCCTAAACATAGCTGTAGGGACACGCCAACACCCTGGAGAACACCACGGGGCACCTAAACATGGGTGCAGGGACAAGGTGACACCTCCAAAGGTGACACGGGGTCCCTAAACACAGCTGTGAGGACATGGTGACATCCCCTAGGGTGATGTGGGGWCCCTAAACATGGCCATAGGGATACAGTCGCACACCCAAGGGCCCATCACGACCTTAAACACGGCTGTAGAGAGAATCTCACACCCCACAGAAAAACGCCAGGTCCCTAAACACAGCTGTAGAGACATGCTGACAAACCAAAGGGTGACCTGAGATCCCAAAATACACCTGCAGGGACACACTGATACTGAGGGTGACACAGTATCCCTAAACTCAGGTGTAGAAACAAGCTGGCACCCCCAAGGGCAACACGGTTTCCCTAAATACGGCTGTAGGAACATGCTGACAGCCGTGAATAAGAACGGTATYCTTAAACATGGCTGTAGGAACACACTGACACCCCAAAGGCCAACCCGGAGTCCCTAAACACAGCTGTAAGAACACACTGACAGCCCTAAGTGTAACGCGGGGTCCCTGAACACAGCTATACGGACCCRCTGGCACCCCAAAAGGTGACACAGGGTCCCTCWCCTCGGCTGTAGGGACACACCGACCCACCTGAGGGTGAGGTGGGGTCCAAAAATAGGGCTGTAGGGAAAGGCTCGCACCATCGGAGGGTGACACGAGGCTCTGAGCACGGCTGTAGGGACACGCTGACACCCGCAGCRGG
The DNA here is from genome assembly GCF_003343005.1 of Rhea americana. Lineage (NCBI taxonomy): Eukaryota > Metazoa > Chordata > Aves > Rheiformes > Rheidae > Rhea > Rhea americana. The sequence continues at coordinate 4,538 of NW_028187112.1, forward strand.
CAGCATGGAGTGTGTAAACTCGGCTGTAAGGATGTACCGACACACTGAGGGCGACACGGGGTCCCTAAACACCGCTGTAGGGACACGCCAGCACCCCAGAGGGCAACACAGGGTCCCTAAAAACAGCTGTAGGGACACGCTGACACCCCAGAGCGCAATGCAGGGTCCCTAAAAACAGCTGTAGGGACACACTGACATCCCCAAAACTCACACAGGAACCCTAAATAAGGCTGTAGAGACAAGGCAACAATACCAGGGGTGACATGGGGTCCCCAAACACGGCCATGGGGACAAGCTGACACCCCGTACGGCAATGTGGGGTCCCTGAGCATGGCCACGGGGACACAATCACACACCTCGGGGCCATATGAGGATGTTAAATGCAGCTGTAGGGACACTCCCACAACCCGCAGAACAACACCAGCTCCATAAATACAGTTGCAGAGACATGCTGACGCCCCAAAGGCCAACGTGGGGTCCCAAAATACAGCTATAGGGACATGCTGACACCCCCAAGGGCAACGCTGTGTCCCTAAACATGGCTGTAAGGACATGCTGACACCCCCGACGATGAAGTGGGGTCCATAAATATGGCTGTAGGGACACACGGACACCCCAGATGACAACGTGCTATCTCCAAACACAACTCTATGGACACAAACAGCCCCGAGGGTGACATGGGGACCCTAAACACGGCTGTAACAACACGCTGACACCCCACAAAACAACACCAGGTCCCTGAATACCGCTCTAGGGACATGCTGACTCCCCAGAGGRCAAAACTGTAGCCCTAAAAACGGGCGGAGAGACATGCTGACACCCCGACGGCGAAGCAGGGGCCCTAAACACATCTGCACAGATCCGCGGACGCCACCAAGCACAACACGGGGTCCCTGAACACGCCTGTAGGGACACGCTGGCACCCTAAAGGGTGACGCGGGGTCCCTCTCCTTGGCTGTAGGGTCGTGCTGACCCACCTGAGGGCAACGTGCGGTCCAAAAATAGGGCTGTAGGGAAAGGCTCGCACCATCGGAGGGTGACACGAGGCCCTGAGCACGGCTGTAGGGACATGCTGACACCCGCAGCGGGCAGCATGGAGTGTGAAAACTCGGTTGTAAGGACGCACTGACACACCAAGGGTGACATGGGGTCCCTAAACACCACTGTACGAACACCTYAACACCACAGAGGGCAACACGGGGTGTCTAAGCAYGRCTGTAGGGATATGCTGACACCCCSAAGGGCAGCACAAGCTCCCTAAACACGCCTGCAGGGACACGCTGACATCCTGGAAAGGAACGTGAGGTCCCTACACGTGGTTGTAGGGACACGCTGACACCCCCAAGCATGACGCTGGGTCCCTAAACACRGCCATGGGGACACGATCACACACCCGAGGCCCACAGGAAGACCTTAAACACGACTGTAGGGACAATCTCACACCCCACAAAACAACATCGGCTCCCTAAACACAGTTGTAGAGACAGGCTGACACCCCAAAGGCCAATGTGGGGTCCCAAAATACAGCTGCAGGGGAACAGTGATGCTGACGGCAACACGGTATCCCAAAACAGGGGCGTAGGGAGATGCTGACACCCCAGAGGGCGATGCAGGGACCTTAAACACAGCTGTGAAGACTAAGCAACAACCCCCAGGGTGACACAAGCTCCCGAAACACAGTTGTAAGAACACAATGACACCCTGAAAAACAATGTCAGGTCCCTCAGGTTGGCTGTAGGAAACACAGACACCTCCAAGGGTGAAGTGAGGCCCTTAAACTGCGCTGTAGGGACACATTGACACCCCAGAGACCGAAACTACACCCTTAAAAACAGGTGTGGAGACATGCTGAAACCCACAAAGGCAACACCATTTCAAAAAACACAGGTGYAGGGAGATGCTGACACCCCAAAGGGCGATGCGAGGTCCCTCACCTCGGCTGTAGGGACACACYGACCCACCTGAGGGTGAGGTGGGGTCCAAAAATAGGGCTGTAGGGAAAGGCTCGCACCATCGGAGGGCGACACGAGGCCCTGAGCACGGCTGCAGGGACACGATCACACCCGCAGCGGGCAGCATGGAGTGGGAAAACTCGGTCGTAAGGACGCACCAACACACCGAGGGTGATGCGGAGTCCCTAACCACAGCTGTAGGGACATGCTGACACCCCTGAAGGCAACACCGTATCCCTAAAAATGGCTTTAGGGACACACTGACACCCCCAAGGGCAACACCCGGTCCCTAAACAGGGCTGTAGGGACACACTAACATCCCCTAGGGCAACGTGGGGACCCTAAACAGGGCGGTACGGATGGGGTGACAACACCCACACTGACAAGGGGTCCCTAAACACAGCTGTAGGGACACAGTGAGACCTCCAAGAGCAAACTGCGGTCCCTGAACTGGCCTATAGGGACATGCTGAGACCCGCAGAGGGCAGCATGGAGCGTGTAAACTCAGCTGTAAGGAATCGCTGACACACCAGAGGGTGACGTGGGGTCCTTAAACATGGCTGTAGGGACATGCTGACACCCCCAAGGGCAGCACAGGCACCATAAACATGGCTGTAGGCACACATGGACACCACAACAGCGATGCAGTATCCCTAAACACGACTGAACAAACACACTGACACCTCTGAGGGTGACACAGAGACCCTAAACGTGGCCATCGGACAAGATCGCACACCGYAGGGCCGTAAGAGAACCTTAAACACGGCTGTAGGGACACTCACACCCCGCAGAACACCACCAGGTCCCTAAACACAGCTGCAGAGACATCCTGACACCCCCAAAGCGCAACACGAGGGTCCATAACCACGGCTGTAGGGACACGCTGACATTGAGGGGGACGTGGTATCCCTAAACACCAGTACAGAGACACGCTGACACCCTCAAGGGCAACACGGTATCCCTAAACATGGCTGTAGGGATATGCTGACACCCCCAACGATGAAGCGGGTCCCTAAATACGGCTGTAGGGACATGCTGACACCCCTGAAGGAGACGCGGTATCCCTAAACACAGCTGGAAGAACACGCTGACACCACCAAGGACAACGCAGGGTCCCTCAGCTCGGCTGTAGGGACACGCTGACACCCCAGAGGGCAACGCAGGGTCCCTAAAAGCAGCTGTAGGAACACACTGACATCCCCAAAACTCACACAGGAACCCTAAGTAAGCCTGTAGAAATGAGGCAACAATCCCAAGGGTGACATGAGGTCCTTAAATGCAGCTGCAAGAACATGCTGACACCCCGTACAACAACAACAGGTCCCTGAACACGGTTGAAGGGACATGGTGAGACCTCCAAAGGAGGAGTGGGGTCCCTAAACTAGGCTGTAGGGACACGGAGACGCAACCAAGAACGAAGTAGAGTCCTTAAACATAGCTATAGGGACACCTTGACACCAGGGAGGGCAACATGGGGTCCCTGAACACGGCTGTAGGGACACACTGACACCCGCTGAGGGTGATACAGCATCCCTAAACGCAGCCAAGGGCACACGGTGACACACCGGAGGGCAACGCAGGGTCACTAGACACAGGTGTAGAGATGCCTCAACACCCTGGAGAGCAACATGCGGTGCCTAACAACAGCTGTAGGGACAAGGTGACACCCCCAAGAGTGACATGGGGTCCCTAAACACAGCTGTGGGGACACGGTGACATCCCCTAGGGCAAAGTGGGGTTCCTAAACATGGCCATGGGGGCACGATAACACATCCGAGGGCTGTATGAGGTCCTTAAGGACGGTGGTAGAGACACCCTCACACCCCACAGAACAACGCTGGGTCCACAAACGCAGCCATAGGGACATGCGGACATGCCAAAAGGCAATGTGGGGTCCCTAACCACGGCTGTAGGGACACGATGACACCCCAGAGAAYGACACGGGGACCCTAAACACAGCCGTAGACATAAGGTAATAACCCCAAGGGTGTCACAGGGCCCCTATATATGGCTGTAAGAAAACGCTGACACCCTGGAGAACAACGCCAGGACCCTGAACACGGCTGTAAGGACATGGTAACACCTCCAAGGGTGAAGTGGGGTCCCTAAACACATCTGTATGGACATGCTGACACCCCCAAGGGTGGAGCGGGGTCCCTCAGTTCAGCTATAGGGACGTGCTGACCCACCTGAGGGTGACGTGGGGTTTCAAAATACGGCTGTAGGGACAGACTGACACCACCGCAGGGCGACATGAGGTCGCTGAGCTCAGTTGTAGAGAGACACTGACAACTCCAAGGGTGACCTCAGGTGCCTAARCGTGGCTGATGGGACAGGCTGACACTCCTGAGGGTGACACGGGGTGCCTAAACACAGCTGTAAGGACAAGACGACACACCCAAGGATGACGTGGGGTCGCTGAACATGGCCGTGGGGGCACAATCACACACCTGAGGGCCACATGAGATCCTTAAACACAGCTGTAGGGACAGTTCTACACCCCRCAGAACAAYGCCAGGTCCCTAAACACAGCTGTAGAGACACTGACACCCCAAAGGGTGACATGGGGTCCCTAAACATGGCTGTAGGTACACACCAACACCCCTGAAGGAGAAGTGGTATCCCTAAACAGGGGCATAGGGAAACGCTGACACCTCCGACAGCAAAAAGGGGTCCCTCAGCTYGGCTGTAGGGACATGCTGACCCACCTGAGGGCGATGTGGGGTCCCAAAACACGGCTGTAGGCAAAGGCTCACACCACCGTAGGGCRACACGAGGTCCCCGAACTCAGCTGTAGGGACAGGCTGACAACCCCAAGGGTGAGGTCGGATGTCTAAACACGGCTGTAGGGACACTGACAGCTCCAAGAGTGACGTGGGCACCCTAAACAGGGCTGTAGAGACAAGGCCACAACCCCAAGGGTGACACAGGGTCCCTAAACACGGCTGTAAGAAAACGCTGACACCCCRGAGAACAACGCCAGGTCGCTGAATACAGCTGTAGGGACACAGTGACACCCCCAAGGGTGTGGTGAGGTCCCTAAACTGAGCTGTAGGGACACACTGACCCAACTGAGGATGACGCGGGGTCCTTAAACACGGCTGTAAGGACATACTCACACCCACACTGGACACAGTCGTGGGGACACAATAACACCCCCAAGAGTGACCTGCGGTCCCTAAACACAGCTCTAGGAGCACCCTCACACCCCTAAGCTCAGCACTRGGTCCCTAAACACGCCTGTAGTGACATGCTGACACCCTGAAGAACAACATAGGGTCCCTAAACACGGCTGTAGTGATCCACTGACACCCCAGACAACAACATCGGGGTCCTAAACACAGCTGTAGGGGGACAGTCAGCCCCACAGGGCGACACGGCGTCCCTGAACTCAGCTGTAGGGACACGCTGACACCCCGTAAGACGAAGCGGTGTCCCTAAACTCAGCTACACGGACACACGGACACCCCAGCGAACAACRCGYRGTCCCTAAATGCAGCTGCAGAGGCYSGCTGACACCCCAGAGAACAAAARAGAGTGCCTAAAAATTGCTATAAGGACACACGGACAGCCCAGAAGGTGACGTGGTATTCCTAACGCGGGTGTAGGGACATGCTGACACCCCCAAGGCTGATACGGGGCCSCCTAAAGACGGTTGTAGGGACACGCTGACACCGAGGGCAACTCACCGTCCCTAAACACAACCGTGGGGACACGCTGACACCCCCAAGGGCAAAGTCCACTCCCTGAACAGGGCTGTAGGGACACACTGACACCCCTGAGGGTGACACAGAGTGCCTAAASATGGTTGTAGGGAGAGGCTGACACCTTCGAGAACGACAGGGGGTCTGTAGATATGGCTGTAAGGACAGACGGACACCCCAGAGGGTGACACGGGGTCCCTAAGCACGGCTGYAGGGACACGCTGACACCCTGGTGTGTGAGCTGGGGTGCCTAAACAYGGCTGTAGGGAAACGCTGACACCCCGGAGAGCGACACGAAGTGCCCGAACACGGTTGTAGGGAGACACTGACACGCTCAACGACGACACGGAGTCCCTCAGCCCCGCCGCAGGGACACGCCGACACCCCGGAGGGCGACACGGGGTGCCTAAACGCGGCCGTAGGCACGCGCCGTCACCCCAAAGGGCCACGCCGACAACACCCCCCCCCTCCTCCTCCCCGCCACCGGCGTGCGACGCGGCGGCGCCCGGGCCGGCCCTCACCGTCTCGTAGTCGCGCAGGGCGGCCTTGAACTTGCCCAGGGCCATGTTGCTGGCGGCGCGCCGGTAGTAGCCCTTGACGTAGGCGGCGTCGAGCTCGACGGCCCGCGTGGCGTCGGCCAGGGCGTAGCCGTAGCTCTCGGCCCGCAGGTGGGCCAAGCTCCGGTTCCCATAGTAGATGGCGTTGGTGGGGCAGAGCTCGATGGCCTCGCTGTAGTACTTCACCGCGTTCTCGTAGTCCTTCCCTGCGCGGCCCCCACCCGCCCCGGGGCGTCAAGACACCCCCAAAACCGCGGCGATCCGCCCCAA